>NW_020954559.1:32025283-32472004 GCF_900497805.2 Vombatus ursinus
AAAAAAAAAAAAAGCCTTAATACACCAAACTCAATATGACCCTAACTGAGTCTATTATCTTACCTCTAAATTTTGCCTTTCTTCCTAACTTTCTAATTTCTATTTATGGCATCACCCAGGCTGAAAACCTTGGATCCCTTTTTCTTTTTAACTTTTCCCTCTGTCTCAAATTCACATCAAGTTAAATGCCACAGTTTATTGTTTCTACCTTGCCAGTCTACCAATGCCAGTCAAATGTCAACCTTGGTAGTATGTTTCCATCCTCTTCATTCATGCTGCTATTACCCTTATCTTCTCCTCAAATTAGATTAGTAGATTCTAAACATGACCTCTGACCTTCTTCTAATTCAAGGCTAACCACGTTAGACAGCTAAAACACCTAATGGTCTTGTGTTGCCTACAAATAAAAATAGAAATTCTCATTTAAGGCATCGCATAATCAGGTTCCAACCTACTTCTTCAACTTTATTTCATTCTACTCTCTTCATGGACTCTAAGCTCAAGGAAAACTGCATTATTCATTGTTTCTAATTTCATCCTGTCCTCTCTTGGCTCTATATTTATATAAGATATCCCCCAATTCTTCAGTTTGGTATTCAAAGCCCTTTATGATTTTTCTTCAACCCGAAGTTATTTCCATTGTTCCTTCTCACATACTCAGAACTTCAGTCAGCCTGGACTGCTCCTTCTCCATGTGTGACATCTCATCTCTTGCTACAGTGTCAGCAAAGGCTGTTCACCATTTCTAGAATACCTTCCCTCTTCGCCTCTAATTCTTGGAATCTCTGTCATGTTTCCAGGCTCAACTCAAGTGTCACTTCCTACACATGGCCTTACCTCATGCTGCCAGTTAGTGATTCCCTCAATCACCCAGACATTTTTGGTGTTTACTTTCTATATATTCTTGTACTGCTATATATGTGAATTTTTTTTCACAGAAATGTATTATAATCTTTTTGAGGGCAGTAAATGATTCCTTTTTTTTCTTTGTATCTCCAGCTGACTTGTATAGTGCCCAACACATAATAGTTATTTAATACATGGTTCTTGAACTGAATTCAAATGAATTAAATATCACAAACCCCTATTAGATTGTGAGCTAAAGGTAAATACTGTATTGTCATTCATCTTCATATTTTCAGTACTTAGTGTTTTAAACACAATAAATATTGATTGAACTTTTATTGAATTTATCTGGCAGGCAATGGAAAGCCATTGCATGTTTCTAAACTCTGCCAATGATGTGCTCAGAGGTATGAATTAGAGATTAATTTGACAGTGTTTAGATGGATTAAAGGGTGAAGATACTGAAAAGAATAATACTTATTAAGAGATTATTTCAGCCGATAGATAATGTGCAGACAAACAAATATAAATGCTATCTTCCACAAAGTTTATATTATGCGCTTTCTTGTCCCATTCTTTGCTTTTCTTCTGCTACAGGTGCCTCAAAAACCTCCACAATTGGACTCTATGTACCTACTCTTTCAGCCTTTTCTCTAAAACTAGAGACAATATGGGAGGGGGGCATACAAGTAAGGGACAGAGAGCATTAATGATTGTGTGTGTGTGAGTATGTGTGTGCATGTGTGTATAAAACCAGTAATACCAATGGAGAGAGTTGACTGATAGACAGGTTCTTTAAATTTAATTTATTGTAATTTCTCAAAAACTAGATTTATGCTTATTGATTGATTTAAAATTTGATGGTTCTCATGTAGAAATATTTAGTCCTAAGATCGTTCACTACCTTTACTAGTATTGTTTTATGTTTAATATTTAGCAGATTGTTCAGCATATGGATAAATTCATTTTTTTATAATTAAACAAAAGTTTTGGGATGTGAAATCATCTTCTCTAGGCTCATTGAAAAGAATCTTTGGGATAACTACAGTGGTAGACAGAATGATGGTTATGGTTCTTCTTATCTTTACATGATTTTGGTTTCTTCTGCTTGATTTGTTTATTTTGAGAATTTCCATTCCATGTTTTGGGGGTAATGAGTGTTCAGTACAGCAAGATCTATTAAATACCTTGGTGGGGGAGGGTTAATGTTTTGTCTGCACAATTATTTGTGCAATTTTGTTTTTGACTATTTTATGGTCCCAATACAGTTTATTTGACAAAAGCTCAAGGATATTTTGTGATTTACACTTGTCTACAGGCATTTATCAATTTTTGAGTAGTACTGAACTTCTGGTGTATAATTCCAGCTACTTGATCTTCTTTTTAGATGCTAAGTAGCTGCTAAATTTTTCCAATTAGTAGCAAAATGTACAGATTTACCCCCTTCCCTGCAAAATCTGTTATTGATTACTTAAATCTAGATTATCATCACCACCACCACCACCACCACAACCATCATCATCATCATCACCATCAGTCAACCACTCAATAAGCATTTATTAATTACCAACTTTGTGCTAGTTTCTGTGACCCTGGGCAAGTCACAACATCTGTTTGCCTTTGTTCACTGGAGAAGGAAATGGCAAACCACTCCAGTATCTTTGCCAAGAAAACCCTAAACAAGGTTACAAAGAGGCAGATACAACTGAACAAGTATTTAGTATAGGAATATCTAGTTTATTATTTTTTTCTTAATGTTTTAAGTTTAATTATCTCCAGAGTTTCCTTACTAATAGTTGAAAGTAACAGTTCTGTCTGTAATGATCCTCTAGTTCTCATAAAGTTTATTTGCTGAATTATCAAGGTTATTTTGGGGCTTGGAGTTTAGCACAGAGTTTTGCTGTGTTAGTTTATAAAGAATATTGAATTTCTGGTCACTTTATCAATACTCATGAAAAACTTTTATTATTTTCTTCTCTTCCACTTTTTTTTCTTCATCATCCTCTTCCATCTTTTCCTCCTCACTCAATTTTTCTCTCAACCCTGAGTCTCCCCATCTTGTTCAGGCTAGAAGTAAAGGAGATCTAGCATGGCTAGACTACCCTCTTTCACATTTTTTTCCATTGATTCCCTTGATATCCTTGAGCTTTTGTTCTACCACACGACTTCTGTTATTATTTTTTTCTAGCTCTATAAAATAATTTTCTGATAGTTTGATTGGTATGGCACTGAATAAATAGATTAATTTAGGCAAAATTGTCATTTTTATTATATTGACTCAGCCTACTCATGAGCAAATAATATCTTTCCTATTGTTTAGATCAGACTTTATTTGTGTAAAGCGTTTTATAGTTGTGTTCATATAGTTCCTAGGTTTGTCTTGGCAGGTAGATTCCCAAGTATGTTATGTTGTCTAGAATTATTTAAATGGAATTTCTCTTTCTATTTCTTACTGCTGGACTTTGTTTGTAATATGTAGAAATGCTGGTGATTTATGTGGTTTTATTTTGCATCCAACTTTTTTGCTAAAGTTAATTTTTTCAAGTAGTTTTTTAGTTGATTCTCTAGGACTTTCTAAGTATATCCATATCATCTTCAGAGTGATAATTTTGTTTCCTCATTGCCTATTCTAATTCCTTTAATTTCTTTTTCTTCTTATTGTTATAGTCAACATTTCTAGTATAATATATTTTAAAACTATTTTATTTTTTTCCAATTACATGCAAAGATAGTTTTCAACATTCATTTTTGTAAGATTTTGAGTTCCAAATTTTTCTCTCTCCATTCTTCACTTCCCTCCTCTCCAAGACAGCAAACAATATGATATGTTATACATGTACAATCATGTAAAACATATTTCCACATCAGTCATGTTGTGAAAGAAGAATCAGAATAAAAGGGAAAAACCTCAAGAAAGAAAAAATAAAAAAGTGAAAACAATATTCTTCAATCTGCATTGAGACTCCATAGTTTTTCTCTGGATGTGGTTAGCATTTTCCATCATGAGTCTTTTGGAAATGTCTTGGATCATTGTATTGCTGAGGAGAACTAAGTCTATCATAATTGATCCTCGCACAATGTTGCTGTTACTATGTACAATGTTCTGGTTCTGCTCATTTCACTCAGCATCAATTCATGTAAGTTTTTCCAGATATTTCTGAAATCCACATACTCATCATTTCTCATAGCACCATAATATTCCATTACATTCATATACCACAACATTCCCCAACTGATGGTCATTCCCTCAATTTCCAATCCTTTTGCTGCCACAAAAAAAGGGCTGTATAAAAGTGATTTCTTAAAAGATTTTTTTTAAAAGAAGTTTCCAAAAGACATATGCTGATCACAATATTATAGCCATGGACAAAAATAGACACAAACAGTAACTAACTTTGGGAGTTAAATTTTCAGGCTCTTCTGGAAATCTGGAAGGTGAAAGAATTTTACATCTCTGGAAAAAAAACCAAAACTGTGTCATCAGGCTTCTTTCCAAAATGTTCTACTGACATTACATCAAAGCAATTTCCTTAGGGGAAACATCTAGCATAATATCAAATAACAGAGGTGATAATGGGCATCCTTACTTCACCTCTGATTGTATTATGAAATATTAGTTTATCCCCATTACAGATAATTTTTGCTGATGCTTTTAGATAAATATTACTTATCATTTTAAGGTAAGCTCTATTTATTCCCATGTTCTCTAGTGTTTTTAATAGAAATGGGTGCTTTATTTTGTCAAAGGTTTTTTTCTGCAATTATTGAGATAATTATATGATTTCTGTTGGTTTTGTTATTGATATGGTCAATTATGTTAATAGTTTGCCTAATATTGAATCAGCCTTTCATTCCTGGTATAAAACCCACCTAGTCATAATGTATGATCCTTGTGATTGTTATAATCTCTTTGCTAGCATTTTATTTAAATTTTTTTTTGTATCAATATTCATTAGGGAAATTGGTCTATAAAATTTTTTCTCTGTTTTGGCTCTTACTGGTTTGGGTATGAGCACCATATTTGTGTTGTAAAAGGAATTTGGAAGGACCCCTTCTTCACCTATTTTTCAAAGTAGTCTATATAGTATTGGGATTCATTATTCTTTAAATATTTGGTCAAATTCACTTGTGAATCCATCTGGTCCTGAAGATATTTTTCCTCAGGAAGTTCACTGATAGCTTGTTCAATTTCTTTTTCTAAGATTGGGCTATTTATGTATGTTATTCCTTCTTCTGTTATTCTGGGTAATTTATGTTTTTATAGATATTCATTCATTTTATTTAGATTGTAAAATTTATTGGCATATAATTGGGAAAAATAGCTCTGAAAATTGTCTTAACTTTCTTTTCATTGGTGGTGAGTTCACCCTTTTCATTTCTGATACTAGTAATTTGGTTTTCTTCTTTCCTTTTTTAAATCAAATTAAACAATGGTTTATCTACTTTATTGGTTTTTCCCCATAAAAACAACTTTTAATTTTATTTGTTAGCTTTATGGTTTTTTTTTACTTTCAATTTTATTAATCTCTCCTTTGATTTTCAGGATTTCCAATTTGCTGTTTAATCTGGAAATTTTAATTTGTTCTTTTTCTAGATTTTTTTTAGCTGCACCCCCAATTCATTGATCTGCTTTTTTCCCTCTATTTTATTGATTTAAGCAATTAGAGATAAAAATATTCCCCTAAATAAATAAATAAAGTTTTGGCTGCATCCCATAAATTTTGGTAAGTTGTCCCATTGTTGTCATTTTCTTTAATGAAATGACTGATTGTTTCTATGACTTGTTCCATGACTCAATTGTTTTTTTAATATTAAATTTAATTTCCAATTAACTTTTAGTCTCTTGCTATTTTCCATTATTGAATGTAATTTTTATTGTATTATGATCTGAAAAGGATGTGTTTATTATTTCTGCTTTTCTACATTTGGTTGTGAGGTTTTTATGTCCTAATACATGGTCAATTTTTGTGTAGGTGCCATATACTGCTGAGAAAAAGGTATATTCCTTTCTATTCCCATTCAATTTTCTCCAGAGATCTATTATATCTAACTTTTCTAGAATTTTTTTCACCTCAGAATTTTATTCACCTCCTTAACTTCTTTTTTGTTTGTTTGTTTATTTTTTGGTTAGATTTATCTAGTTCTGAGAGAGGAGAGTTGAGGTTCCCTACTAATATAATTTTATTGTCTATTTCCTCCTGCAACTCATTCAACTTCTTCCAAAATTTAGATGCTATACCATTTGATACATATATGTTTAGTATTAATATGACATCATTGTCTAGGGTACCTTTCAGCAAGATATAGTTTCCTTATTTATCTCTTTTAATTAGATCTATTTTTGCTTTTGCTTTGTCTGAGATCATGATTGCTACCTCTGCTTTCTTTGCTTTAGCTGAAGCATAATAGATTCTGTTCCAGCCCCTTACCTTTACCCTGTGTTACCTCTCTGCTTCAAATGCGTTTCTTGTAAACAACATATTGTAGGATTCTGGTTTTTAATCCATTCTGCTATTTGCTTGCATTTTATGGGTGAGTTGATCCCATTCACATTTATAGTTATGATAACTGTGTATTTCCTACCATGCAATTTTCACTTGTTTATCCCCCCCTTTACACCTTGCACTATCTTTCCTCACAAGTATTTTACTTCTGATCACCACCTTCCCCAATATGCCCTCCCTTTTATCAGTCACTTCTCCCCTTTCTATCATCCTTTTCTCTTTTTACTTTCTTACAGGCTAAGATAGATTTCTTTTTTTAAAAAAATTAACTTATTTTTAGTTTTCAACATTCACTTCTATAAGCTTTTGAGTTTTAAATTTTCTCCCCTTCCCTCCCAACCTCCCTTCCTAAGATGGTGTGCAATCTGATATAGGCTCTATATACACATTCCTATTAAATATATTTTCACATTAGTCATGTTGTAAAGAAGAATTAGAACCAATAAGAGGAACCACAAGAAAGAAGAAACAAACAAACCAGAAGAGAAAAAAAAGAGCAAAGAGTACGCTTCAAGCTGCATTCCAACTCCACAGTTCTTTCTCTGGATGTGGATAGCATTTTCAATCATGAGACTTTTGGAGATGTCTTAGGTCCTTGCATTGCTGAGAAGAGCTAAGGCAGTCAAAAGTTAGTCATTGCACAATGTGGCTGTTACAATATTCTCCTGGTTCTTCTCAACTTCGCTCAGTATCAGTCCATACAAGTCTTTCCAGGTTTTTCTGAAGTCCTCTTTCTCATCATTTCTTATAGCACAATAGTATTCCATTACATTCATATACCACAACTTGTTCAGCCATTTCCAAGTTGATGGGCATCCCCTCAATTTCCAATTCTTTGCCACCACACAAAGAGCTGCTATAAATATTTTTGTACATGTAGATCCTTTCCCCATTTGTATGATCTCTTTGGGATACAACCCTAGAAGTACTATTGCTGAGTCAAAAGGTATGTACATTTTTATAGCCCTTTGGGAATAGTTCCAAATTGCTCTACACAATGGTTGGATCAGTTCACAACTCCACCAACAATGCATTACTGCTCCAATTTTCCCACATCTTCTCCAACATTTATCATTTTCCTGTTTTGTCATGTTAGCCAGTCTGATAGGTGTGATGTGGTACCTGAGAGTTGTTTTGATTTGCATTTCTTTAATCAATAGTGATTTAGAGCATTTTTTTCATGTGACTATAGGTAGCTTTAATTTCTTCATCTGAAAACTGCCTGTTCATGGCCTTTGACCATTGATCAATTGGGGAATGACTTGTATTCTTATAAATTTGGTTCAGTTCTCTATATATTTAAAAAATGAGGCCCTTATCAGAAACACTGATTGTAAAAATTCTTTCACAGTTTTCTCCTTTCCTCCTAATCTTGGTTGCATTGGCTTTGTGCAAAGACTTTTCAATTTAATGTAATCAGAATTATCCGTTTCGCATTTTGTAATGTTCTCTATCTCTTTTTTGGTCATAAATTGTTCTGTTGTCCATAAAGCTGACAGATAAACTATCCCTTGCTCTCCCAGTTTGCTTATAGTATCAGCCTTTATATCTAAATTGTGTACCCATTTTGACTTTATTTTGGTATATGGTGTAGGATTTTGGTCTATGCATAGTTTCTGCCATACTCTTCCAGTTTTCCCAGCAGTTTTTGTCAAATAGTGAGTTTTTCTCCCAGAAGCTGGTGTCGGTAAGATAGATTTCTATATCTAACTGAATGCGCATATTATTCCCTCTTTGAGCCAATTTTGATGACTGTAAGGTTTAAGCTTTGCCCTCCACTCCCCATATCCAATCTTCCCTCCATTACAATAACTTTTTCATGCCTCTTTTATGTGGGATAATTTACTCCATTCATTATTTTTCCCTCCTTTTTCTTCCTTACCCCTTTCTTTCTTTGTCACCCATTTATTTTGTTTTCTTGGGTTTCATCCCATCAAAGCCACCTTATATCCACACTCTCTGTCTATATATACACTCCTTCTAATTGCTCTTACAGTAATAAAGTTCTCAAGAGTTACAAATATTAACTTGCCATATAGAAATATAAACAGTTTAAACTTATTGAATATTTTTGTGTTTTCTCTTTCTTGTTTCTTTTTTACCTTTTTATTTTTCTGTTGAGTCTTGCATTTGGAGGTAAATTTTTTTGTTCAACTCTGGTTTTTTAATTAGAAATGTTTTAAAGTCTTCTATTTGGTTAAATATCCATTTTCCCCCAGAATGGCTATATTTAATTTTCTGGTGTGTGATTCTTTGTTGTTATCCTAACCCCCTTGCCATCTGGCATATCATGTTCCAAGCCCTCTGTTTCTTTATTGTGGAAGCTGCCAAATTCTGTGTAATCCTGACTATAGGTTCATGATATTTGAATTGTTTCTTTTTGGATGCTTGCAATACCTTTTCCTTGATATGTGAGTTGTAGGATTTGACTACGATGTATCTGGGAGTTTTTATTTTGAGATCTCGTTTAGTCAGTAACCGGTGGATTCTTTCAATGTTTATTTTGCCCTGTGGTTTTAATATATCAGGACAGTTTTCTTTGATAATTTATTGAAAGATGTTGTTCAGGGCTTTTTGTTTGTTTGCTTCTTTGTTTTTATTTTGTTTTGTTTTGTTTTTTATCATGGCTTTCAGGTAGTGCAATAATTCTTATATTGTCCCTCCTGGATGTTTTTCTAGGTCAGTTGTTGTTCCAATGAGAAATTTCACATTTTGTTCTTTTTTCTTACTTTTTAAATTTTGCTTTATTGTATCTTGATGTCTCAAAGAGTTATTAGTTTCAACTTGTTCAATTCTATTTTTTAATGAATTATTTCCTTCAATGAGCTTTTGTACTTCCTTTTACACTTGGCCAATTCACCAATTCTATTTTTTAGGGAGTCATTTTCCATGGTAAATTTTGGTATGTCTTTTCCCATTCTACTGACTATTTTTTCATGACTCGCTTATATTACTCTTATTTCTTTTTCCAATTTTTCTTCTACTTCTATAATTTGCTCTTTAATATCCTTTTTAAGCTCTTCCAGGAATTCTTTTTTGGGCCTGAGACCAAATTACATTTTTCTTTGAGCTGTAGTCATTTTGACACTATTGTCCTTTTCTAAATTTATGCCTTCATCCTCCCTATCACCATAATAACTTTCTATAGTCAAGCTCTTTTTTTGTTTGTTTGTTTTGCTAAGTTTTTTTGCTTCTTTTTGTGACTTATTGTTTTTATGTGAAAGTTGGGCTCTGGTCCACACTGTCCCAAACGTTTTGTGCTGGGGTTCTAGGTTTCACTGCTGACTTTCACTGGACTTCAGGGCTTAGCTGCTCACTTTCTCTGGAGGGTAGGCTTCCTTTCTGGCTTGTACTGGGTGGTGGGGCCTCCCTGTTGGCCTCCCCTGGCTACGGGGGATAGCTGCTGGCATGCTCCAGAGATGGAGCCTATCTGCTGAGTTGCTATAGTAACAAAATCTTTCTGGCGGCTAGCCCTTGGGGAGAGATTTTGTTGCTGTCTGCACCAGGAGTGGAGCCCTATTGCTGGATTGCTATGGAAACAGGGCCTCTCTACTAGCCGGCCTTGGAGGAGTAATTTTGTTGCTGGTCTGCCCCAGGCATGATGCCCAGCTACTGGGTTGCCATGGAAACTGAATGTCTCTTCTGGTAGGCCCTAGGGATGGAGTCTTGCTGTTGGTAAACCCTGGTTTGGGGTTCCACCGCTGGTCAGCAAGGTGGTCAAGGCCTTGGTGGCGGCTTGTGTTGGGTGTGTGGTCACTGGGATGGGGTCCTGCTGAACTGCACAGATTACTCACTTGCCTGAGGGCTATTGGTTTGCAAGAGGGTGGGGCTTTGCTGGTGGATTGCCACAGGCTAGGAGCCCTGCTGCAGGCTCCCTGCTGTGAGACTGGCTGCTGGTGCTCCTGTTCTTGGGCCTGGCTCTCCTCCCACTCCTGTGAGACAGACCTTTCCTGCTGGGCTGGTAAGCCACTACCCTGCTCCTAGATCAATTCTGAAGCTGTTTTCTAGTTGCTTGGAGGGGAATTTGGGAGGGCTTCAGAGGGTTCCTTTCTTACTCCACCATCTTGACATTAGAAGTCTGTTGGTTAGTTTCGATGATTTTTTTCCCCTTTTTTTTTAAATTCCCTTTTATTAATGAGAGATCCCTGGCATGAGGAAGATGATAAAATGGGAAATAGAGGTTATGTAAACAAAATATAGCAATGAAAATTATTTTATGCTTATCAAACCCAAATGACATTTTGATATCACTGAAAAAAATTTCACATATGACTTGATACTATCCATATATATCTACATATATGGATAATGATTGTACGTAATGTAATATAATGATTAATACATCACTAATAATATCACTATAAATAGTGTTTGTGTCCAATTCCTTCTTTGACTTAGAAGCCTTATTCGCTTCTGTTCGGGAAGGGTGATAATACATTTAGGGATTGGTAGAACCATAGTACATTTAACTTTCTTTCTGAAAGATGCCGCATTTTATATAAATTATTCTTGATATTTTAATATAGATGTTATGTTTTGGATAGAGAACAGCTTTCCATAAGGATATCAAATATTTAGTTCTATAATAAATATTTGTAGTGTGGGAGAAAACCATGAACATGAAACTGAGTCAAATTTTTTTTTATGATTTATAAAGGCTACTTATATATTGTAATGCTTTCAGGTAACAAACGATCACATTGGTAATGAGTTATTCTTCATAGCCCCAGAAATTTTTGGCATAATTTTTTTGCTCCTCAGCCAACATATTTTTTGTTGTTCATACATTTTTGAGCAATATATAAAAGCTTATTATAAAATACATAAACATATAATTGACCTGTGCTTGGAGAGATCAGTGCTATTCTGATATTCCAGTAATAAATGAGATTCCTTTTTGTCTGTCTGATTCAAGGTATCAACATTATTTTTTTTTGCCATCTGTTTAATTATTTGGCAGCACGTTGGAGTTTATGTGAAGTATAGATTTTCACTGCTTTCAGGTTATTCAGCACTTTACTCTTCAGAATTAAATAACCCCTCAATTTCTGTTCTCTTTCATATTTTAGAAATGAAATTTCATTTCCTTGTATTTCCATACAACTGCCTTGCATTGACCCAAATTAGGTTGCTTTATAACTTGGAACTGTCACTGGCAATAACCAGTAGGAAGTCCTTGCCTATAAGCCATAACATCTGTTCCTATTTTTTTGTTTTTTTTTCCAATGTAGTATTAATGCACGATAAAATCTGTCCTATCTTCAGTCCATTTCATACACACTCATGGCATGCCCAATCTCACTAAAATATTTCCATCAGGTGAAGTATTGGCATTCCTCATTCATTCCAAAGTATTTTTCCTTCTTATGGTACCAGAAGATGATGGAGCACCATTCACTTTATTGTTCTCCTAGTCTGGCTAATCAACATCCCTCTAATGGCTGCTCTACTAAGTTAGCTCCCAGGATTTTCTCTACCATAACAAGAAGGCCTCTTCACCCTTGAATCTCACTCCACCCCTGGGTGACTTCTTACATTGGAAGTGCTTTCTACCCCTGATACCTCATCTTCTGATTGGCCGGTTCCTCCAAAAACCTCCAATTTAAGGAGGAGGCCCAAAACTGACTAACTATGCACTCTGGGACAACTGCAACTCCTAATTACAATATGTGCTACTGGCATATCTCTTTATTAATTCTCTATCTCTCTTAATTTAAAGGTACTGGGTATCTAGCGTCTAGTGTCTAGTGCCTAGAACATACTCAGAAACAGCCTTAAAGAATATGGCATCAGCTCCCACTGATAAATCAAGAAAATCTCTCTTCCATAGGCTAATTTCCCTTCTTTGTTTGAAATCCCAAACTTACAGGATTAAATTAAAAATTACTATTAATGGCCATGTAATTTTCTAGCATTACCAAATAACATAGGGGGACAGATAAGCATTTTTACTCGATATAGAAGGTTGTGATGGAACTTGAAGCTAACATCACTTCACAAAAAGGGGAGGGAAGAGCTGCCAATTGTATTTTCTCTTACCACTTGTCAACTGCTTTTCAGCCTTGTCTCAGCCCTATTCCAATCCTTCCACACGCTTGTCTTCTTTCATTTCACTCTCCGGTATTTGCTAACTATTCTCCAGCATTTATTAAATGATTGTTATGTGTCAGGCACTGCCAAGCACTGTGTTGATCCCTGGAGGTATAAAGGTAAACAAAATCATTGTCCCTGCCCTCATGGAGCTCACATTCTAAAGGTTCAGACATCAAGTAAACACGTATGTCCAAACATGGTATATGAAGAGCTGATAGAAAGCAATCTCAGATGAGGCACTAGCAGTAGTGGGAAGTGGTGAGAAATGACTGCAGAAAGGTCTCCTTCAGAAGGCAGGATTAAAGCTGAGTCTTGAAGGAAGCCATGAAGTGAAAATAAGTATGGAGATCATTACACATATGAGCTATAGCATGTGAAAAGACATGGAGTTGGGAGATGGGATGCTGTGTTTAGAAGAGCAACCAGTTAGTCTATAAACATTAAGCATCTACAGTGTTCCAGGAACTATTCTAAGCAATGGGAATTCAAAGAAAGGTAAAAGACATTGCCTGTTCTCAAAGAGCTCACAGTCTAATGGGGGAGATAGTCTGAAAATAACTATGTGGAAACAAACTATATACAGAATAAGTTGGAAATAATTAACAGAGAGAAGACACTAAAATGAAGAAAGATCAAGCAAGGCTTCCTTTGGAAGATGGGGTTTGAATTGGGGCTTAAAGGAAGCCAAAGAAATAAAGAGGCAGAGATTAAGAGGGAAAGCATTCCAGGCATGGGGGACAGTTGGTGAAAATTCCAGGAATCAGGAGCTGGAATGTCTTATTCAAGAAAGGCCAGTGTCACTGTATCACAGAAAGATAAAGGGAGCAGGTTATAAATGCCCAACAGAGGATTTTCTGTTTGATCCTGGGGACTATAGCTAGCTACTGGAGTTTACTGAATAGAGAAATGACAATCAAACCTGAGTTTTAAGGAAGATCACTTTAATAGCTGAGTGAAGGATGGACTGGAGTAGGGAGAGATTTGTGGCAGACAAATAAACTAACAGGCTATTGTAACAGTCAAGGAGTGGGGTGATGAAAGCCTGCATATAGGTGGTAGCAGTATCAGAAGAAAAAATGTGGAGTATACAAGAGATGTTATGAAGGTAAAATTAACAGGCCTTTGCAATAGATTGGATATGGGAAGTGAGAGTGAGGAGTTGAGGATGACACCTAGCTTATGAACCTGGGTGACTAGGAATGGCAATTTGACAATAATAGGGAAGTTTGAAAGGGGGGAGATTGTTAGGGGAAAGATAATTTCATTTTGGGCACGTTGAATTTAAGATGTCTATAGGACATTCAGTTTTAGCTGCACAAAAAGCAGGTGGATATGTGATAGTGGAGATTAGGAGAGAGGTTAGGGCTGGATAAGTAGATTTGAGAATCATCAGTATAGTGGTGATAATTGATTCCATGGCAACTGTTGAGATCACCAAGTGAAGTAGTATAAGAGAGAGGAAAGAAGACAGAACTCTGTAGGGCACCCAAGGTTAGCACGCATGACCTGGATAAAGATCCAGCAAAGAGCAATGAGAAGGAGCAGTCAAATAGACAGTGGGATAACAAGGAGAGAGTGGTACCCTGAACACCTAGGCAGAAGAGAATATTGAGAAGAGGGTGATTGACGTTATCAAAGGCTGAAGAGAAATCAAGGATGAGAATTGAAAAAGGCTATTGGATTTGGCAATTAAGAAATTATTGGTAACTTTAGACAGAGCAGTTTCCATTGAATGACAAGGTTGGAAGCAAGAATGTAGAAAGTAAAGGGGGGGGGGTGAAGTGGAGGCACCTATAATAGACAGTTTCCCAAGGAGTTTAGCCACAAAAAACAAGAGAGATATGTGAAGATAGCAGGGATGAATGGATCAAATGAACACTTTTTGGAGGACAGGGAAGATACAGGCATGATTGTAGCCAGTAGGGTAGAAGCTAGCAGCCAAGGAGATTTTGAAGATAAGTGGTTATGATGGAGGGAACAGTTTGTTAGAGAAGATTAGGCAGAATGCGATCATTTAAAGACGTAGAGGACTTTGCTTTGGCAAGGATAGGAGTCACCTCTTCTTGTAAGAAAGAGGTGAAGACAACATGAGTAATGTGGAAATATATTTAATATGATTGTACATGTATAGCCTATATCAGATTGTATGTTGTCCTGAGGATGGAAGAGGGAAGGAAGAAAAAATTTGGAACTCAAAGTTATATAAAAGTAAATGTTGAAAACTATTTTTACATGTAATTAAAAAAAATACTATTAAGAAAAAAATTAAAAAATAAAAACAAAAAAAGAAAGGGGTGAAGGAGACAATTGTAAAAAGTATTTGGGTGATTTCAGATGGAGGAGGGGAGAACATAGAGCTCTGGGCAAATGGTCAATGCCAGTGTCATTGGATTGTAAAATATGTGGTTGGAAGCAGATGAGGCAAGCAGATTAATGAAAAGGCTATTAAAATAGTCCAGCTATGAGGTAATAAGAGACTGCACCAGGTTGGTGGTCATGAAATTGGACAGAAGAGACATACCAGAAAGGCTGTAATGATAGAAACAACAAAACTTGGCAACCAACTGGATATGTGAAGTGAATGAGAAAGAGCAGAATTGAGGATACAACCAAGACTGTAAGTCTGGGCACCTGAGGGGATGGTGGTGACCTTGAGAGGAAGTTGGATGGAAGGGGAGGTTTGAGAGAGGGATAATGAGTTCCATCTTGGGCATGGTAAGTTTGAGTTATCAGTAGCTAATTTTTGATGAAAAATTGGAAGTCAGGAGAGAGGTAAGATCTGGATTAAATAAATCAGAGAATTATGTGCATAGATATGATAATTGAATGCATGGAGGTTAAAGAGATCATTGAGTGTTATTGTATTCAGAGAGAAAAGGAAGTCCAGGACAGATACTTGGGAAGACATCCACTATTAGGTTTTATTGTTATTATTGTTATTATTTATTATTATGAGGTTTTATTGTTTCCATCTTGGCCATCACTGGAGTGGGACTATGCCAGAAGGAGGTAGCACTACTCTAGTTTCCTGTACCCACTCAGAAGCTGAGAGTCCTAGAACATCTTTCTTACTTCCCAACTTGCTGGGCCCCTTATCCACTATGGCATTCTTCTGACACCCATTCTGCTCTTCGCCTAGCCAAATGCCCTTAGGTAGCCTTGCCCAGGCTTGATGTAAGCTACCAGATGACACAATAGGTTTTCACCACCACATTAGACATGGGCTACATCCCTGAGCCCCTAGAGTAGCCCAGAGCACAGTGAGAAAGTGAGTCACATGAAGAAGGGAGTGGCAGTGGGGTGAAAGGTCTGTTTAAAGTGATGTTCATTTTTGTGACCATCTCAATAAGCAATTCCTCAGTTTCTAAAGCAAAAAAAAAAAATAACTCAGAGTTCTTTCAGCTACATTGTCACCACCTGTAACAAAGATCTTTGATTTTAAGTGACAGGTGTGACAAGCACAAATCTACTGTGGCTTGCTATGGATAATACCATTTAGTTAGGGTCCCCTTTACTTCTCTTTGCTCCTTCTCTTCTCTTCTCAGCTTGTTGTGACATCCTCCAGACAGGTGGGATACACTTACACAGGGTGGATTATACTTATAGGTAGTGAAATAAGTGTTCCTTTAACCCATCCTAGTTCATGATGTTAAGTGTATCTCATTTAACTCAGGTAATACAGATCAATCCATCCAACCCAAGCAATCATGCTGCTACTGGATTCCACTGAGTGAGAGATAAGTAATGTAAGATGAAATAAGACCAAAAGTAAGAGGCACTTTTTGATCACATAAAACACTGACCAAGCATTTATAAGACTGTTCTCACCGTGACAAGAAATAGAGAATTAAACAAATCATAAACTCTCTAAATGGCTTCCTTCTTGTTGTTTGCATGGAAATTTGACACCATGAGATTTCTATCTTGGTGGAACTAAAATCTTAATCTGCTTTAAAGGATACTGGTTCTTTCTTGAATAGTTGTTCCACATCAAAATTAAATAAGCCATAAGATGTAAAAGTCTACCTTTTACTAAGTGGGGTACAATGATCATAAACACTCAGAAGTAAGCTCCAGACAAAGCACGGCTAGTAACTGAGTCTCCTATAGGAGATATCAGGTCTTTGATTGAAATGGGGATAAATACAGGTTCATAATTTACTACTTTCCTAAGAAGTCAGCCATTCAAATCAAGAAGTAATTTTAATGATAGCAGTGTGAATTCTGGACTCCCACTCTCAGTGGAGTTATCTTTTTGGACTTTCACTTTTTTTATTGATTTTTGGTGAGGCAATTGGGGTTAAGTGACTTGCCCAAGGTCACACAGCTAGTGAGCGTAATGTGTCTGAGGCCAAATTTGAACTCAGGTCCTCCTGACTCCAAGGCTGGTGCTCTATCCACTGTGCCACCTAACTGCCCCTAGGACTTTCACTCTTATCCTTATCCCTTTCCTGTCCCTCCCTGCACATGTACTGCCATGGGCCGACCCAATATCACCTCATATGGACTTTTAAGACAGTATCTGTGTAATGGCATTTAAAGCTGAGAGGGCCTTTAGAGTCCAACCCCTCCCTGTCCCCATTTTACAAGTGTGGAAATGGATCTAGAGAAATGAAGTGGAGTTGGCCAAAGTCATACATACATGTAGTCATAAGCAGTAGGCCTGGCATTCAAACAAAAGTCCTCTGACTTCAAATCAAGTATTTTTTCCTAGTACTGTATCTCACCTGTCTCTTCAAGGAAAGAGTTATCAATACTATTAATTCGTAGTTATCTATGCTTATCTCCAGGCTCAGTAATACAGTTAGTGATTTCCTGATACTTTTATTACTGGTCCAGGTCCTACTATGCCCCCTTCCTATCAACTTATAGATGCTCTTACCCTCTTCTATAACTCACCTTGTGGGACTTGTCAGAAAACATCCACTGTAAATAAGGGAATATCTGGGTAGATGACGATTGTGATGTCATTGATGTACAATTGCTTATGACATCACCAGAAACATGTATCCAAATCCTATTGGATTTTTTTTTTGGCTAGGCAATGGGGTTAAGTGACTTGCCCAGGGTCACACAGCTAGTTATGTGTCAACTGTTTGAGGCCAGATTTGAACTCAGGTCCTCCTGACTCCAGGACAGGTGCTCTATCTACTGCATCCCTTAGCTGCCCCAATCCTAGTGGATTTTAAGGTGGTTGGCTTAGAGTTTCTGCCAAAAGTTTCCAGTAGTATAATTGGTGGTGGCAGTAGTTTACTAGTATCTGTTAGAGGCAGGAGTCTTAGAGGCAGGACTTACTAAACTTCACTTTGGGCAGCTTCCAGGGTATCTTGTTGACTGGAACTCCATTTAAACTGGGTTGATTGTGCCTTGTGACCTCATAGAGCGGTCACAAGATAATGCCCAGTTAAAGATCTGCTGTCTCCAGAAGACAAAAAGGACAATGCTATTCTGGCCCTCTTTCTTAGTGGTAGAGGTCTGAAGATCTCTTTCACCTTAGTGGATATGTCAAGTTGCCCCTCCCCTCTACTGAATACCCAGGAGTTGATTGGCCTCCTTGATCTTATGAAGTTTGGACCTTTTGAATGGATTCCCCCCACCCCGAATCTTATCAGGGTTGGTGACTCAACCATCATTGGTGAACCTAGTTAACGAGTCCTTAAGAGCCTTAGACTATATCTTCATTTAAACCAACCAGGATGAGATCAGTGTAATGGAAGACTGTTACTCCAAGAGGTACAGTCAAAGACACCACCAACCCTCACAACCAATGGTGGCAAAATTGTGGAACTGTGAATTCAGGTAGTCCCAAGGAAGGACAGGGAAGGTAGACTGTATACTTTGCCAAGTAAAAGTAAACCTGCCCTGGTTCTCAGGTCTCAGAAGAATGGAGAAAATATTGGACAAATCAAGACAAGCTAACTGTCTCAGGCAGTAGAGGTCAGATGATCTGTTAAATAATAATGTCTGAGACCACTAGGGAAATGGGTGAGGCCTTTTAATTGATGTCCCTAAAGTCAATTGTCAAGCACTAGGTGCCAGTGACTTTGTGAACCAGGTAAACTAGGCCATTTAACGGGGAAATAACCTGCCACAATACCCACATCCCAGAGGTCCTGGATGAGGGCGATAACTCTGCTCTCGTCTCTAGGTGTCAGATATTGATTCAATTGTACCACCCAGAGGGGATCAAGGAAGCAGGATAAATCATACATGGCAACCAGGCTGACTATAATGTAGAGCAGTCAGGATGCTGTCTGGTGATGGGGCTATTCCCAGTGCTTAGCAGTATTAGTCAAGCAAAGCAGGAGGTCAATTTTTATGATACATTTATCATTTGGGGTGGTAATCACAGTCTACTGCAAGGACATAAGGATAGTGATAGTCAGAGAGGCCTTAGGTCATGTGGTTTTGTCTGAAACCAAAATAGAAATGGGACACTACAGGGAGTTGGGGCTTCTAAAAATTATAGTCCCTGAGGTCAATAAAATAATGTTTCACCTGCAAGTCCCCTGTGATAGAGATAAGCATTTGAAGCATCTGATACTGGATGAAAGGTGAGGCCAGAAGGCTGGGCCATACTTCTAATCTACCTTTGTGTCCTTGAAGGGGGTCTAGCAGGGGTGGACAGCCTAAGATAATACTGATTCCTTGGCAGTTGGGGTCACCCTGAGTGAAGATTGGCCTTGGGTCCTTTCCAGAATGAGCTTTTTCCTGTGGGGTTAGCTTCTCCTTCACTTCACTCTTGTCGTCCTCCCCCGTGTTCTTACGCTCACAAATAGAGCAGCTGACTCCATAACTGAAAGGCCCTCTTACTTCCCCTCCCATGAGCCTCCTCTTCTTGATCTTCTGCATGTTGGGCCTTCTCTTGTCTATTTGTCCTGATGATTGTCCTAACAATCCCTATTAGGATTTGCTATGGTGGCCCTCCAGTACCACATTTGTCTTGCCATTTCCTTCTCCAGCTCATTTTACAGAATAGGAAAAATCTGAGAAAAAGAAAATAGGGTTAAGTGACTTGCCCAGGATCACATAGTTAGTTAGTGTCTGAGACCACATTTGAACTCAGGTCTTCCTGAGTTGAGGCCTGGCCCTCTACCCACTGTGCTACCTAGTTGCCACAGTATCACATTACTTCCTCCATACAGGGGTTCTGGGGGTTCCATTTGTCTCTTCCTCCTTAATTCTATGGTCTCTCTAACAGCCAGAGGATCGTGGCTTTTGTGGGAGAGAAGCTCTACTGTTACCCTCAATTTGTCTCACTACTATCCTATCTGGGCAGTGGCCTGAGCACCCTCCTTTTCTCTATAGGTCAGACCACCCATAGGCAAAACCTACTTAGGATCAGATTCCACTTCCCCTTTTAGAACTGTGAGAGGAATGTCCCCAAGTTCCATATAACATTCCTTACAGGTTAGTTGTTTTCAATATGATGAGAAGGGCATTATATTTTTGGGATCCCATGTTTATAAGGATTGCTGTCATTTGGTGGGCCAGACACATATCATCATGCATATTAGCACCGCCCTAATTGTCTCATCACCCCAATTGCCTCAATTTGAATTGAGGCCATCATGTGGAAGTTGAGGTAGTTTGTTTTAGGAAAGGGTCTGGTGGAGAAGATCTCTTCTCACAAAAACAAATGGTGGTGATGGACTTTTTACGCATTCAGAGTGGGGGGCACTAATGGGATTGCGCTGATTGTTCTCAATCTCAACAGTGGACATATTGCTTGCTACTAGGAGTTGGTACTGAGACCTACCTTCCAAAGCCTCCCACTCCTGTTTATCTAGGCAGGAACACCTCAGTGGATCGGGGCCTGCCCCAGCCTATCTGTGTCTCAGTAACCACTGCACATAGGGAGGCCAGCCATGAGCACTGGTTCCAGGAGAGGGGGATGGAAGTATCAGTCCTATAGGCAAGAACCAGGAGGATCCAGAGTTATCTGGGCTTCAACAAGTTGGTATCTCTTGCTTGTCGGCTATGATCTCAATAATGATCAGAAAGAACCAGGGCATGGTATCCTGGGCACCTTTAAGATTATACTGTAATTCTTGGCAATCCAATGGACTAGATCAGATGGAGTTATGACTGTGGAGTCCCCATAAGTCCAGTCAAGAGATTAAGGATTAAGGAACCCTGCAACTTCCCTTCCATTTTAGAGAGGTGCTTGCCACTAGATGGGTAGGGCTATCTCTGTCTTCCAGTACTTAAGAAGTCCCTATGGTTCACATTACCAGCTAAAGACAATTTCAGGATTTCTCCACCTTATTGTCGCTTCACAGTTCTATGGTTCCCTGCATGTTGATCTCTTCCCATAATTCGTCTGCTGTTGGTTAGGCTTTCCTGTTTGGTAAAACGGGCTTCTCTCTGGATGCCTGGGGATGTAGCACCCTTCAACACAGGCTTCTTTTCAGGTCTGCTTGTGTTTTGTTATTTCCAGCTGGCACCAGTTCCAGTCTTCTCCTGCTTCTAGGTCCACTCAGTTTAACTTTCTTCTTTGGCTTATATGGCTTTTCTCATAAAGAACACAGCTCCCTTTTTGCATCCATGCCCTGGAAGTATAGCAAGCATGAGGATGGACTCACCTTGATGGGTACCTATTACATAGAATTCCCCACATCTTCCCTACCTTAAAAATCTATTTCTGGATGTAGGAAGGACTAACTTGACAGTTGCCATCAGATGACTTGGGGCTGTTTGGATGACAAGCTAGACTTTGGATCTCACCTTCACAGGAATCATCTAGAACAAGTTAGAACAACAGAAAGGTAGTTTGCCCCAGTTTGTCCCAAGCACACCCTAGGCTACCTCATCATTGTGGTTTATGTGAGCTCAGCAGGTCCTAGGCAGTGTGCCTTTGCTTTAGTGACATAACCTCTTAAACTTGAAACAAAAAGGATCATAGTACCAAAAGTTTTAGAGCTAGAAGAAGCCTTGTACATCAAACTCAACCCTCTCATTTTATAGATGAGGAAACTGAGTCCCAGAAATGAGATGTGACTTATCCAAGGTCACGTGGTTGGCATACCTGTTCTGTGCACTTGTTGGTTCTTTAAATCCCTTCTCCATGTGGGAATACTTAAGCACACTCTAAACTCAACTGCCCTAAATAACAAGTAAGATTAATGGCTACATCATTGGAGGCTTTTTTACATTCTTCACTTGCTGCTATGCAACATTATTTTTTATTGCAATATGAAACCAATTGCAATTCCCTAATGTCAATCAATTTAAACAATTGATAGTCATCCACAGTGAAATGCAAAAAGTAGCTCATGGGATTATATTTGTGTAGCTTTTTGGCAAACATGCAGAAGGAATAAACATATACAATGAACAGAAAAACCTTAAAGGTAAATACAGCTAATTTTAAAAGAAATAAATCAATTTTTAGACATTTATTAGGTGACATTGCAGCCCTTTCAATAAGCAATGTAGTTGAACTCATAATAGAGACCTGGCACATATTGGCATTTGGATCAGAAAGTCTGTGAACCTGCTGAAGATATTAGCTCCAAGAGAAACACTCAGCTCTGGAAACGAGCTAACACTTTGGTAAATCTGCCAAGATTTTCAATACAACTGCCAAAGTTTTGATGTTCAGAAGAACACAGCGGAATTGCTAACATGCATGCTGCATAAATGACTATTCATTAACTGAATGCTTGAGCTTAGATGTGACTGCTTTCTTTGGCTGACTAATATATCAAGCATGGTACTTGTTTTGTACTCGGAAAAACTTTCCCCATTACCATAGTAACCTCTTACATGTTGGCGGAAGCTGATGTCATTCAAGGTATTATTCATTCCTAGTGAATTGATACTCAGAGTGCTAACAAGTCCCAGGGAGATAAAAAAGAACTAAGTATACATTCTGGTTAAACATGACTTAACCCTTTCACCCCTGGGAGTCCCCAGATACATACTTTTCCCGTTTCTGTAGCACTGCTTAGGTAAAGGTTACAATGTCATATTGACTTAGCATGACTCAGTTGTAAACCGCACTCAGTAGCTGTGTTTACCTTCAAGTTATTTTGTAGTTTGTCCTTAGGAATATTGTGCCATGGTTTGCTCATTTAAAGGAAAACATGTTTAAATACTACTTCCCTAATTAGAAAATTATACTTTTTATTCTTTCATTTATGTATAAAGTCATAATTGGATTCACATGTAATGCTAATATGATTTTAAATATATAAAATGTATATGTGTACATAGTGATATGTATTCTGATAGAATATGAACTCCCTTACAGTAGGGACTATTTCACTTCTGTCTCTGTGTTCCCAGGGCCTAGAAAGGGTCTGGCAAATACTAGGCATTTAAGAGGTACCTGTAGATTGCTTGAATGATTAATATACATATATGGATGTGCAATATGATATATATGTACATATGTGTAAATGTGATATATGCATATACAATCATATATATAATTATAATATTTGAAAGGCATGGAACAGTGGATAGACGGTGGTTTTTAGTGTCAGAAAGCTCTGGTTTCCAATTCTATCCCTGATGCATACTGGGTCTATGACTATGTTGTTCAAATGCTTTATTGCATCAACATTCTTCTTAACTCTCTAAGTTATAGACCAGTTGAGTCTCTGTTCTGGTGGCAGGACATCTTAAACTGGGATTTCTCTACATTGAGGAAATCATGGACCCAGAGAAAATTTCTCTCTCTCTCTCTCTCTCTCTCTCTCTCTTCCCTCTTTTGCCTGCACTATCATAGTAGCCTTCTAATTATTCTCCATGCCTTGAGTCGTTCACCACTATAATTCATCATTTATACAGATGATAAAATGATTTTTCTTAAAAGATAGTCTGACATTATCACCCTCTTTTGCCCCTAACTCAATGAACTCCAGTAGTTTTGTATTAACCTCCAGGATCAAACACAAAGTCCTCTATTTAGTGTTTAAAGTCTTTGACAACCTGGCCATTTCCTACTGCTCCGGTCTTCTTTATTTTATCATTTATTTTATTTTTAATTTGTGTAATAAAACAAGCATTTCCATAATATAGCACAATACAAAAGATGATTACACTGAAATTGCAAATCTACTATGCACAACTCGCTGTTCCTTTTAAATATATGACAAAATTATCATGTAATTTTTTTTCATTTTTTTTTCTGCCCACTCTAGAGATGGCTACCATTGGACAGAAATTGGTGTGTGTGTGTATGTATATATCTATGTGTGTGTGTGTATATATATATATATATATATACACACACATATGCATATGTGTATATATATAAAATTATTCTCTATCAGTTCTTTCTCTGGATGCAGGTAGTGTCTTTCTTCATATATCCTTTATAGTTAATTTGGGTATTTATAATAGACAAAATAACTTAATCTCTCAAAGTCGCTCTTAAAATGATATTGCTATTGCTGTTCACAATGTTCTCTTCAGTCTTCTTACACTTTACTTTCCTCATTCATTCTCAGTGAAACTATCCTTCATGCTGTTCCTCAAACACAACACTCCATTTCTCAACTCTTTGCCATTTTGCTGATTATCCTTTGCCCATAATACTGTCTCAACTTACCCTTACCTCCAGGCTTCCCTGATTTCTTTCATGTCCCAGCTCTAACCCCATCATCTGTAGCAAGTCTTTCTCAGCCCTCTTCCACACACCCCACTGCAGTGCCTTCGCTCTGAGATTGCCCTCCATCTTCCTCTCTCTATCTTGTATATCTATAGTGATTCGCATGCTATCTCCTGCATTGGAATGTGAACTCTTTGAGGGCAAGGACAATATTTTTACCTTTATTTTTATCCTTGGGGCTTTAGTGTAGTGTTTTGCATATACTAAGAGCTTAATAAATGCTTGTTGAGTGACAATTGCCTCGTTATACAACTAAAACATGAAAAAAGTGGGACTGAAACTCACATTTCCAGACTGCTAGTGCAATGTTCTTTCCAAATACCACAAGCACCTTTCCCATCACAACTGCTTTTATTGGAATATTAAAGATTATTATGATTATGCCGGCATCACCCTTTGCTCTTAGGAGGGGAGAAAGCTGCAAGAGAGAAGAGCAAGTCATATGTCTCTTCTGAATCTAAAGAAGTGCTTTTTGGGTATTTTTGGGAGCCTGGAAAGAAGCAGCTGGCAATAGCCTTGGGCCATTGTACTCCCAAATAGCCTGATTCATGATCTTAGAAATGTGGACCATGGGGGAACATGCAAGGATCAGAAGGAGAGGAGTGAGACAGCCTGGTCTACAAGCATACCTATTGATTTTGGCACACGATAGCTTTACTGCCAAACAGTTCATCAATTAAATCCTTTATGGTTTGGTACCTTCCCAGGCTGATTTTATATTACTTACCTTCATGAACTCCACATTCCAAACTCTTCTATTTGCTATTGCCCAAATTCAACATTCTCCTTCCTCCATGTCTTTGCATAGGCTGTGTCCCACATCAGGAATAAGCTTTCCATTCACCTATGCCTTGGGTGCCTTCAAGACTTAGGCATGCCTTCAAAGCCATGTTGCCTTTAAGGTGAGCTGAGGCACCACTTCCTATAGAAAGTCTTTCTTGATCAACCTAGTCACTAGTGCATTCTCCCCCCATCAGATTGTCATAGTAATACTTATCTCTTTATACTTTGTATCCCTGGAGAAAGCTTCTTGAGGGAAAGCACTGTATTTTATTTCACCGTTTTATTGTCAGAGTGAGGCATTTTGCTATGAAATGTACTTAATGAATTCTCTTTTTGTGTCTCAATAGATTGGAATGGAGAAAATTCAATTCACTCATCTTAAAGTGAACAGAGATTCTCCACAACCCCAGTGTGATGACAAGCATATATTTGATAACTGGCTACTATAATTTCCCCCTCCAGAATGGTTAAAGGAAAAGTCTTTATTTTTATGCCAAACTGTGTAAGAAAATTGGCTTTGCAAGATGTCATTGTTGTGAATTTTGAACTTCATGTTCATACATCACAAACATCATTCCCACTGGGACAACACTGAGTCATCATTACTGCTTGCTACCAACTCTGCTGTGTGGACTCACCATGAGTCTCAGAAGAAAAAAAAAAAACTTTTACTTTCTTTACTTTCTTTGTTCTTATCTGAGCTATTTCAAGGGATTATTTTATCATATGAGTTAAAAAAATCAAAATAAAATAATGCTAAGTAAAAAAATAATAACTTGGAGTATGCTCTTTGAAGGTAATATCAATGATTTGTCTGAGGTAAGAGCTGAAATAACCACAGTCTAACTAAGTGAGAGAAGTGTGAAGTGTAGCTAATTTCTCAGAAATTAAGAACTGTCAAAATACTCATGATTCCCATAAGGTATTTAGCATTCTATAAAATGAAATTTAGTCAAGTGATCGCATGTTTGTTACATCTGTTACATTCTATTATGCAATGCAGAATAGAGATGGCACTTAGTCTTTTGTGATTGTTTTATTAAATAAAGAAGGCCCCTCCACATTCATCGATTGGTGATTCACAGGTTCAAATATTTGAAGTTCCCAAACAATGTGTATTTATTTTTACTGACTACTGGGAGGGGAGGGAGTTGTTGCAGAGATCCTCTTAAAAGTAAGGGGAGTGAGTTGAAAAGTCTGAATCTACTGTGCCAATTCCATGTATTTGACCTAGGGTCAGGCTAGTTAAGGGAGTTGAGAGGGACCTTGGAGGGGGCTAACACAAGGGAAAGGGAGGTAGCACTCCTTGGATAGTCAAGGAGTACAGAAAACAGGTTTATTTGCTGTAATTTTGTATGAAGGGGGACCTATAAATAGTATAGGATAGAGTACACAAAATGTAAATATCTGAGGGCAAGAGTATTTTCAGATGGATTCTGGAATTTCCAAAAAGGACAGTGTTTCCACCTGACAGAAAGTCTCTCTGTTCCATTCTTTCCCCACTCAGACTCCTCAATATTAACTACAGGAATTTTAGAAGTTAAATATTCACTTGTATTATAGAAAAACAAAACCAAAAACTTTTAACTATAGATCCCTTGGGAAGATTAAGTTTTATACCTGGCTTGAAACCTAGCGTGAAACACTTGAATCATAATAATGCCTGCCTAAGGGTACTAGATGGCTCAGTGGAAAGAGGGCTGGGCCTGGAGTTGGGAAGACATGAGCTCAAATGTGGCCTCAGATACTTACTAGCTTTGCGACTCAAAGAAAGTCACTCAATCTCTCTTTGCCCAAACCCACTGGAGAATTAAATAGCAAACTACTCCATTATCTTTGCCAAGAAAACTCTGTGGACAGTATTGGCATGGTACACGGGGTCATGAAAAGTCATATGTGATTGAATAACAAAAACAACAAATGGTAGGTAGATGTTTTGACTGAGGATCTGGGTTTGAAGGACGTAATTTTGAAGACAAAGAACAGACCAGGATGGAATTGAGTACTTTACACAGACAGAGAGTAGCATGAGGTATCTAGAGCCATTTGGTGTCTAGAGAATGAGTTAGAGAAGTAGGAGTTCAAAAGGCTAAAAAGGGGCAGCTAGGTGGCGCAGTGGATAGAGCACTTGCTCTGGAGTCAGGAGGACCTGAGTTCAAATGTGGCCTCAGACATATAATACTTACTAGCTGTATGACTCTGGGCAAGTCACTTAACCCCAATTACCTCACAAAAAAACAAACAAACAAACAAAAAAACAACGTAGCAAAGACAAATTTTGACTGCTTGGTAATTTCATCAAGGACCCAGGAGGTAGTTAGTCGACTAATAAAAACTGCTGATAGACTTGTAAAGGTTTGATCCATGGCAAGGTAAAAAGTACATTTGGGTAACTACAACTCACTGCCATCTCTCCAATGCAGGCTGGTCAAGGCTAACATCAATCATTAAATTAATCAATGAGTATTTATTAAGCACTTACAATGGGCCATGCACTATTCAAAGCAGTTAGTATACAAATACAAGATTTTGTGAGATAGTTTCTGCCCTCAACAAATTTATAGTGTACAGGAGAAAATCTGTTCACAGATGGCCACATGCATATACACACACGTACATGCACGCACACACATATATTAAATGTTAAATAATTGATTGTCATCAATGAAAACAGTTAAGTAGTATAGTTTCACCCCTGGATAGACTGGGTACAGGGAATTAATGTTTAATCATCCTAAAAGAAATACTGGGGCCTATATGAAGGACTTTAAATGGCAAACAACATGGTTTGTTTTTTATCCTGGAAGTGATGGGGAGCCACTGAAACTTCTTGAGCAGGGTAAATACATAGGCACACCTACCTTTAGAAGTATCAATATACACCATTTACTAAAATAAAGTCAAAATGGATACATGACTTAGATATAAAGAGAGCTATTACAAGAAAATTTGAAGAATATGAAACATATTGCTTGTCAAACTTAGGGATAGGTGAACAATCTATGAATAAATAAGAGATAGAGAGCAGGATGAGGTATAAAATGGATAATTTAGATTACTTTAAATTAAATGGGTTTTGTGTTACAAATAAAACAAATGTAATCAGGATCAGAAGGAAAGCAGAAAATTGAAGAGGGGGGATTTTATAGGAAGTTTCTCAGATAATCTGTAAGAATTTGAGTCATTCCCCAATTGACAAGTGGTCAAAGAATATGAACAGGCAGTTTTCTGATGAAATCAAAACGATTTATATTCATATGAAAAGATACTCAAAATCAACATTGAATAAAGAAATGCAAGTTAAAACAATCTTGACATTTCATTGGTTCTTCTATTGGTTCTAATTCTTCCTTACAACATGACTAATGCGAAAATTTTGTTTAATAGGAATGTATATGTATAGCCTATATCAGATTGTGTGCGCTCTTGGGAAGGGAGGTTGGGAGGGAGAGGGAGAAAAATGTAAAACTCAAAAGCTTATGGAAATGATCGTTGATAAATCAAAAGAATGACTTTGAGTGACTAAGTCATTGAGTGACTAAGACAAATTAAAAATAAAGGACATATGAAGAGAGATACTATCTGCATACAGGGAAAGAACTGATAAATATAAGTATGTATAGAATAACATATAAAAATTGCATATATTCACTATGTGATGTGTAGGTAGATAAATACACATACACACCTATTTGTATCTAATGGTAGTCATCTGTGGGATGAGGGGAGGTAGGGAAGAAAAAAATAAAAAAATAAATTTACATGATAACTTTGTCGTGTATTTGGAGGGAATAACAACTTATACATGATAGATGTGTAGTTTCATGTGCAATCATATTTTGATTGTACTGTGTTATTGAAATGCTCGTTTTGTTCTCTGAATTGAAAATAAAATAAATTTTAAAAAATAAATTCTGTTTGGGAGAGTGGGTTACCCCCAGAGTATCTCTGAGCATAACAACTTCACTTTGGAAATTTGTAAAGAATAATGATGGTATAATTAATAGTCATCAAAAGCATTCCTATTAGCCCAAGCTCCTGGCTTCTTGGGATTTTTGCATCTGATGTAACTGCAACAAAGGACATACAGGGCAAACAACAGGAAGCAACCCCTCAGTTGCGGATGGGCAAAAAGACAGTTGAGTGATGCCATGTTGGAGCAAGACAAAGACTCCAGATCCTAGAAAGTGAGTGCAAAGCCATTACTGGGAAGGTGGGATGGTGGCTATATTGAGGTAGAAGGGTGAGAAAAGAGCTTATCCCATCTAGTCATCTGAAAGCATCTTAGTTTAATGATTTTTGCTTTTTGCTTGCCAATTGGTGTGAAGCTCTATTGTGTCTAGGCTGTAAAAGGGAAGTAAGTGTTGTCAATGCCATCTAAATTGGGTGCTCTGGGTCAATGTCATCACATTACCAGACTGCTCCAATTTTAACCCTTTTTTACAATTGTCCAGTCAGATTCCATTTTGGTACTTTTACCATACCACTTTCTCTTCTCCAAGTGAAATTTAGAATAAGGTGAAATGAGTGAAACTGTTGTATTAACTGTTTGTTGCATAGATGGAAGAGGGAGAGAGCTTACTCAACAATAGTGGTTACGTGGCAGAAGGAAGGAGAGAAATGAAGTTGTGGAGACAATGATGACTACCAGGTAAAAATCAGCAGTTCACATGCATGGTGGCACAAAGAGACCAGTGACCATTCCTAAGAATCCAAACCTGAAAATCTGAGTAGTGCTGGATTGTTTCTCTCGACCTGCACATTAAGACACAGATTCACCCGAAAGGTTTAAGCTTAAGATGATGGGAAAAGCAGCAAGTGAGTAACTCCCCAAACCAAAAGCCTAGATCAATTCCCAGGCTAGGGTAGTTTATAGCAGCCAAAAAGCTTGTGCTGACTTCAGTCAGATTTTTCTCCCAGCTACTCATTTGTGCTAGCTCTAAAAGACTCTGATAGACTTTTGGACTATTAACATTTCTTTTTTCTCTGATCTCTAATATAACAAAAATCCCACCTTTCTTTAACATTTCATCTCTATTCCCACCCCACCCCCATCCAAAGTGAGCAGGCTACAGGCGTGGTAGTATATTCTAGGACAAGGAGTACCCCATATGCTGAGAAAAGTTTCAGAATGAGATATAGTAGAGACAAGATATTGAAGTCCAGAAAGTCAAGAACAGGGCAAGAAGGGGAATTAAATATGTAGAAATTATTAAAATTTCCAAAAAAAATCTCATCTTTGCTCTGAGTCCCCACCCTACATAAGGGAAACCTTCTGCTGTCATCTGACTCTTTTTTTTTATTATTTATAAGCCTTAGGTAATTTGATTTGTCCACACCATGTAACTCACTGAAACCTAATAAAATAATTGTAAAGAGTTATAGACTCCCCTCTGATTCCTCTAGCCATCCTTATTGCTTGGAGCATGGGGAGAAGGTTCAGGGAAGGTGGAACTAATTCAGAATACGGAGTTGTATCATTCAGGTTCTGAATCACCCACTGTTCTTTCTTATTGTGACTGGTAGTTTAACAACCACAGTCATTCCTGTCATTTTCCTGTTGTCTGATTCCCACAGCACTTGGCTGTGTCATATCTCTCCCTCACTGCTCCACATTCCCCATTTCTGATCCCTATTTTGACTAACCCTGCTCTACAAAACCAGTCCCAGTTCTTCCGTCACTCTTCACAGTTTTGACTTGAGTAGCAGCAGCAGCAGTGCCGGTGAAAGGGCCACAGTTACTGATCTACTTTGTCCTACCAGGAATTCCCAGTCTCTCTACAGCCTCTCCCCTCCTGGGTACATAAATAAATAGCATGAAATAGTAAACAAGGTGTCTGGCTTCTCCACTCCTGCATGTATGTATGGAATGGAATGAAATGGAATGGAACATGTACTGGGAATCATCCTCTGACTTCCAGAAAGCAGTCCAAGGGTCAAGACCACCTTGTAAATCATACATATGTGGTTTTTTTTTCTTTGCTTGTGAAAAAATTTCATATTACATATACTTTTTTATTACCTAATCTTGTCTAGTAGGTTTGCACATTAACTGGATTTTTCTTAGACAATGATGCGAGTGAGGACAGGGAAAGTACATTTTAATAACACTGTCATCTTCTTTGTTTATGAACTATAATGTATTCTGAGATATGAATGACTGGGGGTGTGGGAAGATTGGCTGGTCAGGAGGACAGAGTGGCTCCAACTACTACACACCTGTGTGTTTCACTAATATCACCATCTAGAAGATAGATGTCAGAACTTTGGGAGGACAAGCTCAAGTGGATGTATGGGAAGATATAAACAAGTGTTTTATAGGATGGGTTGAAATTTGCAGTATTTGAGGGAGTAATCATATTTGATGAGATCAGATATTCATCAAGGCATGAATTATGAAAGCAAGGACTCTCATGTTAGATTTGATTACAGTAAGAATTGAATCTTAATTGATCTTCTTATCTGAACTTCTACTAGAATCAAATCATTTATTAAGCACTCAGTTTGTTAGTTATAGGAGATATAAAGACAACATAAGAAAGATCCTAACCTCAAGAAATTCATAGTTTATGGAGGAAACAACATATACTCATATAAATAAATACAAGGTGTTTTGTTTGCAGTGAGACACTAGCAGCTAAGGGCATTATAGACAATTACACAGTTTAATGATTATAAATCATTTTGTATTATATGCCCAAGTTTCATATGTGTCATCTCTCCAAATAGGTTATAAACTTCTTAAATGTTCTTTGTGAAGAGAGTATCTCTTCTTCAGTTTTTTCTGTTCAGTTGTTTTCATTGTATCTAACTCTTTGTGACCCCATTTAAGGTTTTCTTGGCAAAGAAACTAGAGTGGTTTGCCATTCCTTCTCCAGATCATTTTACAGATGAGGAAACTGAGGTAAATAGGGTTAAATGACTTGCCCAGGGTCACACAGCTGGTAAGTGTCTGAGGCCACATTTGAACTCAGGTCTTCCTGACTCCAGGCTCAGCACTCTATCCACTGTACTATCTACCTATCATCAATTTCTTGGTATAAATTTCAATCAGAATTATTTTCTGAACAGACAAATGAATTGACATCTTGGTAGTTATCTTTACTGCTAGTAGAGAACTGCTTAGAGTAATAAGGCTTTTTTATCCCTAGTTCATAGTCATTACTGCAATACTATACTAGTATGATACTTTCATTTTGATGATCATTGTGAAAAAGTTAAAAAAATTAAGAAATGAATATTGAATCATAGGATTAGCTACAGAGCTAGAAGGGGTCTCAGAGGCCATCTAGCCAAATTCTTCATTTTATAGAAAAGAAAACTGAAGCTAATGAGGTGAAGTGACTTAGAGTGACTTAAAGTCACATAAGTACCAAGAGTCAAAGTTCACATTTGAACTCAGATCCTTTGGTTCTAGTGCCAGTGCTTTTTCTGACATTTATAATCCAATTAGTTGAAAATAAATCATATATATTCTTCCCCACAATAGAAACTTACTTTAATATATAGGATTTAATTCTAAACATTTCAAGAATCGCTAATATAACCCATATTTTGGAGTTCTACCAGAAGTATTGGACATGGCATAAAGAGAGACGGATGGGGCTGTCTTCTGGTGGATAATCTTCCCAGCATTCATTAAAATCTGAGGGAGGAATGATTGGATTTTGTTTTTTAGCCATTTTTCAGTAGTGTTAGGCTGTTTGTGACCCCTTATGGGGTTTTCTTAGCAAAGATATTAGAATGGTTTGCATTTCCTTCTAAAGGTCATTTATAGATGAGGTTCAAGTAACTTGCTCAGGTTCACACAGTTAGTAAGTGTCTAATTTGAACTCAAGTCTTCCTAACTCCAGGACCAGCAAAAGCAAATTATCCACAGTGTCTCTGACCTTAATCTGGAGAAGGGCATTACTGGGTAGAAGACCAAGAAGCCAAGTGAGTGATATAGATGAAAGAAAGCAGGGAGAACGAGAAAGCAGGCATTATGGTGAACAGACAGAAAGTTTTAAGTTACTACTGGGAGCCATGAGCCTGAGAGGTGAGAAAGATTCAAGCACAAATTGTGTTCCAGGTGAGTGCTGCAGTTGCTGACCTAGTTTGAGCTAAAGATAGAAAATGGTGAGCTTCCTCCTCCCTTTTTCTATTTTTCCAGAAAGGGTCTAATGCAGGGGGATTGTAAGGCTCAAATTAGATAATGGATGTAAAGCACTTTTCAAATCTTAAAGCACTATATAAATGTCAGTTATTACTAATATTATTAACCTCTAGTCACCAGGCCTCCAGTCTGGTGATGACTTCATTCCCTGAGCCTTCCACCGTACTCCTGCTAGGCACAAGCAATGTTTATAACAGAATACAGGGGTGTGCTGGTAAATGTTAACAACCAGGCTTGGGAGAGGGGAGATGCATGCATGCATACTTTTAATTGCATTATTAACATTTTCTTAAGCCTAGAGAGTAAACAAACCAATATATCAAGCTGTAATCTGTAGCAATTGCCAATTTTTGAGGTATAAATGCTCTGGTTGAAAATTCTCAAGCAGGCTAGAGTTAGCTCCAGTGTATCAAGGTTGAATATATTGATAGTTATTTGTTCACTTTACCTCCCCCAACACTTCTTTATAGGTTTGGGAAGCATTAGTCTTTTTCTTTTTTAGTAAAGTTTTACTCTATTTCTTAATGCTGTCAAATTGTTTTTAACAGATATATGAAGCTGTATGTATTTTATTTAAGGTTTACAAAGAAATAAAATCATCATCATCATCAATATTCCAGCATTTTATATATCATTTAAATTTTTATGCTTTACATGTTTTCTTTCTTGATCCTTGCAATAATCCTGTGAAGTAAGTGCTATCATTATCCTACATTTACTGATGAGGGAACTGAGGCTGAAAGATTAAGGGACTTGCTCAGGACCAAATAACTAGTAAATGTCTGAGGTAGGATTTGAATTCAGGTCTACCTAACTCCAAGTCCAACCCTATCTACTGTATCACCTAGCTTCCTGTTATAAGTCTGGCATATGAATTCTGAATTCATGTAGCTCTAGATCAAGAACTGATAAGGACATAAGATGGGTAAAAAAAACATTAATAATCCAAGGCCTTAGGTTTTATTTTGATTTTCTAAGTTCCTCCTATTTACTATGTGAGGCTTTGAAAAAATAAGCCACACCTCAAAGGAAGGAGGATTGAATTATTTGGAAAGAGAGTTTCATAACCCTGGAAAGTAGCAAGTTGCTATGGAAGGAAGCTCCACCCACAGAAAGAAAATGCATTGTATGTACTCACTAGCTCAATAGTTCCTGCTGGCTCAGTGAATGACGGACAGCTCGGGCTGCTGCTTCCCAGTGCCACCTACTATATTCTTCGTTAATATAGTTTCATATGATCTTCATTCATGTGAATGTATTCAAATTTCTACACGACAATCTGACCAAAAAGTATGCTTCCTCATTGAAATACTATAGATCAATAAATACAGATATGTTTTTTTTAAAATGTAACTTACTTTTGAAATTGAACAAACACATCCACGCATTATCCTGATGACAAAAAACAACAAATTTAGTAATACATAAAGTTTTACTTTTATTACAGTGATATTTATCTCCGAAATGGTTGACCTTATGTATTCCAGAAGTCTTTACATATGATTCATACATAATAAAAATTCACATTTATGTAGCACTTCAAGGGTTACAAAGTATGTTCTAAGTAGCACAAATAGCTCCATTGTAAATTTAAGGAAAGAGTTTTAGAGAGATTCAGGTGATTTTTCTTAGGCTTACACAGCTATTGAATCTCAGAACTAGGATTTCACGTTGTCTCAAAGTCCAGGGTTTCTCCTATTATACCCTGCTAGCTCCCATTCATATTCTTGCCATGTGGTTTTTCTTGTAAAAATGCTTGTTGAAAATAAAAGGTGAACATTTGAATTTAAGAGCATGTAATTTTAGCGATACAGATAATTTTAGCCGGGATTCCTAAACATTTTCTTAGAAGTCAAGAACTCTTTGAAGTATTATGGCTAAAACATTAGTATTCAAAGCCCCTCATAATCTGGTCCCCTCCTACCTTCTATTCTTTTCAATGTCATTCTCCCTTCCACTCCCTATATAGTCTATGATCCAGGAACATTGACTTCTTTTCTGTCCCTTAAACAAGACACTCCATCTTCTGACTGTAGGGATTTCTCTGGTTTTTTCTTATGCCCAGAATTCTGTCCCTCCTCATCTCCATCTCCTGGCTAACTAGGTTTCCTTCAGGTATCCACTAAGCTGCACCTTTCTCCAAGGAGCTGTTCCCAGTCTACCTTAATGCTAGTATCTCCCCTTTGTTGATTATCACAAATATGTGTGTGTGTGTGTGTGTGTGTGTGTGTGTGTGTTGATAGTTATTTGCATGCTGTCTTCCCTATTAGACTGTGAGCTACTTGAGAGGAAGGCCTATTTTTTTTTTACTTTCTTTGAATACTTAGAATTTAGGACAGTGTCTTGCAAATAACAGATGTTTAATAAATATTTGTTGAGTATGGACTGACATTGCTTTTATCTCTAGATTTCTGAAATGTGTATGAGTTATTTATTTTTCTTCAAGATTTGTTTAGCTACTGAGTTAGGAAACACATGTGGGCAATATCCAACAGTAATTGTCTTTAGCTCATGGAGTTGAAATAAAGCTTATTAGCAATGATCAGGGAGATGCTAAAATTGGAATAAATAGGGTCTCAGAAGTGCAAAATGACATTTTCACAGATAAAATTGAAATATGCTTCAACTAAATTAAACCAGTTTCCTTTGATAGTTTTCATTAAGCTTCATCATCAATATCTTTAGCTGAAATCTCAAGGTAAAGGGCGCAGCTAGGTGGCACAGTAGATACAGCTGAGTTCAAATCTGGCCTCAGACACATGACACTTACTAGCTGTGTGACCCTGGGCAAGTCACTTAACTCTGATTGCCTCACAAAAAAAAAGGAAAAAAAAAGAAATCTTGAAGTAAAGTTTAAACTCATTGGACACAATAGTAAGTAGTGATATATGGGAAGTTTTCCAAGGAAGTTCCCCACCCCTCAGAAAAATGGAAATTAAAATTTTCACAGTCAAATGAGCATAGTTAATTTAAGTAGCAGAAAAATAAGGGTCAGATTAAAAAAATCATAACCGGGGCCTACTTTGCCTAAATTTTCTGTTTAGTAGGGCTTAATTTATTAATGATTTGTTGAACTCCATATCTTTCCTTTCTTTATAGAAACTTGATTGAAGAATACCTCAGGCCAAACTTGCCTAGCAAAAGGAAAGTTTAACAATTATACTGTGAATGCTGGCCCAGGATAACCAATATCAACAACTTAATATACATACCATAATTCATAAGCAATTCATTTTTCCAAATGTGATATTTTAAGGAACTTGGCAACATGCTTTCCAGCTTTTCTTCCTTCTACTTGACGAGTTCCTCTGGTGACCTCCAGGGGGTACCCAGGCCAAGTATGTTCACTCCTTCATTCCTCTTTTTGCCCTATTTTTTACTCTTCCAACTTTTCCATTATGGCCTCCCTCCACCTGCTTTTTTAAAATACCTTTTTATATATTCCCCCATTAGAATGTAAGTAAATTAAGAATAAAGACTGTATTTTTACTTGTATTTGTGATCCCATTGGTTAGCAATATGCCTGGCACAAAATAAGCACTGAATAAATGCTTGTTTAGAACAGATTGTGAAGACTTATGTAAGGCAGAAGAGATAGACTGTATTTTGGGAAAAGATCTTCTCATAAAAAAGTAAACTTAAAAATGAAAGATACCAAGCTACAAAGTTGTGTAAATAGAGATCCTAAGGAAGGCTGGCAAATAGAATGAGCCTTATTGATTTCTATCTTGAAGGAGACCTCCACTCTTTTAGAGATTCCCTGCACTACTAAGATATTCTGATAGGTCTAACCTCAGAAAATGCATTATTCTACAGGAACAAATCTGATCTTTACAACTCCCTTGACTTTTAGGATAATATATTCCAACTCCAAGATGAACACATTCTCCCAAAACCACCTAACATCTTGTCCATATTATTCAACCTCACAAACAAGGAAAGTGACTGAACAACTTCACTTGATAGGCTCTTTTTGTGACTTGTAATGTCAATTCTCATGCTGTGAAAAACCCTATATATGTGTCTCTCCTTTTGTTCAGCCTGCTGCTATTCACCTGGTAAATGCTCATCAGTTGATGCTAATTTACCTAATTAAATGTTTTGTTTTCTAGTCTTGATTTCTGACTTATTGACCTCTAGTCCAATGAACCAATATGAGAAGAATTACTCTCCGAGAGGATCTTAAGACTACTGGACTGAAGAATTCCTCAACACTTGTTATGATTCAATATTTAGCAAAGTCTCTCATCTCCTTATGGACACTATGGAAGGAGGTGAAGTACATAATAGGACACTTAAGGAAGTTTTGAACTAGCTGAATAACCATGTCCAAAGAGTAAGAATGTATAGATTGTTAATTTGATGCTGGTATCAAGCAGGGTACTACAGTAATATGTCCTTGGCACTGTTTTAATGAACGTTTTTATCTATGCCATGATTGAATGCATGTATGCCTATCCAGTTTGTAGATAATAGAAAACTGAGAGGGAAAACTAACATATTGTATTATAGAATTGGGATCCCAAAGTTGTCAACTTGCCAGAAGAATGGGTTGAATTGAATGAGAGGATCGTGTGATCTTAGATAACTGAGGTCAGAGAATTTGAGTACTAGGCCAAAGTCACAAATGTTGGTTGCGACCTGTGATTTTGCTGATATTGGAAACTCTTAGTGAGGAGATTCCCATAATCAATACAGGTCCACAAAAGCTATGCTCTAAAGAGATGTTTGGGACAATTTAAGTGACTTGCTTACACATAGCTAATATGTTTTGGAAGCAAGACTTGAGCAAAGTTCTCCCTTCTGAGGTTAGCTCTCTGCCTAACATCTCAGGCTGCCTCTAAAGGAGAAATATAATCTGAATAGATTTGGTTTCAGAGGATTAACTGCATGATACAAAATGGGGAAGACATGGCAAGAAAATAGTACACATAAAATTAATTTCATTCAGCTCAATGTTAGTGAACAATGTAAAGTAATAGCCAAAAGGATTAATGTGATCTTAGGTTGTGTTAATAAAGAACATATTGTTTGGAGCAATTGGGGTGATAGATTAACTAACTGTAGTTATCTCCTCTGGTCATAGGGTATCACCTCTTAATATTTTGTTATTTCTAAGTATAACATTCTAGGAAGGACACTGACAAGCTAGAAAGCATGCAGAGATAGTTTTATGCTTGACATAAGGAAAAAACAACTCTTAAAAATTAGAGCTGACCAAAAGTAGAATGGATTGCCTTGTTAGGTAGTGAGATCTCCAATTATGGTGGTCTTTAAAAGACAGTGCATGACCATTTTTAGAAATATTGTAGTAGTATGCGATGGACTAAACCTGTGTAATAACTTCCACATGTGAATGGTGATATTACCCTTCATATACTTTATATATCACCAGTCAATGAAATAACTTGTATTTTCTGTACATACTATGTACTTTCTCACATCTGTGACTTTGATTCCACATCACTGCCTCTTTGTGGAATACTTTCTTCCATCTCTATTAGCCTCAATTGAAATCCTACCAATTTTTCAACCTCCAGCTCACATAACATGTCCTCTGTGAATCTGTTATATTTAGCATGCCCATAGGGCAGACTCTGAAAGTAGAGGAGCCATAAATGATGCCCTTGGAGTAAGGAATGGAAATATAAATGGAATGGATTTTCTTCCACTCCCCACATGAAGGGAATCTCATGAGGTAGGCAGAACAATGAGAGAGACACATGCTGAAGGCAGCACCCCATAATCATTTCTTTTTGCCTATTTTCTCCAGTGATTAGACAGACCTCTCCCATGGGTTTGCCAAGGGATTTACGTTCCAGATTGACACATATGTGTTTAGTAGGTTTAAAAGTCAATATTTCCAAGATCACAAAGGAAGGTACTCTAGGCTCTATCCCAGCTTGAGCCAAGACAATTTGATGTAAGAGTGCAGAATACATTCACAGATCAGAGAGTTGGCTAGAGCCAAGGTTTTCAAAGCATGGTGGGGGCACAGTCAATAAAAACTATTTTCATAATAACACTAATGTGTTTTAATTTCTAATATGATAAACATTGCTAGATATAATTCACATAAACCCTCTACAGGGAGGGAATCATCAATATTTTTAAGAGTGTGAAGGGGTTCTGAGACCAAATAATTTGCAAACTTCTTGAATAGAGCATATATGCAGAAAGGTATTATATGAAACAACTCTGGAAAGGTACTATGGTTCCAGTTGGTGGATGGCCCTGAATGTCAGATAAGGAAGTTTGAACTTCATTTTGTAGGTCAGAGAAGTCTCTGATTATTTTTTTTTTAAAGCTGAAGTGACATGACCAATTCCATGCCTAAGAAAAATAAATCTAACCAACTAGAGTGGTAAGAGGAAGGGAAACTATTGTAGAAATACTTGTTCTTATTCAGTCATTTTCAGTTGTGTCCAACTCTTCACGATCCTATTTGGGCTTTTCACGGCAAAGATCCTGGAGTGGTTTGCCATTTTCTTTTCCAGCTCATTTTACAGATGAGGAAACTCAGGCAAACAGGACTGGCAAGTCACTTAAGTGACTTGCTCAGTGTCACACAGCTAGTAAGTGTCTGAGACCATATTTGAACTCAAGAAGATGAATCTTCATGACTCCAAGCCTGGCACTCTATCCACTGTACCACCTAGGCTAGTAGGTGATAATAGAGGCCTGATCTAAGGGAATTTTGAAAAGGTGATGACATAGGGATTGAATCACAGGAACTGGGAACTAAATGGATGTGAGAGATGACGGAGAAGAAAGAGCCAAAGATAGCCCCAAAGTTATCAACATAGATGACATAGATGAATAGTGGTACCATGGATATAACTAGTCAAGTGAAAAGCAGAAGTGAGTTTAAGGGGCTATAGTTAACATGTTGCATTTAAGGTTCTTATGGATCATCCAAATGGAGACATCCTGTAGCCAGTTGAAGATAACATTCTAGACCCAGGAAGATGAATTAGACCTGCAGATATTTATTCACACAGCCTGAAAGCAGCTACATTCTAGAGTGCCAGGGAACCAAATTAAAATGTAATTGGGAAATATTTCATAAAATAAAAATTACAATAGAACATAGATAAGATGTGATTTTCTAAGTCAATATGCTGTGTCAGGGATCCTTATGTATGGTTTAGTGGCCCCATTTCTATTTGAGTTTGACACCAGTGGTCTCAAGGAAAGCTATCAGAAAGTTTTGTGGATTTTCTCTGGAAGATTCACATTTAGCTAAGTTCAACATCTATCCATTGAGCTCCTACTATATGTGAGTCACTGTACTAGATATTTATGACCCAAGACAGAAACCAAAATGGTAACTGCTCCCCAAAAGCTTAATGTTCATTATAGAAAAACACAAAGGATTGTTTCACTCTGAAAGAGAAATAATGGATTGGTGGTGATCTCTCTGCCAATTAGGAAATATCCACATTAATTAAATAAGGGAGACAATCAAATATGGACATATTTGTAGTGGTGACATTTCCAGATTATAATGTAAACTCCCAAAGGTCAGGATTTTGCCTTACTCATCAATCAATCAATCATCAATCAATTAATACCAATTAGTTTCCTCATCCATAGAATGACCAAGTTAGAGCAGATCAACTTGAAGGTACCTTATAGCTCTGACATTCCAGGATTGCATCATTTTAATGTCAAGGATGGGATCCTATTAAAGTTGAGCAAATAAAAGCTGTGAAAATCCAGAACTACCAGTTAGAGAATGGATATGATTTTTAGCTTATAATAGCAACAGACCATGTGCTTTAAATAACTAATCAGTTCAGATCCATTAACTCCTTCTTAGGCTACCCAAATACATACTTAATGCTCTGCTTCTAGCTTCAAGGATGTGGAGAAGAGATCTGGCAAATAGAAGGGCCATCTTGAGAGAATAAGCCTTTCAGGATTCATTGACGTGAAGTCCAAGAACTGTCAAAATAATTCACATTACCTGATATAGGCAACCTTATTTATTCACATGCCAGAAAAGGCAAAGTTATAAATTGTAGCACATTTAGAAAATCTATGGGTAGATGCCTTAGGATAGTGCAATATTTGTAACATAACTCATAAATATCCATGAGTACAAGATGGAAGTTGACAGAAATTTTATCCAAGCTATCACCACCTCATCACCCTCAAGCAAATGGTCAGGGTCAAAAGATGGTATGGGTGATGAAGGATGCCCTGAAGCAGATTGTTGGAGGAGGTTGGCCAATAAGAGTTCATAGTATTCTCTCCATTCAATGTATCACTTCAACATGTCAAGAAAAGGAAGGAATTCTGCTGGCTTACTAATAGGGTGAAATCTCAAAACTTCTATTAGTGTTATTGTTATTTTATTAATACATGGTATCATTAACAATAAATTGCATGGGAAGAGAGCAGGCTAAAATACATTTTAAAATAACAATAGCTAATGTTTATATAGTACTTTAAGGTTTCTAAAATGCTTTGCTTATATTTTCTCATTCAATTCTCACAACAGTTTTGTAAGGCATTCATCATTACAGTCAATCAATAAACATTTTTAAGCACCTACTACATGCCAGGCACTGTGCTAAGCATTGCAGATTTAAAAAGAGGCAAAAAATCAGTACCTGACATCAAGGAGCTTAGAATCTAATAGAGGAGATGACATGCAAACATGTACAAAGCAATCTACATATAGGATATACAAGAAATAATTAACAAAGGGAAAGCAGTAGAATTAATAAGGGTTGGGGAAAGCTCCTTCTTAAAAAAAAATCTATTTTACTTGGGACTTACAGGAAGCCAGGGAAGTAAGTGGAGTTGAAGAGGAAGAGCATTCCAGGTATGGAGGTCAGCCAGAGAAAACCAGAAAAAACTGGCAAGGGGACCAGTGTCACTAGATGAAACAGTACCTGGTGGGAAAAGGTGCAAGAAGACTGGAATGATAGATAGGGGGCTAGGTTATAAAGGGCTTTGAATGCCAAACAGAACAGTATGCATTTGATCTTGAAAGTGAAAGGAAGACACTGAAATTTATTGAGCAGTGGGGTGACGTGGTCAGACCTGCACTTTTGGAAAGTCCTTTTGGTGGCTGAATGGGAGATGGATTGGTGTAGAGAGAGACTTGATGCAGTCAGACCAAGCAGCAGGCAATTTCAATCATCCAGGTAAATTTGGGAAGCCTTGGAAACAGATTGAACATGGGGGTGGGGGGAGGCAGGGAAAGATAGTGAGGAATTGAGGATAGCTTCTAAGTTTCAAGCCTGAGAGATTTGGAGAATAGTGTTACCCTCTACAATAATAGGGAAGATAGAAGTGAGGGAGGGTTTAGGGGAGAAAGATAATGAATTCACTTTTGGACATGATGAATTTAAGATCTTTATTACACATACAGATATTTCAAAATGTCTAAAAGGCAGTTGCTGGAAATATGAGATTGGAAGCCAGCAGAGAAGTTGGAATAGGATAGGAAGATTTGAGAATCAACAGCAAATAGTCATTAAATCCTTGGGAGCTAATGAGGTTATTAAATGAAGTAGTATAGTGTATGAAAAGAAAAGGGCTCAGGATAGAAACCTGAGGGACATCTATGGTTAGAGAATGTGATCTGGATGAAGATCCAGCAAAGGAGACTAAAGAGTGATCAGATAGGTAGGGTAAGAATCAGGAGAAATTGATGTCCTGAAAACCTAGAGAAAAGAGAGTATCAAGGATATTTTCCTATTGATCAAAGGGTTGATCAGCAGTGTCAAAGACTGAAAGAAGGTCAAGGAGAATAAAGATTGAGAAAAGACCATTGGAATTAGAAACTAAGAGGTCATTGGCAACTTTGAAGAGAGTGTTTTGGTGGCATTGGTTGGAATTTGGTTGGAAACCAGATTGTGAGGGATTAAGAAGAAAGTAAGAGGAGAGAGAGTGGAGGTACCTTTGTAGATGTTTTTTTCTTTTCTTTTCTTTTTTTTAATTTGTTGATAAAACTGTAATAGAAATAATCACATGAATTTTAGTATAAAATATTGGGGGTATATGTTATTTTGACATAATAGACACTTTGCAGCAGACATTCAAATGAATCCCAATTCCAAGTACATTGCTTGGAGAAATGAGTTTATCAGTTAACAGAAAGATAAGTTCTGTCTTTTAAACTTCACAGTATAATGCTAACACTGACTTTTATTTGACCAGAATCTTCTTGTCTCTACACTTTGACTTTATTTATTTTGATATTTGTATATTAGTGCTGCTATATTCATTCTGCATTTCTTTTTTTTAATTAATAAATTTATTTATTTTTAGTTTTCAACATTTACTTCCACAAGATTTTAGTTCCAAATTTTAACCCCATCTTGCCCCTCCTCCCACCCCAAGATGGCATGCATTCTGAATACCCCTTCACCTAGTCTGCCTTCCCTTCTATTTCTTCCCCCCTTCTCTTATCCCCTTCCCCTTCTATTTTCCTGTAGGGCAGGATAGATTTCTGTACCCCATTTCCTGTATTTCTTATTTCCCAGTTGCATGTGAAAACATTTTCTTTTAAACATGTGTTTTTAAAACTTTGGGTTCCAAATTTTCTCCCTTCCTCCCTCCCCACCCATCCTCATTGAAAAGGCAAGCAACTCAATATAGGCTATACATGTGCAGTTATGCAAAACACTTCCATAGTAGACATGCTGTGAAAAAGTAACTCTATTTCCCTTAATCCTATCCCGTCCCCCCATTTATTCTGTTCTTTCTTTTGACCCTGTCTCTCCTCAGAAGTATTTGCTTCTGATTACCCCCTTTCCCAATCTGCCCTCCTCTCTATCATCCCCCTACTCTCTTGTCCCCATCCCCCCCATTTTCCTGTAGGGTAAGACAGATTTCCACACCCAAATGAGTGTGTATGTTATTCCCTCCTTAAGTCAAATCCTATGAGAATAAGATTCACTCATTCCCTCTCACCTTCCCATGTTTCCCCTCCCCTGTAGGAGCCTTTTCTTTTCTGTTTTTTTTTTTGTGAGATAATTTACTCCATTCTACCTCTCCCTTTCTCCTTCTCCTAGTATAATCCTCTCTCACCCCTTAATTTTATTCTCCAGATATGACCCCTTCATCTTCTACTCACCCTGTGCCTCTATCTATCAATCTATCTCTATCTCTATCTCTATCTCTATCTCTATCTCTATCTCTATCTCTATCTCTATCTCTATCTATATCTATGTCTATGTCTATATCTATACATACATATAATTTTTTCCCTCCAACTACCCTAATACTGATAAAGGTCTCGTGAGTTACAAGTATCATCTTTTCATGAAGGAATGTAAACAGTTCAACCTTAATAAGTCTCTTATGATTTCTGTTTCCTATTTACCTCTTCATGTTCCACTTAAGTCTTGTATTGGAAAGTCAAATTTTCTATTCAGCTCTGGTGTTTTCATCAAGAATGCTTGAAAGTCCTCTATTTCATGGAATGACCATTTTCCCCCTGAAGGATTATACTCAGTTTTGCTGGGTAGGTGATTCTTGGTTGTAATCCTATCTCCTTTGCCCTCTGGAATATGATATTCCATGCTCTGTGGTGCCTTAATGTAGAAGCTGCTAAATCTTGTGTTATCCTTATTGTGTTTCCACAGTACTTGAATTGTTTCTTTCTGGCTGCTTGCAATATTTTCTCCTTGACCTGGGAACTCTGGAATTTGGCTACAATATTCCTAGGAAAACTCCCAGGATCTCTTTCAGGAGGAGATTGGTGGATTCTTTCAATTTCTATTTTGCCCTCTGGTTCTAAAATATCAGGGCAGTTTTCCTTGATCATTTCTTGAAAGATGATGTCTAGGCTCTGTTTTTGATCATGGCTTTCAGATAGTCCAATAATTTTTAAATTCTCTCTCCTGGATCTATTTTCTAGGTCAGTTGCTTTTCCAATGAGATATTTCACATTATTTTCTATTTTTTCATTCTTTTGGATTTGTTTTACAGTGTCTTGATTTCTCATAAAGTCACTAGCTTCCAATTGCTCTATTCTAACTTTTAAGGAAGTATTTTCTTCAGTAATCTTTTGGACTTCCTTTTCCATTTGGCCAATTTTGCTTTTTAGGGCATTCTTCTCCTCATTGGCTTTTTGAATCTCTTTTGTCATTTGGGTTAGGTTATTTTTTAAGGTGTTATTTTCTTCAGTATTTTTTTGGGTCTCCTTTAGCAAGTTGTTGACTTGTTTTTCATGATTTTCTTGCATCACTCTCATTTCTCTTCTCAGTTTCTCCTCTACTTCTCTTACTTGCTTCTCAAAATCCCTTTTGAGCTCTTCCAAGGCCTGGGACTGATTCATATTTTTCTTGGAGGCTTTGGATGTAGGAGCTTTGACTTTGTTATCTTTTTCTGGTTGTATTTTTTGATCTTCTTTGTCACCAAAGTAAGATAATAGAGTCTGACTCTTTTTCCGCTGCTTGCTCATAATCCCAACCAATTACTTGAGTTTTAAACTCCTTGTTAAGGTAGGAGTCTGCTTCCAACTTGGAGAATGTACTGTCCCAAGCTTCGGGGGTTTGTACAGCTGTTTTCAGAGATACTTCTAGGGACATGAAAATTTTCAGTTCTTCCAAGGTGCTATGATGAGGGGTGAGTTGTTTCCTCTCCACCTCCACAACAAGCTTCATCATGCCAGGGCTCCTCTTCACCCCAGGAGAGCCCTTCAGAACTGTGACCCAGATCCAAGCACGGGCAAAGCAAGAGATTCCTGCCTCAACACTGGCAAAGAGATCCCTGCAATCCCCCTCTGATCAGCTACTCGATTTCCCCTCAGTCTGTGGGCTGGAAGCTCAGGAGGCAGTCGCTGCCCTGGACCTAGCTTCTCTCTCTCACCGCAGCCACAGTCTTTTCCCACTGACCTTCTAAGTTGTCTTTGGCATTTGTGGGTTGAGAGGTCTGGAAACCACCACAACTGCCAGCAATTCAGTCCTTTGAGACCTGCTCCAGGGTCGCTGTGGCCTGCGCAACCACACCTAACTGCACTCCTCTCCCCACCCAGTGCTATATACCTTTCCAATCAGCCATCCAGGTTGTCTTGGACTGAAAATTTGTTTAACTCTGTCTTTTTGTGGGTTCTGCTGCTTTAAAATTTGTTTAGAGCCATTTTTTATAGGTATTTGGAGGGGTTTGAGGGAGAGCTCAAGCAAGTCACTGCTTTCCCTCCACCCTCTTGGCTCTGCCCCCTGTAGATGGCTTTTTCAAAGTGCTTAGCTACAAAGAGAAGAAGAAATATACAATGATGGTTGGATGGAAGGATCAAGTGAGTTTTTTTTTCAGAATTGAGGAGACATGGGCATATATATACAGACAGTAGAAAAGGAGGTAGTAGACAGGTAAAGACTGAAAATAAGCGATAGATTGTTGGTGACAGAGGGAGCAGTCTGTTGGAGAAGACGGGATAGAATGATTTCACTTGAACGTGAAGAGGAGTTATTCTTGGTAAAGAACAAGGCTACTTCATCATGTGAGACAAGGTTGAAGGAGAAGATAGTGGGTAGCAGAAGGCATATGAGTGATAGGAAATGATTAAAAGAGGAGAAGAGGGAGCTCATGGCAAACGGCCTCAATTTTTTCTCATAAAATATGAAGCAAAATCAAGGGGGAGCTATGGGAGGTTTAAGAATGGATGAAAAGGTTTAGAAGAGCCATTATAGAGACTTGGGGTAGTGAATTTATAAGGGAGGTATGTTAGGATTGCTTAGCAGTCATGGAGTCCCAGTTGAAGTTGTACAACATAAATTTTTAGTGGATCCAATCAGAACAACTGCATGATCTTCTCTACTTTCATTCAGCAGCACATGTGTAGGAAAGTGAGTGGTGAATGATGAGAATAATGTAAGACTGAGTCTTGGTATGGCATAATCAGTAAAGGGGCTAGAGATGCAAGAGAGGAGAACAGTATAGAATTGAATAGGTTCACCAAGGGGTCAGAAAGATCAAGAAATAATTGATATGTAGTATGAGTGTTACACTAACAGTTATGAAATGTTTCCTACCTGTGTAACTTTGGGCTAGTCCCTTATTATCCCTGGACTTTAGTTTCCTAATCTGTAAAATGAGCGAATTGGACAAAATGACCTCTGAGACCCCCTATAGTTCTAGATTTAGGTATGAAATACAATAAAAATCAAAAGAAAGTCCATCAGCATATTGTGCCAATTCTTCATCAAGAATCAATGGAAGCATATTAGCTAGAAACACATAAAATGAAGAGGCTTGAATAGGTTGCTATTTTTAGTGGTTTATGGAGTACTGAGATTTATGTTGACACAAATCTAGTATTAAATAATCGCAATCATGATTACATCATCTTTTCTTTTTTCTCCACGCATTCTCCTTAGTCACTTTCAAGTCAAACCCGCAGCTTTAACTGCCGTAGTCATGTAGAGATAGCTTTACAAAGAAATCCCATCTACCTTCCTTTCAGTGATTAAAAGATTGTGTCATGTAAACCAGTGGATATTGTTTTTCACTCTTGGATTATGTGTTCCTGCTATAGTAATTTAGAGTGGAACCAGTTCCAGACAATTTCATAGCACTAGATGACAGTTTTCTTGAAGATTCCCTAGTCTTATCCTTTTTGAGCCTGCAAGTTCAGAATCTGCATTTAAATAAAAATAAAAGGCACTTAGTAGCTCTAGGGGAATTAAGATCTCTAAGAGAAGGGAAATTGTCAATGTAACTTTAAGTACCTAAGGTGGGAGTCATTGACAGACTGGAAACATCATTTTCTTGTAGTGTATTGGGTATCCCTACACCACTGCATCTAGCAACTCATTCATGCCTCCTCACCTTGTGTTTTCTGCTCATACCAATCATGTAGTAACACATTATCTGCACATCACTTCTAATTATAGTAAAATTCAGGCTTGTTAAGGAGGGCAAGGAATAATTTTTATTTTTGACCTTGTATCCTCAGAGCATAGCATAGTATCAGGAATATAATAGATATTTAACAATAATAAATCTTTATTGAATAGGATTATTTCTGCATAAACAAAAGATAAATAAGGTTGGCCACTGGGAAGCATACTGCATTGGTCTTCAGAGGGACATCCTTCTCGTTCTCTTCCCTGAATTCAATTCATTGACCTCTTTTCACCTCAACATTGTGGGGAAGGAACTAAAAAAATTGCATTTGCATCCAAGGTAGGAAATGTAATAAAATAAAGTAATAGAACCAGATATCAGTGAACTCTATATATTACCTCAGGTAACAAGATCCCAGAAGCTGGGAAGACAGTAAGTTCTTTCCCTGCTGTGCTAAGGACATACCTGAAAGAAAATATAGTGACCTTAGGAAGGCATATCAGCAGTTAACTAACAGCTGTGCCTATGTATCAGTCAACTCCCTCTTGGTGTTCTGCCATCCTAAACTCCTATGCCAAACATAAGCTTGGACCCTTGGGAATTGACTTGATAGAACACACAAGAGAAAAGTCCCCATGGATGTGTTCTGCTGAGGCAAAATGCCACAGAAGGATACATACGAAGAAAAACACCTGGGAATCTGGCTGTGTTGACTTGCCATTTTTGAGATTCTTCCCAAGTCTTTTCTTACTCTTTCTCTTTCAGAATTCTCAGAGCTCATTGCCTGTGGACCTGTCCTTTGCATTTGTCATTATTGACCTTATATCATTGTCTTTTGTGTAGGTCTTACCACTCCAAAACCCCCCGCCATTATATCGTGAGCTCCTTAAAGGCACACCCTATGTTACTTTTTATTTGTGCTTTTCTAGGATTTATACCTACTATAGGTGCTTAATAATTAAATAATATCTAACATTTATATATAGACTTTGAAGTTTGAAAAACTCTCACTCTCATTCTCTCTCTCTCTCTCTCTCCCCACACACACACATACATAAAGACATAGACATAATCTCATTTGATCCTTAATAACCTCATGATGTAGGTCCTATTATTATCTCCAATTTAGCAATCCCCTAAATAAGGAAATGGAAGCTGAAAAAGGTTTTGACTTGATCAGATCACACTACTAAAAGATGTGGAAGGCAAGAATTTGAAATCAGGTCTTTCTGACTTCAAGTCCGGTGCTCTTCCCACTCTATCACCTGTCTACCTCACATAGTAAGCGCTTATTGAATTGTTTATATTTACTCTGCATACAAGAAAAATAAGGCTATTCTCCCATCAACTGCGACTCATTATAGCTTCTCCTTGTCTTCTATATCATGGTAAATTATACCTCCTCCCTCACATGGAAGCAGAGGTTTCTCTGCTTTCCCTTCTTCCTGCCCCTTTCTTTCTAGAGTTCATGATGCTGCTAATTCTTTTCTGTACTGCTACCAGGTGGGAGGAAATAAGGATCCATACAAAATGAATAGAATTTTGTTCAGAATATCTATGAAAAAGCTCATTCCTAGGAATGAGGAGATCTTAGTAGGATTGGGATACAATGTGGGACAGTGGAGAGAATGTTGGGTTAGACTGCTGGACTTGGAGTCACGAGACCTAAGTTTGAATCCCAGATCTACTTACAAACTGTGTGATTTTGAAAAGTCTCCTAAACTCTCTGAGCCTCCATTTCCTCATCTGTAAAATTGATGGGCAGGGGGAGTGGACTGGATGGTCACTAATGTCTCTTTAATTCTTAAATCTAAGATTCTGACTCGTTGTTGGACCTTGGGTGAGTCACCTAATCTTTCATGTAGAATATTTTAAAATGAGAGGTAAGAAAAGATCTCTAACAAACATTTCAGCTTGAAAATTCTGTATTTTTTATAAATTAATAGTCTAGTTTTGTAATTTTAGTAGCAAAACAAAGAAGGCTCCACTCCATAAGTATTCTGGTACCTAACTGTCCATATTAATAAAACACTTAGTGTTTGAGAAAATGTGCTGGCAAGGAGATTGCTATTTCCTTTTTTCCTAACTCAGTTCCTTTCATCTTGTTAACATGTGCTTAATGTTAACTGGCCTCTTCACTGTTTTTTTTTTTTTTTCCAAGCCATTAATGCTTCAAACATAGTGAGGTCAGTGTGCTATCACAGGGGCTAGCCTCACAATTGCTTTGTGCCTCTAGCTTTCCTCAATGATTTGCATGACCATTAATCATTATTCTACACACAGGGCTGGGAATTGAAAAGGAAAATGAGAGAAGAAAAATAATTAGACATTATGTAATACACATAGGAAATATTTAAAGCAAAGAAAAAGAAAAAATATTTCACTGGAAAGTGAAGAAGAAATGAAGGAAAATAGCATAACTAAGATTTTCAATATGAATGGGACCCCAAATCATAGTCACTTTCATGACTATCTCACAAATCTATAAATAAAATTCACGCCACATATGTGGTCTCATTAAACATCATGTAAAATAAGATTTTTTTCCCTAAATCATGGTAGTTTTATGTCTTGTTGATAAGCACTGCATACACAAATAACATTACAGTTTCCATAGTAACTAATGTACTTCAACGGGTATAAGTCAGAGGAAAAGAGTTTATGAGGGGAGTGACAACTCTGATAGTTAAAAAAAAGGGAAGTTTACTAAAGACTTGAAAAGTTACAGATAAATTTGTGGTCCTCTGGAGTAGAACTAAAGCATGTTAGAGCTGGAAAAGACTTTGAATCATCTAGTCCAAGACCCTCTTTTTAAACAGGTAGTAAATTGGCTCCACAAGGCTAAGTGATTTACTCTAATAATCAAGGATGGGGAATCTGTGGCCTTGAGGCCACATGTGGCCTTCTAGGTTCTTGTGTGTGCAGCCTTTTGACTGAGTCCAAGTTTTACAGAGCAAATCTTTGTATTAAGGAGATTTGTTCTGTGAAGTTTGGATTCAGTCAAAGGTCTGAACTTGAGGACCTAGAGGGGCTCATGTGGCCTCGAGGCTGCAGGATCTAGTTCTTTGAATTCAGAGATAATTCCAGAACCCAGGTTTTGTGGATCCTACTCCTTGTTCTTCCAAGATACCACAATGATGCATTTATTTGTAAACTAGATATTTATTTATAAACTAGACTATTCTATAAATTTTAATATCTTCTCCATAGGCATTTAAATGAAGGATTAAGATAATTTTCTATGTAATTCAGGCAAAGCAACTGTTATTGAGAGAAAAAGTAGATATTCTTCTTGTCTGAATTAATCGATAAAATGTCTATTGATCAGATCCTCTGTATTAAAACTCTAAGAAAAAGATGAGCCATGATTCTAGAGAACCTGTATACAAATCCCATTTCTAATACTTTCTAGCTGTGTGACCTCAGGCAAGTCAATTAACCTTCTTGGGCTTCAGTTTCCTTGTCAGTAAAATGAAAGATTGACCTATATGGCTTTTGAGAGCTCTTCCAGCTTTAGATTTTTAATCTATGATTTATGATCCTGTGATATGTTGAATAATTAAAACAATTCCGACCAAATCTCTGAGTATAACTTGTAAGTGGAGGGAATTTCCATACTGGGATTTCCCTATGTGGATGAAACCATAGGTCTGAACCAAAAACAATGCTGATGATAACAAATGTGAGGTAGATGGGGGAATGGAAATAAACACCAATTAAAATAATTTCATATAGCTGTTTAACTAATGTAAATCAATTGCTGCAGAAGGCAGGCAGAAAAGCCAATGATAGCTTTAGAAAGTAAAAGCAAAAACAACAACAAAAACAGATAGAGAAAATAACTTGATTGGCTTTTTAAGTGGAAAGAAATGTCAGTAATGGACAATGTAGGTTTAGAATATAATCTCTTTTTGTAAAATCTTACCAGAGAAAAATAGTATAAAATTATAAAAAGTATTGCTTTATAAGATAGTGAAAACAAAAGAAAGCTAAGTGAGAGACTAACCAACCAAACAAATAATCCTCTGAAAATGTAAGGATGAAAGTTAAGAGGACAGCAATCAGGCAAAAATGCAAAAAATCTATAAAGATTTTAGCAACAAACTCTTTTCATACCAAGGACAGTGTAGACACCTATTCTGGAATGAAACTATGAACATTGTAGTATTGGATCGACTTTGAGAGGAAGTGGAAATGAGACTAAAGAAAAGATAGATGAGAAAAGTAGATAGTTCAGAGACTATGCATGCAACAAAGGGTTGTACTGGAGGCCACACATTTTGAGGGGCATTAAGTTTTGGTTCTCAAGATATATTAAAGATGAAAAGATATCAAATATGTAGAAAAAAATCCTTGGATCTCATTATCACACACACACACACACACACAAGTCAATGGAGAAAGCATCTATAACTACAAACAAACCTAGTTCCCCATCTATGTACAATTTTAATGAAAATAACCTAACAATGCACCAATAATCCTTAATAAAATTATTAGAAGATAACATACAGAGGCACCTAGGTGGCACAGCAGATAGAGTACCAGCCCTGGATTCAAGAGGACCTGAAGTAAAATCTAGCCTCAGATACTAGCTGTGAGACTCTGGGCAAGTCACTTAACCATGATTGCCTCCAAAAAAAAAAGAGAAAATAATACACAGTTTTTCACAATGTTCTATAGGTCTACAACCGAGAAAGGTATAGATGTGAACATCTACTGTTTTTTTTTTATTTGATTTCTCTTTAAAAAAAAGCATGTAATTTCTTAGAACAAAATGCTACATTAAGGGCCCTTTTTCATGAAAATATAAAAATCATACATGATCTCTTAAAAGAAATAAAATAACTTTGATGATGTTGTTATTATTAATATCAAGCAAGAAATAAAATATGGAGACATATGCTCACCTAAAATGTATGCTACTTCCATAGAGGAGATCCAGCATAGAATCCAAGTCTAAGAGGACTTCCTTTAAGATAATTTGGTTCTCCAGATGTTCCTCTTTGCAGATAACATTGTCTATTTTGCTCAATGCATTTATACACGTACCACAATCCAACTTTCTTTGTAACCTTGTAGTATGTTTCATTTTCTAGGTGTAGTATGTTTTATTTTCTAGGATTTAAAATACAGTGATAATCTTTCCCTTTAAATATAACACTAAATAATAAGGTCAAAGTGAATCTTGCTTTAAAAATACTTCAAAATGTCAAGGAATCTGTATTTTCATTAATGTAGCTACTTCCTCCAGGGGTGCAGATTATGACCTATCCCAATGAGCCTTATCGTGCTGTGTGTTTTCCAATAAAGCCTCCACAGAAGATTTACCTCATTTTCTGGAGGCCTTCTCCTCAATCTTTTATCTTTCAATGGGTAATAGAGCAGCAGTTGGGCTTTTGTTACATCATTGGCTTAGCTTTTTTCTCATTATACTTTTACTGAATGGTGGCTTTAAAATCACTTTTTAAGCATATCATCACTGGTAATATGCTGCAGCTTCTCACAGTCACCATCCATCTATCCACTGACTTTTTTGGTCACCCACAATTTTAATTCTCAAGAAATTGTAACATTCCTTGACTCAGAGCAATATAGCATCACCTGAAAAATATTAGAATTAAAAAAGATGAATTTTCAATAGGGATCCTCATATAGTTTCCCAAATGCAATCTGGCTTATTCTACTTGCCTGTTCAGTTCTGGGTGTAATTGAATGTCGATCTTCAGTGCTATCTAGGGTGACACATACTAATGCTGAAGTCCAGATAATTTTGAAAGTATTATTAGGGCAATGATATTCAAGATATCTGAAAGGGAAAAAAATATCAATCTCATGCCCCCCAAAAGACAATTGAGAGAATGTCAATTCTCCCAACTCATATGCCTTGTTTCTCATCCTTATAAAATCTTTTTGTTATTGTTTTTGGAGGGAATAAGGTTAAGTAACTTGCCCAGGGTCACACAGCTAGTAAGTATCTGAGGTCAGATTTGAACTCAGGTCCTCCTGACCTGGTGCGCTATACAGTGCACCAGCTAGCTGTCCCCCTTATACATTTTTATGAGAATATTCTACATACATATTATATGCATCCTTGATAATAAGAAGGGAATAGACATGCTTTCACAAACAATTTTCTATACTAGAAAACATTCTCAATCATACAATTTTACTAAAATGTGTAAAGAATACAAGATCCTCCTGTGGTTATTTATTTTTAGTATAATAAAAAAGCATTTGACAAGGCAGAGAAAAATAAAGCCTCAGAGACATTACCCATGTATTTGTTATGATTATACAGAATTGCTTGATAGATATAACCATGGAGAAACCTGTTTTTATTGATACTATGGTTACCAGTCTTAAGAAAGGCTATTTTAAAAATATTTCCCCAAAATTTTAGAATTAAAATTTCACTTATGTAAAGAAACCATTAATAAAGCTAAATCTTTTTTAAACTGGAGAAAGATGTTTCAATAAAACTTGTTTTTTGATGAGCTGTATTAATCCATTCTTTAAATATTGTCCAAATAAAACATGATAACCTAAAGTAAAAGTTCATTAGCTTATAATGGATTTGTTTCTTCTGCTCCAAAAACCAGTCGTGCTATTCTAAAGTCTCTAGGGAGTAAACATGGTTAAGCATGCTTTTATTTAGACGAAATGTCCTGATAAGTTGAACTTTCTACAATGTACCTCTGGTATCACAGCTGTGCATCCCACCCAAGGAATGTCAAGATCTCTAAAATGGCAGGAATCTTACCATAATTCAAGGAAGACATTTGCTTTGACAAACATATCTACTTATTTCATCCTTTAATATTAATTATTAAAAGATCATAGAGTTAAAGTGTTAAAGGACCTCAGAGGACATCTAGTCCAAACTCCTCATCCAACAGATGAATAAAATAGATCGCAGGGAAGATAAATGACTGCCTAGTCCACACAGGAAGTTAAGGAAGTATTTTTTTAAATTTTTTTTTTAAATTATATCCTGAATTAACAGAGAACTGGTTGTTAAACATTTACCAGCACACTTCTAGGGTTTTTTTTTGTTTGTTTGTTTTGTTTTGTTTTTAGGGCAATTGGGGTTAAGTGACTTGCCCAGAGAGTCACACAGCTAGGAAGTGTCAAGTGTTTGGTCTGAGACCTTATTTGAACTCAGGTCCTCCTGACTTCAGGGCCAGTGCTTTATCCACTGCGCCACCTAGCAGCCCCAAGGAAGTATTACAAGCGGGACTTGAAACCCTCTCAGATGGATCCTAGGACGCGGTAAAACTCATTGAAACCCCTGCTTAAAAGATTGTGAATACACAGTATCAGATTTGTGTATTTCTCTGCCCCAAAATATCTCCTCTATACTTGTACTTACTTGTGCCTAAAATTTTACCATGTTAATTTGAATATTGAAGGTTTATTACTTTAGGAGGTCCCTGGTAAGTGCAAATTTCCCCAGAATGGGTAACATCTGATGTCATTATCTGTTGATACATTAGCAGAAATTTCTTGGCTTAGCTAAGAATAAGGTCCTGGGAGAATAGGAGGAAGGGTAAGAGCCTATTGGATGAGGATTGGGGACAATGTAAAAAAATATGAAATGCCATAAAAAAACAAATTTCATAATTTTTCCTAATACTGTCCCATGTTTTATATGTCTTTAGTCATACTCCTTCAGGGAATGTGGGTGAATTCATCTAACAGTTGTGAAATTTAGATTATTGATTGACTAACACTTAAGAGTTTTAATTACTGTAAGTAATAACTATGGATCATATTTGAATTTAATAGTGTAGGTTTTAGTAGCAGAGTTTGTAACTTCGATACCTAAATTTCAAGGGCTACAAGTTGGTCCTGTCTTTTTAGAGAGATAAGGAAGATGAGTGGTAGATGAGTCAGTTTGGTCAGGACATGTTTTGCCCATCACTGGGTCTCTCAAGTGTTGCTTAACTCTGCTTTCCCTTTAGTTATGGCTTCTGGAAACCCCATCTTGCCAGTCAGTGAGATGTATAGCCCACCCTTCATTTTTCTTACAGACCAATAACAGTCTTAGTTTAGATTTCATCACTGGACCTTATGTACCCACCAAAGGATTATAAGGTGTGTCTCTGGTCACTAAAGGATTTGGCAATTGCTAACCTTGCTGATAGATTATTCTTGGACCTTTGTGCCTCAGTTTCTCTTTGCAGGAGGTTTTTGTCACAATGAAAGCAAATCACTACAAGGGAAAAGAAGAGGGGATTAAAAACTCTATCAGCTACAAAGAAGCATATGGAAAAGCAAATTAACCAAAAAATTATCAGTGGTTCTATATAACTTCCTCTAAAGCAAGGGTCATAGGATAATAGAACTTTGAAGTTGGAAGAGAATTTAGAGGTTATCCCATCCATACCACCCTCTTTTAAGAGATATGTTAAAGAAAAGAACATTTTTGGAAGGCTACTATATGATTCTAGTAGCTCTAAATGGATAGAGAAATTATCTAATAAATGAGAGAAAGATGATATTCAAGTACAAAGAGGAAAAAAAAACAGAAAAAATGGAATGAATAGGAATTCCAGGCTTTTAAAGGTGAATTTAGGAGAAAAATGAATGCTTTATTAATATTAATATAGTATATTGAATGCTATATTGATCTTAACCTGGAAATTTAGTTTTGGTCGACATCTGTGATGTCATCGGATAGGCACTACTCAGAGTGAGAATGCACTCCACAAATGGACGTGAGCAATCGTCTATAACAGATTCCTAGAGAGTTGTTTGGGTACACTGAGTGTTCAAGAGACTTATCCCTACTACAGCAAGTACCGGATCCAGCAGGATTTGAATCTAAGTCTTCCTCAACACAAATTTATTATTCTATCCACTATACCATGCTATTTGGAAATTTTTTGGAAAAGGTGGGGAGAGACTAGACCTTTCATTTTATTGTCATTAGGAAGTCCCAGTAAAGAAACTTCTACTAACATGAATCATTTTTTTAATTGAATTTATAGTCATATAATCTAGGGGTACTAAGAGATTTTAACTTGCCCAGAGGTACATAGCCAGTGTATCAGGGGCTGGTCTTGAATCCAGGTTTTCTTTATTTCACTGCCCATTCTCTATCTACTGTCCCATGCTGCCTGTTGAAATGCCACCTGGAAATATGAATATGCTAATAATGTGGTAGAGAATTTAAAATGTGCAGAGTATTGGAAAAAAAAATTTCCCTGGTGAGAGATAACTTTTTGAGTTAAAATGTGTGTAAAATTTCTAAATAATAAAATCTGCTTTTGCAAGTACATGTACATTTATTTCTAGAAAACCTAGTTAATATAGAATGCAGTTCCAATTACATGGGGAATGGATATCCCAGGCTTTCCAATATCTATTAAAAATGAGCAAACTACTTCATTAACATTCCTAGGTTGTCTGTTCACTTAAGAAGGGACTCTAGAAGGAAGAGGGCATTTGGATGTGTCTACTGAAAACACGGAGTTCATTTAATGCTATCAACTGATTTAATAAAAGTGCTAACATTTATCATCCCAAAGTTTTAATAAGTTTGTTTCTAAAGCGGTTAAAAATAATTCAGAAGTTAATGATACATACATTCTTTCGGGTTTCTGTTTTAGGCAATTTTCTTTTATAACTGTGTAACTCATGGGGTTGCAAAGAATAGATAATACATGTTTCTGTGTCAGCAAAAGAATTAATATTTCAGAATTGGATGTCTTTGTATATAGTATGTTATTGCCAATAGCAAATCAGCTTTCATATCACACTTTAAGGTAAAAAAAAATGGCTTTGAGAACTGAGCCAGCATTGATATGTTTAATAACAAACTGTCTATATGCTGGAATAGCATATTCATTTTTTTTAATAAACTTATCAAAGGTAGTTGTGTTTCAAGGATCCATAACTTTATAGTTGTGAGTACTCATTCTACCACTCTAGCAGCAGCATCTCTTCCCCTAAGTAGATAGGCTAATGAATTGCTATGGCTGAAGAAATTTATTACCTGGTAGACAACTCTTTTTTAATGAGTCTGAATTTAACAAGGCTGATACTCAGAGAAAAAAGATATAAAGTCTGTTACCAAGAATCTACCCCAAATTTTTCTAGCTTGGAAAGATGTGCCAGAAGTTACACTTGGAATCATAGTCTTCTAGAAGCTAAGGTTACTTTCATGTCATGATCAAGCTTGGGAGTAGGATTTACATAGGGATTATTCTTATAAGGCTGTAAATATAAACTGACCAAGTTATTTGCCTATATATTTCTAAACAATTATGATTAGCATAAAAATTTGAGGAAAAAAAATAACTACACTTTGTATCCAAAATTAACACTTGACCTGATTCTGCAGCAGCAATTTAAATAATGGGGTAGGTCTTATTTGTAAAAGATCCTAATTTTGTTGAAGTGCTTTATTGGAAATATGAACATTTTGAGAAAGTAGGGCAATTCATAATGATTTTAGATATTACAAGATAAATAAAATATAAAAATAGGAAATATTTCTTATGCCAAATCCGAATTTCTCTGAAGCTAGAGCTATAATACATAAACCTGTCACATAATATAGACTTCCCCATATAGCCTGCTAGTAGCTATAAAGATACATTAATTATTTAAATTGATCTTGCATCACATACAGTAAAAATCTAGAGGCAGTCTATCTCAATTCACCCTACAAAATGAATGACATCTAAAGAAAATCATGATCTTAAAGAGTTTTATCCATTAATGTAATCCCAATCCTATCATCACACATCATGCCTACTATATGTTGTGAGGGTTTTTGGGTAGTCTAAGAAAATATACTTAGATTCTATGTTCATTGTTGACATAGTGATCATTTGATGTTTTCAGAAAGACCCATATCAAAGATGGATATAAAATGCTCACGTAACAGTTGGGTGTTTATTTGGTATATAGTACTTATTATAAAAAACACAAAGGACATATTATAGGATCAGATAAATGAAATTTTAAAAGTTGACCCCATATTATATCATGGAAGTTATGTCATACTCATCTCAAGCCACAAAGAAAATACAGTTGTAGAGAAAAAGTGAGTGGTAATGTGATATAATGGAAGCATCACTCAAGGGAGGCTGACAGCATGGTTTTGAAGTCTGGTTCTACCAATAAGAAGTTATGCCCAAGCAAGTCAGTGAACTTCTCTTTCCTTCAATATCCTCCTCTTTATATGATAATATCTGAGGTCCCTTTCGGTTTGGAAATTTCATGATGAGTCTACAGTACATCGTAACTCTTGCCTTCCCCAAATTATCTACTGAACCTATAATGAAACATGCATTTTGGTGTATATTACCAGAGTGTTTCTGTGGATTTTAGATAGTCTTGAGGGAAAAAGAAAGAAAGAAAGGGGTGAAGGAAGTATTCATGGCAGTGTATCTTTAAAAATATTTTTTTCATCATCTCATATGGTGACAATTGCAATATACCCAGTGTTTCCCCTTTGTTCTATTCCATCAGTCACTGGGGAATCAACCAGCTCTTTGTCATGCTGATTAGCAACCAGACTGTTGCAGTGTGTATTCCCTCCCACCCTCCTTTTTTCCTTCTAACAGTTCAAGGAAGGGAAAGTTTGAAGAAGGGGCCACATTCTTAGGTTTGCGGCAAAGGGTGAGGCGGATGTAACTGAAAGGCAGAATTGTGTGAGGAAGAATAAGAGAGAGAAAGAGGCAGTATTCGAGAAAGTGTGAGAAAAGAAAGAAACACAGAATCAAAGAGGGAATAAAAAAGAGTGATTTTATAAGGAAAGGTAGTGAAATAAAGGAAAAGTAAAGAAGAATGGAGAAGCTAGAAAGTGTGAAAACAGGGGGTGGCCCTAAAACATTAGGAAGACACACATTAGTGACAGAAGGGGAGGAACCTGCGCTCAGTGGCTATTAGGAGAGAACGTGTGTGTGTGTGTGTGTGTGTGTGTGTGTGTGTGTGTAAAAGAAGGAGAAGTGAAGCTTTCAGTGCCCACCCACACCTCCTTGTGGGTGTAAAGTGTCTGTGTTGTCGCTACTGCTGCTTGTCTGAGAAAGGAGAAAGCAGCTGTTAGATTTGACTAAGCAGTTGTAATTAGAGTCTCTTGAAGCTGTCTCTCCTCTCCTCCCCTCCCCCGCTCACTACTTGGCAGAATCCCCGAACCAAGCGGGGCTTCGGAGCCGGATCCCTCTGCCTCCAAGTGCCGGATCGGCGTGAACTGGGGAATAAACTGATTGGAGCTGGGAAGACTGCATGCTTCGGAAGGACGTGGGCGCTTCCGAGGATCCCATCTCTACCCAGGTACTTCCTGCTGGCGGCGTCCGCAAGGGGGTGGATGGACTGCTGGTCCTAAGCTAGTGTCTCACGGTTTAGGATTAACTTCCCGGAGTCCCTTTGCCTGCAGGGGTCGAGAGTTAGAAGGGGGAAAGATGCTCCTTTCTTTTTTGGACTGGCAGAGAAATGAGTTTAGGAGCTTGTCCCCAGGAATCCCTACTCCGCTCAGGGCTGAGAATGGTGGCTGACATGGACTTGCTTCCATAGGCACTGGGGGCGGGTCTGGGTTTCTTTAGTCGGAGAGTGGTTCAATTAAGACACCCTCCCGAACTTCAGCGACGGAGAAGGATGTTTAGGGTTGGGTTTGGAATGGAGTAAGGAGGAAGAGGAAGAGAAACAGGCTGCTTGGAGGGAGGGGGAAAGTCTCTCGTTGCTAAGGTTACTACTAGATGCTTGTGAGAAGCTGAGGGGTCACCTACCTATGCAGCCACTCTTGCCAAGCTCCCGCTTTATCCGGTTCTCCTTTAGGTTAAAGAAGGGATTACTTTAAAGAAAAAAGCTAGAACGATAAGAGAGACTTTTCTTGCTTGTCTCTTGATAGAACCAGTGATGTCCCCTCCCCACATTACTATCTTCCCTCACCCCTCAACTCCAATCCCCAATAAGTGCTCCCTTTGAAAATGTCAGCTTCATTGTTTAAGAGACAAGGGAGGCGTTGCTTCTAAATGATGGAGTAAAGTAAACCTCTAGGCACCAGAGGGGCAAGAAACAATATGTTCACCCCCAACCTTCCCTGGATGTGTAACTAATCAAGTAGGTCTACCGAAGTCCTGCTGTGCTTAATTGATACCACTTATACCTCTCAGTGATAACTGAGAATTTTGATCAGTTTCTACTTGATTATTCCTGTGTTCCCCAGGAAAACGGAGGGGTATTCCATTCATTTGTTTCTGTATTTAAAAAGCAGGATGGATTGATCCTATTGAAAAAAAAAATCCTTCCACCTGGCAGGAACATATGACCAGGAGGAGTATCGCCTCTTGGGGAGAAAGGCTGATGAGAACTTAGCTTCTGTGGTTATATTTGGCTGCAGGAGTATTCCTAGCTGGGAAGGCAAAAAGGTTGATTCTATTTATCTTTCCAAGGGTTAGTTTTTTTCCTAGGGTCTTTGTGGGTTGCCTCTGCAGAGGTTCAAGCCTTAGTGGAAGAGGGTGTGTGTGGAACAAATAAACGAGATTCCTAGGTCAAAGAAGATGCCCCAAATCAAATATCAATGTTGTTACTCATGGGAATGGCAGCACTAAGGCACGTATTCTCAACCTCTTTTTTTTTCTGTTATGGACCACATTGGCAGTCCCATGGAGATCATGGACCCTTTCCCAAATATTGTTTCTAAATGCATGTAATAAAATATATGGAGTAACAAAGAAAATTAATAATACTGAAATTCAGTTATTGAAATATTAAAAGGTCCAAGTTCACACCCCCTTTCTGAAATCCTAAACTTTTCCAGATTAAGGGCCAAGGGTAGACGCATTTGGATAGCTACATTTTCCCAAAGATATAATCATAACAATTTAGAAGAATTTCTTCAGATTTTCTGCCTGTGTTGTGTTATCTTGAAGTTGCTTGTGTTTGAGTCAAGTGGCCAAATTAGGAAGTAGTTTTGTAAAATAGCTGCACACACTTGCAAGATATATACTGAAAACAACCAGGTTTGACTACTTACTATATAGGAACACACTCTACATTGTGAAAAATTATGGCTTACTTAACAGGCATTGGTGTGAGTTGTCTTTGGAATCTGCAAGTGCATATTGATTTATAACTACTATTTACATACACAGAACACATGTTAACCTGGTTCAAAAAAACATACTGGAGAGTGTGATATTTCTTCAAAAAGATAAATCTAATAATCTATTCAAGAACATGTAGTTCTGTAGTGGTTTTCTTGAAGTTATGGAGAGTATATTATAAGCCTGCATTCTATTGGTTAAATGAAAATATGACTGAGTCATAGGGGTTGAAAATAAAAAGTACCTAAGGAATCTTAAACTGACAATTCATATTTTACTTGAACTGTTTCTTTGACCTGGGGATTCAAGGAAGCAAAAGGATTTAATAGATACTGAACTAAGTCATTAATAGGTTTTGTGACTCAATCAGTGCCATGCACATTGGCAGTATTTTCATGGGCAAATGTATAAAAGCATATAATATTCTTTTCTTATTGATTCACTTAAAAAATCCTGACAGTTTCCAATAATTCCCCCTAGCCAACACCCAGTAGAACTATTTCTTGTAACAAATAGATTAAAATCAAGCAATACAATCAACATATTGCATCTTTCTGAAAATGTATTCTTCATTCCACACTCATTGTCCATTATCTCTTTGCCCTTAGGTAAAAGGCATCCTTGATCACTAAGACCTCTGAGGTCAATATTATTCACTACATTGATCTGAGTCCTGAAGACTTTTAATATTATTTTCCTTGAGTAAGACATTCTTGAATGAGGATATTTTTGAATCCAAATTAGAAGCAATCAGAAAAAGAAGAAACTCATTTTGACACCAGTAAATGAAATATGTTGCTTAGAACCTTAATCTCACTGGTGAATTATTATTTGCCCTTTCCAGTTTTGGGGGGGGGGAGTTTAAACACATGGTTTCTTTGGTTTGGAAAGTTAAGAGTGTGGAAACTCCCTCCACAGATGCAAATTGGCAAGGCATTTGTAATTTGTAGTCTGAGAATGGTTTGACTATCTGAGGGTTGTCACATTGCTACAATTTTTCCGAGGCAGGTTTATCAACTCGATCCCAAGTCTTCCAGATTCCAAGCCATTTTTACTTCATGGTGGCAATGCCAGGCAATGTGGCAATACAATGGTAGTGTGTTTTAGTGGAATAAGCACAGGATTTGGAGGCAGAAGACCTGAGTTCAAATACTAGTTTTGCTACTTAATGTCTATATGATCATGGGTAAGCTTCTTTCTCCTCTCTGACCCTCAGTTTCCTCACCCACAAAATGGAGAGTTGTAATTAGTCAAGCATAATGTGGATGTAAAATATTTGCCAGACTTAAAGTACTATATAAAAGTCAGTTCCTATTATTTTCCTTATTAAATCTTATAACCCAGTGAATTATGGTTTAACTCATGTCCTTGAATTACAGTGTCTGTGATCACATACGTGTACATATGAGTACATATGAATATGAATGTATATGTGATGAATGCACTGACCCATAGGGTTGGTTCTAAATTTCTCTAATTTCTTTTTTGATCCTTTTAAAATATACATGTGTGACTGATTTTTACAAGTTTCCTTTTTAATCTTTTTTTTGTGATTATAGTTTGCTAGATTATTAAAGGTCTAATTAATTCTTCTTGGCCACTTGATTTTATCAGCCAGTCAACCAATAACCATTTAATTATCACCAACCACCAGCAACATTCATAACACATTATGCTTAGGTACAGACTATTCTAAGAAATATGTAAATTGCCATAAGAAATTCTCCCTTGTTACCCCTGCTTTTTGGAATTTCTTCTTCCCTGAATTCTCAACATACTCTGTTACTACCTTGAACTTCCCTTTTGCCCATAGTACCATTCCAACCTCCAACTCCTTTTCCTGTTTTTTTCATCTCATCTAAGGTGTATATGCAGTTATGGCATTATTAGTGCCAAGGGAAAGGAGAACTAAGAAGGAGGGAGGGAGAAATCCCTATGGTTTCTTTCCCTAGTGCTAATTGTCTTGACAACTCCTGCCGCATTACCATACATCTCCTCTCCTGTTCATGCCCTACTGAGTCTGTCATTCGAAGATCTACCCTCAACTTTTTGGCCCTGTGAAAAAAGATCTGAGCTAGTTGTCATAATTGTCCTTTTAAATTAAATTACTTAAGACCTTTGTGTACCCCAAGACCCATCATATCCATCTTTATCTTTCTTGCCTGGGGGTTCAAGTGAAATATAGGAAGTAGACACAGGAGAGAGGCTTTTAAATCCATTTCTGTTATTACTGGCAGTAAAACCCCCTAGAAACCCAAAAAAGTATTGTGAACTTGTTTTTCTGCCCTTACTCCACAAGGATATCCCATTGGCTTTAAGCCTTATGCCTTCCAACTCCACTGATGTTCTCTGTCCTAACTCCCTGGATTTGTCACTTCATAAGTGGACTTAAGTCTCTAAACTTGGAAAGACTAACTGGTTACCCCTTGTGAGCTCATCTTGCACCAAACTTTTTTCACTGGGGTTTGTTTATCCCCTTTGGGACTATTAATCACTCCATGGTTTCAGACATATGTGATCTCCCTTCCCTCAGGGGGCCAGAGACAAAGTACAACAGATGTTGGCAACAGAAAGGGAAGTAGACAAGTTAGTCCCTAGGGCCCAAGAAGAAAATAAAGGCCATGATTGGAAAATCAGTTTGAGATGAAGAAATGAAGAAATGCAGCAGGGTGTGGGTGCAGTGTTTATGTAAGTTCACACTAATGAATGGCCATGTGTTTTCTCCCTGTGCCCCCACCAGCTTTATTCCTTTACCCACTGGAGCCCCCTCCCAAATACTTAGGCTTTCCCAGTCCTTGCTCATCTTTGCCTTTGGAGCTCAAGTCTGTAGGGGTTACAATCAGTGATTTGAAACCTTCCAATAGGTGGTTATGGAGAGAGATCCCCAATCCTGGCATTCCTAATTGAAACCTTGAATTCATTGCCCCATTGAAATGTTATAAATGATGGCCATATTCATTAAAAAAAAGTCCTTAAGAAGTTATCATCCATTCTAGAATGTACTTGAAGACCCTCAGGAAGGGAAAATTTTCTGCCTGATGAGATAGTTTATTCTAGTTTTGGATGTCACTATTTTAAAATAAGTGCCTCTTTAAATTGAGTCAAATGTTGCCTCACTCCAACTTCTCTAGTTACCAATCTTCTGAAGCCAAATAGAATTCCTTCTTTCATATTAATAACTCAAAGTTATATAGTATGTTAAGATTTATGGATTATTTTTTACCACAACTAGTTATACTAGTCAGTGCCATTATATCTAACTAGGTTCATTTTATGGATTAAGAATAAGGTTAAAGAAAATATCAAGAGGAGGGAATGGTCTCATATGTACCCTAGATTTTGCATGAATATATTTCAAAGACCATAGAGGTATATCTTATTGCTTAAAATTCTATAAGGGAAATTGCTCCAAAGCTAATAAGAAACTCTCAAGAATTAATTGTGGCAAGCACAAATTATTTCAATGAGAAATAAAAGAGGGGATCAGGCAAAGAAACTGATGTGTGTATACAGGTAACTCTTGGGTTTACTGGTAGAGTTTTTTTTTTAATTTAGAAAAGTTAGGGGGCAGCTAAGTGGCAGTGGTTAGAGCACGGGCCTTGAAGTCAGGAGGACCTGAGTTCAAATCCGGCCTCAGACCAAACACTTGACACTTACTAGCTGTGTGACCCTGGGCAAGTCACTTAACCCCAATTGCCTAAAAAAAAAAAGAAAAAGAAAAGTTAGAATCGAGGGCAGACAACTAGCTAAGGATGAATACAAATGAGTGTCATAATCTTGAAAGAAAAATGTGAAGAATGCTAAATTTCTGAACAAACTTTGGTTAATGATGAATGTCAGGAACAAAAAGTGGCACTTTTTGTTCTATGCTGAGAGAAGAGGAGAATCAAAGAAAGGAAGTCTGCTTCATGAATAGGATAATAATGAGAGTGATGATGTATGATTATGGGTCATAGGATACCACAGTTTCCAAAGAATTGAGGCTAAGGAACACCCAAAGGGCAATAGTTAAGCACATGGTGGGCAGGAGTAGGTCATTATAACATTTTACAAATGAGGAGGTATACAGGAGAAGTGGTGTAAAGGATGACCCCAAGGAAATGAATGAACAAAAAAGAAAGTGAATCAGTTATAAGGCAAGGGCAAAGGATGGAAAGCCTGTTTGCTCCATTGGTATCATGATGATGCCAATAGATTGACATGCTGGATGCCCCAAACCTGATGAACTTATGGGAAGATATGGAAAAAAGTCACATTGGATGGACATAAATAGATAAGTGATGGGTGATTTTATCAATAAAATTTCCATATTGATCAGATTACAGATCTCATTGGAGTATTGCACTTGGAGTATACTCACTCAATAAACTAATTTTTACTTGCATGTCATATTCTGGACTATACATACATGTACATGCACACATACACAACACACACAAACACACAATATACATATATATACCACATGCTCATTCAGTCTATCCTCTCATTATTAATATTTTGCAAGTTATAAAACATTGGCAGATACTCAAAGTTGCTTACCAAGATTGTGAAAGATATGATGTTCAGAGTCCAACCAATTAGGAATTCCTTATAGATATTAAAGTCCTTCAGATACTTGTTTTAAGGGTTAATTGGTGCTGAATGCATCAAACCTCAGAATATTACAGATACTCCTTAGTAACTGTGATGATTATAAAAGAGATTATCTTAACATTACATATGGCAGGAACTAAGTGGTTAGATGAGTGGATGGGGAACCAAGATAGGATTTATGCAAGAAAAACTCTTTTCAAAAACAGGAGATTCCCAATAAGCAGCAAGTTCCCCAAGGCTGGAATTCTCCAAGCAAATGCTAGGTAATTGCTTGTCAATGATTTTTTTTTGGGGGGGTGGGAGGGAGGTGGAATTCTTTCTCAGATTTAGGTGGATTAGATAACCTCTAATATCCCTTCTAAATCTGAGATTCTATGATTCTGTGATTCTATTAGATATTCCTGATGATCACTCATTTAAAAAAAATTGGAAACATCCTAAATGTTTTTTTAAACAGCTTTTTACATATTTAAGTTATTCAATTTAATTCAGTTTTATAGATACACCCACAGTTTTATTAGAAAAATCATACTAGGGTTCATTAAAACTTCTGCTTAAGCAAGGGGAAAGAAGGAAATTGAAAGCAAGGAAAGTCTCCTCTAAGAGAAACAGAGAGAGAGAATCCCCTCTGAGAGCATCTGCAGGAAAAGCTTCAAGAAGATGAAATGTCCCCAAGTCAGTCCAAACTCTGATCTTTAGTTTTAGATTCTATTCCAAATAACTATAAACATAAAATTTACTTGCAGCCCTGCTTTCTCATATTAGAAAGATGTGCATCATTCTTATTTTTAATATTGCTCTACTACACAGGTGTCTCGCTTTGTACACTGGCTGCTTAATAAATTATAAGGTTTCTACTTCATCTCTTTTCTAGCATCTGTAGAAATAGGTTACAACTATGCAATGACAATGCTATGGCATAGAGGGCTGAGAGATTTAACTGCAGTACCCATTGCCGTATCTTAGATTGTAAAGTGCAGAGTGACCTTGTATCATTTGGCTGTGTCTGTTGTCTTTTTAACCCATTTGTGATCCTGGGTAGAGCTTTTTCCTAGACTGTAACATTATGCCATGTGAAGGTCATAGAATTTTGTTCTAGAAGAAGCCTTAGTGTTCATCTACCCCAACCACCCAACTCAAATGAAATTTAGCACCATAGAAGTTAATGACTTGACCTGAGTCTTCCAGCAGTGCTAAGTTCCTCCAGAATTCTCCGGAGAGCAGAACATGTTGATGAGACTTTCTCATTACAGAGAAGTGTGGATATTGCAGTGGCTGTGATGAGTACAACAGATGAGTACAAAATGAGGCAGTCCAAGGCAGAGATTATATGGAGTTACTACAACTAGGAACTACAAAGGAAGAGATGCTTTGCAGGAGAAGTTCAAGGGGTGAAGTAAGGAATCAGAACCAATAGTGGAAACAGGTGATCCTAGAAAATCTCAGCTCTTCTGAGAAGACTTTAGATGCCAGGGACCTATCCAAGTATGAATGCCAGCTACAGAAAGTTTCAGCTTGTATGCCTTCTCTTGTCAGAGGACAAGGGTTTGGGAGTTGCTCCTTTCCTAAATTATTCTGCAGAAAAAGGGAATCAAATTGTATTCATTTGTAAATTTGGCCAAGATTGTGTCTGTTGTTTTATTGATCATTACTGTCCACATGAAATGTTTAACTGTTTCAATGTTATTGCATTCCTGGCTGGTTAGAATTGTGAACATCTGAATACATAAACCCAAATTAACTTCAGAACTGGGTAGTGGCAAATGAGGCAGTATAGGTAAATTATAATTAAAAGTCTCATGGTTTGAAGCTGAGTCCTTGAGGGTCCATCAAAGAGATGAGACCCATAGCCTATAGTTAATTTATATTTTTTTCTTTGAAAGCTACCATTTTACTTAGGACAAAGTTATACTCTATTCATGCATATACATGTTAAACAAGATATTGAAGCAACTTGAAAAATCCCACTCAAAGAAAGTGGGAATTTCTCTAGTTTCTCTCTTTTTTCCCCATACTCATTCCCCCCCCCCCCTTTTTTTACTGTTCCATTCAGGGATGATCAGTATCACCAATTATAATCATGAAAAGCAGAAGTCAAATAGTGTTGTATTTTTCTTTTCTCTTTTCAAACTCACATGCTGTGTAGCTTATACTGCCTATGTAAACTCTGGGGTTCCTTAAACCAATTTCCACTTGTAATGAAGAATTAGTTTTCCAGACTAGAGCTAGCTAGATCTCCCCATCTTGTTTCTAATGGTACCTTGAGATGTTGGGGTGTCTTTCTCCTGCTATTGGCCAGACTGATCATTCTAGTCCTCCCTCCCCTCTCAATATCAATCATTAGTTACCTTTTTATTATGATCTAACCAGAACCAATTAATATCTCCTTAATATAATTAATATAATTTCTTAGTGCTCCAGCATCATTTAACCAATCAGCATAAATTAGCTTTCACAACAAGGCCTATCGAGAAGATATAGCAGGAAAAGAAGCTATAAATGGTTTAACGTGGGGGCACACCCTTCTCTATACCACCTCAGTTACTTGATAGAGTGGGCTAAAATTTAAAGCAGTTGATACAAGCATTTGCCTCACCAAGTTCACTTCCAAATGTGGCATAGCCAAAAGGATGAGTTGCTAAGGTAGTCTTTCATCCACTGCTCTGTTGAGTCAAATAGGTTGCTCCTCATTGGGACTGACTGACAGAAAAGTATCAAATGAGTTCTCACCCTTGGACCTCTGATAGCTCACTCTTCAAGCAGGTAACTGGAACCTCACCATACTCAGATGCCAGAAAAATCTATTATGAACTTTGGCCTTTCAACATGCAGAAACTCATAGTCGTCTCCACTACTCCCTTATCAAAGAGCAGGAAAGAATCAATACAACAGAAATAAAATCAATGCAGGTGGGAAGATAAAGGTCTGTTGCCTCTCTTCCCACCCAGAGGCTTACACCCTGGCTTCCCTAGATCTCCATCAGAAAAGAGAGACCAATTTGACCACATTATGACTTTTTCATGCGTTCTTCAGTCTCAGCATCAAACCCAAAGGTCCTTTCTTCACCATGCAGTAAGTTGACACTCACAAAATGTTTGAGTACGTACTGATGTTAAGAGCCAGGCTCATTCATTTAATATCATCATTCATTTCCAAAAACAGAATCAACAAACCCCCTCATTTATACATGGTCCCAGAAATGAGCCCTCATCGGTCATTCTCCTGTTGCACTTACATGTTGCTTAAGGTTTGATGAAATAATATTTTTCTTTTTTATATTTTAGAGGTGGGAAATCAAAACCCTTCTTTTCTTCCAAGATTTTGAACTAAATGATAATTAAGCCATTGAAAAATTACTTTGACACTTTGGTCTTAGTGGAGAGAACAAAAGACTTGGAATTAGAAGACCTGGATTAGAGACTTGATTCTGCCACTTACCAAAGATTGGGTAAATCACTTATCTCTCTGAACCTCAATTTCTCTCTCTTTTCAATGGGGTATGTATGTGTTTGTGTGTGTGTATGTGTGTGTGTGTGTGTATACACACACATATATACATATGTATAAATGGGATGCATACTAAATGGGGATATATGTGTGTGTGTGAGTGTGCATGTGTGTGTGTATACTATCTTAGAAGGTGTTTGTGAGGCTGTAAGGAGAGAATGGGAACATAAAATGCTTTGCAACCATAAATTGTATCTAAATTTAAAATGCAGGCAGAGGATATGACAATGTCATAAGAAAATTGAAAGTGACATTTTCACAATTCAGCCCTAATGGATATAATAAATATCTGATTAGTAAAATTAATGAGATTGATAAGCCAGTAAGAAAATGGCAGTATCCAAAGCTGTTGCCATATTGCAGAGTTTCAATGTAGCTATTTCCCAGGCAAATTCCACATAAATCACTTGGTACAATATATAGATATTCTATTTTATTTAGAAATTACCATGAATAACATTTTTAGGTTAGTGCAGCCTTAGCAAGAATCACTTGCTTATTCTCCAAGGGAAAGTGATGAAGCATGTTAATTTATTTTATGGACTATGTCTCTCCTAAGGAGAAGGCTGATTGCTGCCTGGTTTTTATGGGCAGGTACACTTGGGTCACTTAGAATTATAAAAGCTCATATTTGGGAGGTATTTTCAAGGTCATTTAGCCTGAACCTTTATAAAAGCACTTATTAAACCTATTGGCAAGAATGCTTGAGTATCCATTCTTGTAAGACTACAAATTAGCATCTGTCAGGCACAAATTAGATCTTCACATTAGGTTCATTGGAGGTGTGTTTGGTAATATCATTTTGAAGCAATAATTTCATTTTGAGTAGTTAATCATGTAACATTTCTTGTCTCTAGTGTAGGAGGGTACATCAATAAAAATGATATAAGGACTGTTTAAAATTGTGGATGTTTATTAACCAAAACATATTCATCTGTGTATCATATATGAGATATGTCATTCTGTTTTAGACATAACTATATATTAATTCATATATTCCCTTAAACATTATATGCATATATATGTGTATGTATTTAAAATTTTCTTATATGGAGTTAGTTGATATATAGTCTAAACTCTGGTACCTACTATTTTTTCTTTCATGGGATCATAGATTTAAAGTTGGAAGGAAGCCTAGAAGACATTGAGCTTAACCTCCTCATTTTATAGATGAAAAAACTGAGGCAAAGAAATTAAGTGACTTGCCCAGGGCCTCACAACTAGTAAATGTCTAGTATGCAATTTGAACTCATCTTCTTGACTCCAAGTTTAGTATCTTAGCCATTATACCATGCTATAACTTTCATGGTTTGTTTTTAAATGTATTATTATAATTACTATATTTGGTACAATTACTATCTTAAATCATTTTCATATATTGGTAAAATTAAGGAAGAAGGAAAAAATTTTATATAGGATGGAAGTCAAATAGGTTTTATAATGTTATACCATATAGCCTAATTTTAAAGGAATTAAATGATAACATACTATGTGCAGTAGTAATTGGGTTTCCTGAGTGAATATGTGCCTTGACTATACTGTTTGGTCAGATTATATATTAAAAAATTCCAAACACAGAAAGGTTTAATGCATTTTTGGAAGCCTTAATTCATTAATATTTGTGACATGTTGGTTATTCTTATAAAATATGAACATTTCAGAGAATGGCTTTGTTTGGCATGCCAACCTTTAATTGCCCTGCTCAAATTACCTTGTATCTTTTTTTTTCACTCTAACAAGTTAGTCACAAACCACAGTCTTCACACATTCCCAGTTCCCTCTAGTCTTCTTTGATTCCTCTTCCTATCTTTTTTTTAATATATGTATATATCCATACACATACATATCTCCCTTCTCTCCAGCTAAATTTTAACCTCTTTGTGGGCACAGCCTGTTTTACTTTTGTATTTGAGTCTCTAGTCTCTAGCTCAATGGTTTGAATAAGATATTCTTAAATAAATTCTTGCTAATTGAGAGATTTTGACCCCTCTGAGGTCACGTGAGCAGTTGGATTTTCATTGAGGACTGAGATTACATGATGATTTTCTATGAAAAGCCTAAGTGTAAAATAGATAATTAAATACTAGTAATGTCAGGTGTAACATTTGTCCATGGAAAGAGTAGGCTGTTCATTTACATTTTAGAAATCAACTCTAGCTGAAATCACTTACAGGTGGAAATTTTTTAAGGAAGAAAAAACTTTGACATCTGACCAAGTTTGAAAGGTTACTACTTACATGACCTTGGGTGAGTCATTTAGAATTTCTGGACTTCAGTTTCCTCAACTATAAAATAAAAGTATTGGATTTGTTGGCCACTGAGTTTCCTTCCATATTTAAAGCTGTGATCCTAGCAACTATTTACCTTAAAAGGTTATGATGACTATTTTGTAACAATTGAGCACTGTACATTGAATTGATAGGGCAGTTAGGTGTGGAAGTGGATAGAGCACACGGCCTGAAGTCAGAAAGACTTATTCATGAGTTCAAATCCAGCCTCAGAAAGTTACTAGTTCTGTGACCCTGGGCAAGTCATTAAACCCTGTTTGCCTCAGTTTCCTCACCTGTAAAATGAGCTGAAGAAGGAAATGGCAAACCACGACAGTATCTCTGCCAAGAAAGTTTTAAATGGGGTCAGGAAAAGTCTGACTCAAAACAACATTAAATTGATGCATGCATAGAAAAAGAACATTTGAAAGCCCTCCTCTTCTGTGACTAAGATTGCCAATACACAATTCACTGAGAAACAGTTTAATATTTTAGATAGAAATTTCATAGGTCAAAACACTGAGCCTGTGGTATTTGTATATATTTAACAAACAAATTTGGGATCTTAAGGAATTCCCCTAAAGATAATAAAGCACCATCTAATACACTACTTTTCTTTCTGATTTAGATTCTTAGTTTTAAACCCTTTGTAATATGAGTTTTAGGGGTCCCCAGATGAAAATCATTCCATAAGATACCAAATCTTCTTTTTTAAAAAGTCCATTAATATGGCTCTTATCTTTATTATTTGGCACAGTGAGTCATTAACTTTACATTTATTTCAGTCCTTTAGAATTATATTGCAAATTAAATTTTCTTTTGCAGAAGACGCTTAGAATTAAGGAGTTTTGTCTATTATAATGAAAAAACTGCATGGAATAGAATATTGATGAAATATTTCTTACATAGCTTTTGAGTTCAATAATTTTATTTTGTATTGTGTAAAAAGAGCTAACACTTTCCCAAGCTGAGCTTTGATATGTTAGCTCCTGATGGAGGGGTTCTTTTGGTTCAAAGGATTAATTAATGCACTCAAATGAGATATATGGTTGATATTGTCCTAACACTGATTACTGAATGTAACATAGAGGAGGGCACCTAGGTGGCATAGTGGATAGAACACTCAGTCTAGAGTCAGGAAGACCTGAGTTCAAATCCAGCCTCAAACACTTATTAGATATGTGACCTTGGGCTAGTCACTTAATCCTGTTTGCCTCAGTTCCTTATCTGTAAAATGAGTTGGAGAAGGAAATAGCAAACCACTCTAGTGTCTTTGCCAAGAAAACTCTAAATAGGATCATGAAGAGTTGCACACAATTGAAACAAATGAACAACAACAACACACACACACATACACACAGAGTCACACGTGAAACACCAGGACATCTGCTTCATTTAGCTAAAAGCTCACCATTTGACAAACTCTTGACTTATTTGCTGACAATTTCATATCTTTAAAGGTAAATGAAGGAAGGAAGGGACCTGTGATTCTGAACCTAATGTAGTTAAAAGAGGAAACCTTTAATGAGTCTTTAATATGATAGTCCTTTATTAGGTCATGCTTTAGAGGAAATAACACTGAATTTGGAATTAGAATACATGGGTTTCAATCCTGATTCTGCTATTTGCTGTCAGTATAAACTTTGGGAATTCATCTACTGTCTTTGGGCTTCAGTAAGGTAAAAGTTAACATCCAAAGTTCCTTCTATTTCTAAATATCATGAACCCTATGAACTCTAAATAACATCTGCATACAAACTATAGGGACTCAAGAGGATGCAAAATATAATATTAAAAATAGTGCCCCATAATACATGTAACACCCTTCTTCTTAATTTATGTACTTTTATGAGCAAAGGTGTACTCTTTCATTAGGGTTTTTTTTTTTGTTAGCCATTAGTTTAGACATAGATGTAAAAATGCTACTTGTCCTGGTTGCCAGATGAGGCACCTGAGAGGATGGTAGTGTCAACAGTAATAGTAAAAGTTCACAAGAAGGTTACAGGGGTGAAGATAATGAGTTCAGTTTTGGACATATAGATATCTACATGTTGAGATGTCTATAGGACATCTAGTTTAAGAAATGTTGACTGGACAGTTGGAGATTTGAGAATGAAGGCCAGCAGAAAAATTAGGACTAGATAAGGAGATTTGAGAATCATTGGCAGAGAAATGATAATTCAATCCATGGAAGCTTGGGTGATTGGCAAGTGAAATGCCTAGAGGGACAAGAAAAGATGTCCCAGAACAAATCTGTAAGGTACACCTATAGTTAGTGGGTGTAACTTAGATGAAAATTCAGCAAAGGAGCCTAAGCAATGGTCCAATAGGTAGCAGGAGAACCTGGAGAAATAGCATTGTCATAAAAACATAGAGGAAAAGAGAGTATCGAAGAGAAGACTATAATTGAAGTGTCTAAAAGTACAGAGGTAAAGAAGAGTGAGAACTGAAAAAAGCTTATTAAATTTGATGATTAAGATATTAGTAACTTTGGAGAGAACATTTTCTGTTGAATGATGAGGTTGGATGCCATACCATAGATAGTTAAGAGGAAAGTGAGAGACAGGATATAGAGGCAATGATTTTAGAAAGCCTTCTCAAGGAGTTTAGTCACAGAAGGCTAAAGAGGTATAGGATGATAAGTAGTGAGGATAGATAGATCAAATAAGGGCCTTTTGAGGATGATAAGATATGAATTTGTTTGTAGGTAATAGGAAAGAGGTCAGCAAACAGGGAGATACTGAAGATAAAATAATATAGGTAGAAATTCACTTTATTTTTATACTACAGTTCCTGGTATAAGGTAAAAATGATTAAAGAATAAGTGCAAGCTAAGAAACATTCATTCTTATATATTGCCAAAAAGTGTGGATGCAGGTAAATTGTATGCTTTGCCTTGTTAGCAAAACCTTGGGAAAGACTGCAGTTAGTTTTGTTTGTATACATTTGTTTGCATGTTATCTCTCCCATTAGATTGTAAGTTCCTTGAAGGTAGGGACATCTTTTACCTCCTTTTGTGTCCCCTGTGCTTAGCACAGTGCCTGGTACAGAGGGGGTGTTTAATTAATGACAATTGATTGATTGATGGTTAGAATGACATTTTGAGTGAATACAGATTAGGTAAGGTGTTGGTCAAGCTTCTTTAATAATTTTCTTCGGAGAATCTTCATTTATTTATGCCTACCATGGCTAAAAACTCACTGATGAGTACTTTAATAATTGTAATATTAAGCAAAATCAATGCTGAATCAAAAAACTAATCATATGTTTTTGTAACTGCCTTATTATAACTATGATATGCTCATTATAATAATAAGACAAGCAAATAACTTATTATTATTCAAGCATGAAATGTATGAACATTCATTATAAAGGGGAGGTGTATACCCCAGGCATAGAGAACTGTTTGTGTTTGTTTGTGAAAGTGGAGATTGTATGCATCAAAGTCAGGAGATAGTAGATTTTTAGCTAGGATGCAGCATTCATAAAAAGGAATCATATGAAATGTTACTATAAAGGTAGACTGGAGCCCAATTGTCATGAAACATAAATGACAGGCTAAGGAGTTTGTATCTTATGCTTCAGGTACTTATGAAAGATCTGAGCAAGAGAGTAGTATGGCTAAATGTGCTCTAGCAACATAGCTGTGTGGAGGATGAATAGGAGAAAGGAGCTATTGGAAGCAGGAAAACCTATTAGAGGGCTGTTTTAGATGACCAGGTAAACATGAAGGCATAAACCAGAGATGGGGAACCTGCCTGCAGCCTTGAGGTCACATGCGGCCTTCTAGGTCTTCAAGTTCAGCCCTTTGGCTGAATCCAAACTTCACAGAACAAATTCCCCTTAATAAAAGGATTTGTTCTGTAAAATTTGGATTCAGTTAAAAGGTTGCATCCAAGGACCTAGAAGGCCACATGTGGCCTCAAGGCCACAGGTTCCCCACCCCTCACATAAATGAAGTGAATAACATTATGAACAGAGAGAAGGGGGAAAATGTGAAATATATTGATATGAAATAGGTAAGACGGGAGAAGTGCCTTCATAGGGATATAAGGGAGAGATAAGACCTGAGATAAACCTAAGGTTTCAAAGCTAGATGATTGAAGGAATCAGTGCCAATAGAAATAAGGAAGTTTGAAGGAAAAATGGGTTTTAGTAGGACATATAATGAATTTTATTTTTGACATATTGAATTTGAATGTCCATAGGAATCTAGAAGAATGTGCTCAGTAGATAACTATTGATTCAAGACTGGAGCTCAGGGGTGTGATGACTGATGGTTATGTAGATTTGGGAATCATCTGCATAGAGGTGATAACTGAGCTTATGGGTAAAAATGATATTGCCGAGAGAAAATATAAAGCAAGATGAAAACAGAGCAAATGATTATCCAACAAAGAAAAACATGAATGATCATTTAGGTAGAAGGAGAACCAGGACAGAGCAGTACCCAGAAACCAGACAGGGAGAGAGTAATCAGGGGGTGGTCAATGGTGTTAAGAGAAAAAAAAAAACTTTGGAGGTCATAAAGAGGTATGAAGACTCACATGAGATTAAATAGTTAAGATATTGTCAATAAATTTGTGAGAGCAGTTTTAATTGAGTGATGTCATCAAAAACTTAGTTACAGGGGCAGTTAGGTGGATAGAGCACCAACCTTGGAGTCAGGAGGACCTGAGTTCAAATCTGACCTCAGACACATAACACTCACTGTGTGTGACTCTGGGCAAGTCACTTAGCCCCAATTGCCTCACACACACACAAAAAAAAACCTAGTTACAAGGGTTTGTAAAGAGTGTGGGAGGTGAGGAAATAGAGGTAGTTGGCTGGGGTCATAAATGGGAGGCAGAAATTTGGCAGAGAAATCTCTTTTGTAAGGTAAGCTATAGGAAAATAACTTGAGGTCATGGAAAGATTTTAAGATGACTTTTTAAAGGAGTGGATAGATCTGAGAATATTTGTGGATGGCAAGGAAGGACCCAGTAAGTAAACAATGGAAATGAACAAGGGGTGAAGGGATCATTGATGGGGAGAGCTCCTATAGGATTCAATAGGATTAAGGACACAAGTAGAGTAAGTCTTGGCAAGGATAATGACATCAAGATAAAGGAGGCATTGAGGGATGAAGATAGAGGAATTTTGTGCTATGGAGTACAGGAAATGAGGGAACTTATAGTGGATGAATCTAGGTTTTCAGAGTAATATTTGGAGTTGGGTACATTTAATGAGACACAGGGTTGAAAATGGTATTAAGAGTTATTAAAGAGAAGACCTTGAACTGCATTTAGGGGACTGGAATAGTGTGTAAATCAAGAAAAAAATAAAAGGATTTCTGTGCATCAGTGATGGTCCAATTGAAATTAAATTATAATAATTTATAGTGGGCCCAGTAAGCGGCTTTTGTTACTTTGTTTGATGGTATTCAGTAGCTCAGGAGAATGAGCAGAGAAGGCACATGACAGTGGTAGGTGGATGATCCAGGGCTGAATATTGACAAGATGTGAATGGTAGAAGCACAGGTTTGTAAGGAGGTTGAGGGGGGATAGACATTGGATTGATGATAAAAATTTTCTTTACCTCTAATGACCATAAAATCAATATGAATTCTTGGCCAAAGCTTCATGATTGTTTTTTACTCAAAGGAAAAGTAGGTGAAATTATTAGTTTATATCAGATACCCTTTGTATGTTTCTAGTGATGCAAAGATAGAAAACAGACCAAGCCCGCTTTCATGAATCTTACAGCAAAATGAGGATTAGAGTGGGGAAGACATGTAAGCAAATAACTGGCACCATTGAGTGTAATAAATGAAAAAGAGATAAATTAATTGGAAATTTTAGGAGGAAGAAAAAGTAAAATAATTTTTACCTTTGGAGAGGGGGTATCAGAAACAAAATTTCTTGGGGAAGTTGTACTTGAATTCAGCCTTGAAGAAATGTAGTGATGTTCACAGATAGAGATGGGAGGAGGAGTCATACTGAAGAGTTTTGAGTAGTACATGAGATGAATTAGACCACTACATCAAAAAGATTATTCAGGAAAAAACATAAAGAATGGATTTAGGAAAGGTTAGAATGGTAACCAAAAAGATAGGAAACAGTTCAAGCTTATGAAGAATAGAGAAGATCGGCAGTGAGGTGACACAATGGATAATGCACCGGCCCTAGAATCAGGAGGACCTGAGTTCAAATCCAGCCTCAGACACTTGACACTTACTAAATGTGTGACCCAGGGCAAGTCACTTAACCCCATTGCATAGACAAAAAAAAATAGATAACATCCTGAACTAAGGTTGTTGTGTGGAATTGAAAAGGGGGAGATGGGTCTAAGAAATATTATAGATGTAGACTTGATAGAATTTGAAAAATGATTTGATGTATGGTGTAAGGAAGAGGGAAAAGAGACATTTATGACTTTAGTCATAAGCCTAAATGATTGGGTTGATGGTGAAACTGTCAACAGATATAGAGGAAGTAGGAAAAGGGAGAAATTTTGGTTGAAAAATGTGAAATTTCATTTTGAACATGTTAAGTTTGAAGTGATGGCAGAACATCCAGGTGGAAATATCCAACAAGATCTTGGAAATATGACTCCAAGAAAGGGTTAAGGGTCAGGGTAGAAGTGTAGACTTAGGAGGTGATAGTTCTAGTCTGGATAGTGATTGAAATCACTAACAGAGATTGTAAAGTGAAGACTCTTCTGTTTTCTGTTAGATTTAGATGTACATTTGTTTTTTCTCCCCTACTAGAGTGTATTAAGCTATGGACCAGGAACTCCATCTTATTCATTGTGGTATCTACCCCAGTGCATAGCATAGCTTTTTGCGCATAGTAGGATCTTAACAAATATTTGTTGAATTTAATATCCACTTAGTGTAAAGTATTTTATAGTTCTCACATAGGTAACAGAGGGTTTTTACTTTTTTTCTTTCTAAATTGTAGCATCCACACACTAAGTTTCCCAATTGCACCTGTCACTGAAATTAAAGGCTGCTATATTGGGATGAGGGAGAAAGGGAAAACAAAGGAAGAATAACCCAAAATAACAAATGAAATGGGAATAAACAGTGTGGAAAATGTGAAGTGCTGTAGCAGTTAACCAAAAGATTAGTGCATAAATGTGACTTATTCAAGATAATTTTGGTTAGAGGAAACAGTCAAATGAGATGGAGTCTATATCACAGAATTTTGGAACTGGAAGGAACTTTAGATGGCATTTTATTCAACTGAGGTGGAATTACGATTTGAACTGAGGTTGCTGCCTTGGTCTCCAATCCATTACTTTTTTTCTATTTAGCTTGCTGGGAGCACTTAACTACTCTTGGTGAGATGAATAACAATACTCCCTTATGTTGCTGTGACTTAACTTTGTTTTTATTTTTGTGATGCACCTTACAGCTATTGAAAACTTATATTATGCAAAAAGGGACTATAAATTTAATATGATTTCAAAACCAATACAATTTAAAAATTATTTTCAATACGAATTGAGTTTCAGCTCAAAAATTCATCATGAAAATAGAACCTGACTTCTATTTTTCAGGTATCTGAATATTGTCAAGAGCTAAATAACACGATAAATATTTTTAGCTGTCAATATGATCAACTCACTGGACATAAAAAGAATAGATTTTATCCAAGAATGCAAAGTATAATTGAATCTTGTGTAGAAGACAGGTATAGGTTAGTGGCAAGCACAATTTTAACAGAACAACAACAATGAAATTAACAATCTTTGTGAAGCACATGTTAATTAAATCATCACCAACAACAATTAATTAGTTTAGCACCAAAATGAAAATGCTGTGTGATCTTGTGACATTTAAGCTATGTATAAAACAAGCTGAGCTTTAAAGAAAAAAAAATATTCAAAATCTATATGAGAATATTTGTAAATTTTATTATAGAGTGTGTTTTTCCCATGTCTTTCTTAAAAAGATGTACTCAAGTTTCTGATTTCATACAAATAAGGTTGGAAGATAAATCTTAATTTGAAGAAATTTAAATGTCTTCATGTCTTACTACCTATCAAGTTGATAAAAGAAGACCTATTATTTTCTCTGCTTCAGACACCTTTTTTGTCTTCCTATCAAATCTACCAATTATTTATGAAACACTTACTATATGCAAAGTATTCTACCATCTGTTAAAGATGCAAAATTGTCCCTGCCCTCAAGGATCTTATATTCTTTTGGAGTATGTGGGGGTGGAAGGTGGAGGGGGATACAACATATACAAAATATCAAACATAATATGAGGGGAGGATAATTTAGGGGATTGAGAAAGACTTCCTATAGGCGGTGGACTGGGAGCTGAGGATTCTAAGAGGTGGAGGTGATAAGTACATTCTTGGCATGGGAGACAGCCCATGCAAAGCTTGGAAATAAGAAATAGAAAGACAGTTTTAAGAACTGCAAATAGACTAGTTTTCTTGGAATGTAAAGCATATAAAGTAGTGTAATATGCAAAATTCTGGAGAGATACAGCTAGGGCTTTCCCGGTTTGTTAAACTAGAAGCTGTGAACCTATTTAAAAAAAAAAAAACTATTTTGTTATCTTATTTCAAAATAATTAGTTTTATCTTATGCATTTAAAAACATTATTCTGTGAAGGGGTCCATAGACTTTCTCAGTCTGCTAAAAGGCTTCATGACACAAAAAAACTAAGAATGCCTGGGATAGATTATGAAAGTCACTTAATGACAAGCCGAGGAGTTTGTAGTTTATCCAATATGCAGGACAGAGCCATTGAAGAGCAATGACATGTTTTAGAAACAATACTTTGACAGCTCTGTAAAGGATGCATTAAAGAGGGGAGAGACTGTGAAATCATATAGGAGAGCGGAAATACAGGCTTGAACAATGATGGTGGTCAAGTTTAGAAGAGACAAATGCAAAAGATGTCAAATTCACGTAACTGTAAACAGTTAGCTAGAAGGGATTCAAGGGGTGAGGAAGTTGAGGATGAGTATGGGTTTGTGCATCTGAGTGACTGGAAGGATGGTTTGCCCTTAACAGAAATAGGAGAAGTTGGAGGTGGGATGCAGGGAATGTTTAGGGAGGAATATAGTAACTTCTATTTTGTATATGTTAATTGGGGATGACCCATGGGACATCCAATTGGAGTCTAATAAGCAGTTATTGATGCAGGATTAGAGCTCAGAAGAGAGTGTAGGGATGTGTATGTAAATGCTGAATTTAAATATGTAAATGCACATGAGAATCCATGGGAGTTGATGACATCACTAAGAAAGAGTATAGAGTAAGAATTAAAAAGCTCAAAGGGCAGAGCATTGGGAGGAAAAATAGTTGGCTAGTAGAAATGTCAAGAATGAGGAATGAGAAAAGGCCATCAGATTTAGCATCTAAGAGATTGTGGAACTTTGGAGAGGGCAGGTTTAGTTCTTATCAGTGCCACATCTGTACATAAATATTACAGATCCAAAAAGCACATATTAATACCTATGTATAAATTATATTTGTGTATATGCATGCATTGTATAGAAATACTATAGGAACAATTTGCATATACTCTACCATAAGAAAATTCAGTCACTTGTATTTTATTTATTCATTTTATTCTGGAATGTGCCAATTATATCCCACCTCTGGAACTTACTGTGTGAACTTAGGTAAACTACTTGAGCTTTCTGGCCTCAGGCAATTCATAGGCAAAGTAAAAGGATTGGACCAGATGACCACTAAGGTAACTTTCAACTTTGATTCTGTGATCCTAAGATCTGAAAACATGTAATTCTTACATTAGAGACTTTTCAGAAAGACTTGTATGGACTGATGCTGAGTGAAGTGAGCAGAACCAGGAGGACATTGTATATTGTAACAACAATGTTGTGCGATGACTAACTTTGATAGAGTTAGCCCTTCTCAGCAATGCAAGGATCTAAGACGTTTCCAAAAGTCTCATGATGGAAAGTGCTATCCACGTCCAGAGAAAGAACTATGGAGTTTAATGCAGATCGAAGCATACTATTTGCTCTTTTTTTTCTTCTGTTTTGTTTTGTTTCCTCTTCCTTGTGGTTCCTCCTGTTGGTTCTAATTCTTCCTTACAACATGACTAATGTGAAAATATGTTTAATAGGAATGAATATGTATAACCTTTATCAGATTGCATGCCTTCTTGGGGAGGTAGGCAGGCAGGGAGGGAGGGCAAGAAAAATTTAAAACAAAAGCTTATAGAAGTGATTGTTGAAAACCAAAAATAAATTAATAAAAAAAGAAAAAAGAAAAAAAGAGACTTTTTAGAAATGAAGCACTGGAGGATTTCTTAAAATGGGATTTAATCACTCATATGGTTTATAGGACTCACCCAGGAAACCTGTAAAAATGTGTGCTTGTTTTTTTTTTTGGTTTGTTTGTTTGTTTTTGTTGTTGTTCAGTTGTGTCCAACTCTTTCTAACTCTATTTGGGGTTTTCTTGGCAAAGATACTGGAGTGGTTTGCCATTTCCTTGTCCAGCTCGTTTTACAGATGAGGAAACTGAGTCAAACAGGGTTAAATGACTTGTCCAGGGTCACACAGCTAGCAAGTATCTGAGGCCAGATTTGAAGTCAGGAAGATGAATCTTCCTGATTCCAGGCCCAATACTCTGTTCACTGAGCCACCCAGTTGCTTGGTACCCCCAGTATATTGAGGCCAGCTTCTTATCTGCTAGCAGACATAGAGCTCATATTACAGGAGAAACCCTATTAAAAGGAGGAAAATAAAACAGAAATCCCTGAAGAGCCATTAATTCCATAGACATCAGTAAGAGTCACTTATAATCCCAAATGTTAAGCCCACTCTGGTAGATGTTCCCCCTTTCCTTTACCTACTCACAAATCCTGCCTTTGCTATTTTTGGCTCCTGAGAGTAGTGCCAGGTGGAGTATTAAGTCAGCCTGCACGTCTTTCTTATTACTGTCCAACTGGTAGCCACTTACCTTAATTATAAACATAATCCCTGGGAGGAAATAAACAGTATGCTTAGCTCATATCTATAACATGATGACAACAGTCATAATACCTCTGTGTCCCTGAAGGCATCACTGAAATTACTGGTGTTCATGATGATAATTCTTCAAATGAAAACTGAATTATGATCGATGTAATCATACTAATAGCTGACCTATACGTCAGTCATCATAGTTACAAAGTGCATTATATATGTTATCTTATCAGAACCGTACACTAATCATGTGAGGCAGGTACTGCAAATATTATGTTTTATGGAGGAATAAACTGAGGCTTAGGATTTAATTGATTTGCTCAAGGTCACATAGTTAAGGGAAGAACCAGAGCTCAAACTCAGGTCTTCTGACTCCAAATCCTTTGCATTTTCTGCTAAATCATGTCCTGTATTATTTTGCCATGTAATGCATTTCAGAAATGTTTTTGTATTAATATAATATGTAAAAAGGTCCAGAGGCAGAATGGAGAGCCAGGCTCATAGTCAGGAAGGCCTGGATTTATATCCCACCTCAATATCCCATCTGTGACACATACCAGCTTTGTGACCCTGCGGAACTCATGTAACCTCTGAGTGCTTCAGACAACTCTCTAAGACTATAGTTTCTAGATAGGAACTGGACCTTTACTGAAAGCAGGAATTTTCTCATCACAACTTCCCCCAAGCAAGGAAATCACTAGTTCAGTCCAAAAATAAATAAAGGTCAAACTTTAAAATCTTCATTTCTTTATTTCTTAATGTTCCTCATATATGGGTATCTTCAGACCAGTGACAGTTACCTCTTCAAATTTTGGGTAATGTGTAGCTAGGTGGCACAATGGATAGAGAGCCAGGCCTGGAGTCAGGAAGACTCATCTCCCTGAGTTCAAATCTGGCCAAGACAACAATGATAAATTAGGTGTGAGTAAAGCATTATTCAAGATATACACACATCAGTATATCTGTATATCTACATATCTAACTCTTATCTATTTATACATATTATGGGAATTGTGTATTTATATATGTGCATGGATATATAAAATTCATGTAACACTATCTCTATAGACACATATAGTGTTGGTTCAGTTGTTTTTCAGTTGTGTCCAATGCCTCATGACTCCATTTCAGGTTTTCTTGGCAAAGATACCAGAGTGATTTGCCATTTCCTTCTCCAGCTAATTTTACAGATGAAGAAACCGAAGCAAACAAGCTTAAGTGACTTGACCAGAGTCACACAGCTAGTAAGTATCTGAGGTCAGATTTGAACTCAGGAAGATGAGTCTTCCTAACTTCAGGCCCAGCACTCTATCCACTGTGCCACACAACTACCTCTACTTATAGATTGCTACCTGCTGTTCAGAGAAGAGATTAATTGGGTTCAGTGCTCATTCTACTAACAATCTATAATTGTATACTTAAATACTGATATTTTATAGATAGTGTGAATATATGATCAAATGAGTTAACATATGTAAAGTGAAAAAATATAAATACGTAATGTTGCCTCTAATTGAAAAACATATGTAAAACTTAAAACACTATACAAAATGCTAGCTTCTTAATAATATAATGATGATGATTAAAACCTTCAAATTTGATATCCAGAGATATATCCACAAATATATTGTGGGGAGAGGCAGACACTTTTTTGGATGGTCCTTTGTATTTGCATTTTACACTTTCCTTTCAAAAATTGACTGTAATTGTCTGCTCACCAAGAACAAGTAATCATGTTGCCTATGTGGATTAGTTAAGCTTTCTACTTTGAATAATATTAATAGAGTTGGATTGGGTGAAGGAGCTTCTGTCAGGTTTATGGGAACACAGAAGGGTTAATACACCATCCATTTGCCCCAAGGAAGATTAGAAAGACTTAGGTCCATTCTTGGCTCAGAGCTTGTTTAAGCCAGCTTCATAAGGTAGTAATTGTGTTGTAATCTTAGTCATGCCTACAGTCTTATCAGGCCACTGCATAGGGCTCAGTACCTCTACTCTGTGTATACACTGAGCTAATGTGTCAGAATAATACAAAAATCAGCAGGTAAGGATTATTCATAGCTGCATTGCTTGGACAACTTATCTTGAACTAAAGACTAGGCACCCAATTGGGTATCTAAATGTGGAGTAGGGGATTATCCCTACCAGAAGTTCTTTTTCATCCTTTATCACTTTAGAGGATAATCCAGAAATGACCCTGTAGATTTAAAATCAATTAAGAGAACTGGAATCAGTCTATATTCACTTCTTCAGCCTTTTCAGTTGTACCTTACATGACTGTATACATGCCTACTAGGAAGAGGCAGGTACTTTCTTGGATGGTCATTTCTTGTATATACAATTTATAAGACCACTTTCTTTTCAAAATTTAACCTTAGATTTGTTAGGTATGTTAAATTTAATGTTTTTCTTTGAGTACAATTCATGAATACTAATTTTTATACAATATAAATAGGGGTGACCAATACCAACATTTATATTATGCTTTCAGAAAAAAAAAAAACAATCTAGTGCCTATACTGAGCTCAAAATGGATAGTTGCAACAATGATCTCCATTCCCCATGATTGCAGGCTGCACTTAATTTAGGGATTTTCCTCTTCTACAACTCAACCTTAAAGGACTGGCATTGGCAGGGGTAGTGCCAGGGGACTGTCATGATGTTATTTGCTTCTAAAATTAAGCATGTCAAGATTTCCTAACTTGCATCTCCTCCTTTCCTTTCTTGCTTCCTTCCTCACTCTTTTCCTTTCTGTGGTTTTTAAGTGTTACCTATAGTCTTCTAGATACTGAAGGCCTGTAAAAGGAAACTTAAAATGTTTGCTACCCTCAGGGAGCATATAATCTAAATGAAAAGACAAGACAGTCACATAAAGTAGTTAAGTAATAAAGTAGTATATGATGGCATAAAAAAGAACATAAAAGAAATAAAGTAGTATATGATGATGTCAAAAAGAACAATGTAGATAGTAAATGTTCTAGCAGCTCAGTGAAAAAGGCATCCTTGTGGACTGGAGTAGTTGGAAAAAGACTTATGAAAGAGACGAGACTTAAACAAGACTTGAAGGACAGGTAGATTTTAGTTAAGAGGAAAGGTGAGACAGGTAGGTGAATGGGTGATAGCATGATATTTCATAATGTTTTTTTTAAAGTAGGTTATTTAAATGATTGTGCATCAGCATAAATTAGCAGCATATAGAACAAATAGATAAACTTCATCCTAGAGTTCAACTTTCTCTAATTAGCTAAAAGAACATTTCCAATGTAAATGTCTGTCAGAGAACACACTTCACATTTGCTTTCCTCTATTCTAAACATAAGGGGGTGCAATATAAATGTAGCAGTTGCCTGGCATGCTATTTAATCTCTTCACCTTTTGTGCAGCTGTTTTGTAAATAGCACCATTCAAACCGATAACTGTCCTTTTTATGTCTAATAATCTGCTGCTGAGCCTGGCATTTGGGACCTTAAGTAGTTTTACTTGTAAATGTAATTATATTTAATGATCTGTTTCATAAGTCTGATGGTTTTTCCTTACTGTGTTCTTCCTGTGAGTAGTCAGCTGAATTTGACGGTAGAAAAAAAAGAAAAAAATGAAATGAAGGAGCTGTGCTCTTTAAAAAACATTGGCCTCATCATATGTGTTTTATATTTGATTTATGGTATATGGATATTCCACATGACTTCAGTTTTGTTAATATCAAGTAGCATAAATATGATTTAGATTACACAAACTCCTTAAAAACATAGACAAAATCTTATTATTATATAATTGTCCTCAACTTTCCACAGTCTTTTTTTCCACCCCAGAGAGCACTAAGACTAACACTGTATATAGTTATTAATGATAGCCCATATGAAAAGCCAATGATTGGAAGAAGACGAATTGTATTAAATAAGGAATTAAATAAGTTTACATTGTCAGAGGTAATAGTAATGGAAGTCAGTATGATTGACTTTAATTAGAACATGTTCCAAGATAGAATAAAGCCCTGTATGATCCTCAAATTGTTTTACTGTTGAGAAAGCCAGGACTCTTATGGAGCCCTTGCTTCATAATTTTTGCTTCCCAGTTTGGTATCTCTGGAGTATTTGTTACCCTGGATATTTTTTTTTCTGTGAGCAAACAATGATATGTCTGAACTCTCTTGCCTATAAGTTAGTGTCCATTTTCAATTCTTTGTCAGTTTCCAGAGGAAGAGAGGAGCCCCTTCCTGATGACTGTTAATCAGAAGTAGAGCACAAGGTGGGAACTGTCCAATAAAATGAGCAGCAGGGGTTAAAATAAGATTACTAAACCGGGGTTTATAAACACATATCAGTATCTAGGATGAAGACAATATGGAAAATAGGAACCAATGTCAGTTACACTAATGGGAAGCATCCTGTTAAGCCAGATGTAGGAATGTGTCTTCTCTATACATAATCCCAACCCTCTCTGACCTCAAATTTTCCACTTAATATCATCTGCTAGACATATCCATTTGGATATCCTGCCAGCAGCTTTCATGACAAATCAAAAACTAGTCTTCTTCTCAAGCCAGCTCCTATTGTGACTTAATTATTTTTGTTAATGGTACTACCATCTCTGCAATAACCCAAGCTTGACGATTTTGTGGATATGGACATGGGTGTGGATTGGATCAGATACACAAGAGTCAAAGAAGATAGTCGCCAAATCTTGTGGTTTTTCTTTCTTCCTTTTAATAGTGTTCACCACTGTCCCTTCTCAACATATCACTCTAATTTAAGCCCTTATCTTATGCCTAGACTATTTTAATAGCATTTTACCCTTAGTATGGTCCCCTTGAATCCAGCTTCTTTTCCCTCTACCTTGTACACTGTGACCAGATTAATCTTCCCATAGAAATATTTTAGTTCGATTACTCCTTAACTCAAATCCTCTACTATGTCTAAATACTGTCATCGTATATAGTTTAAGGACACAGATTTTTTTTTTGTTTTCCAAAATATGGCAGCAAAAGGAATTTTGCTTCTATGTCTGTCTGTCTGTCTGTCTGTCTGTCTATCTATCTATCTATCTATCTATCTATCTATCTATCTATCTATCTATCTATCTATCTAATTATGTCTATCTTGGATGTAATGAAGCCAGGAATTAGGACCAGGAGGGTAGAAGTCAATGTCCGTGGCTTGTCTTTTTTTTTTTTTTTTTCTTCACTTACATACTAAACAGGAAAGGATCTTGTGAATTTCTACCCAGAGTCAAAGAATTGTCTGGGGCAATGACTTTGATTCAGCCTTAGGAGTAGGAAGTTAAAAAAAAAATCAGCATAAGTCTACTCTGACCTCTTATTTTTTTTCCCCCAAGCAACTCCTTAGGTGAATGGCTTGGGAATCACTCTACTTTTCTTATGGTTGCTGTTGAGTTTTGATAACCTGCTATAAAATTCTGTGTTTCACCTCTAAATCTGTGTTGGCTACATTCTGCAAAAGTGTACTTATTGATAAGTATTTTCCTAATAAAGATAGATGGATCACTCATTATTCATAGCTTCAGTGAAGAAATGACACCCAGGAGCTAGTAGTGGGGCACAACACCTACAAGCAACCGTAAGAAAAATAGAATACTAGGGGCAGCTAGGTGGCGCAGTGGATAGAGCACCGGCCCTGAAGTCAGGAGGACATGAGTTCAAATCTGGCCTCAGACCAACACTTGACACTTACTAGCTGTGTGACCCTGGGCAAGTCACTTAACCCCAATTGCCTAAAAAAAAAAATAGAATACTAGCCAAGAGGAAAAACAAGCCCAATAGTAATGATAAATAGCAGAACAACACTCAATGGAGATCACAGATAAGATGATCAACGGGATATCGCAAAATTCAGCATGTTAACATCATCAGATTTCATCAGTAATTTGGCAGTGTGAGTTGGTCACACATATTCCCTACATTGTGCCTTCCACACATGTTCTCTGGACATATTATATCAGTACCCTCCATACATGTTTCCTGGCCATGTATATTTCTTATATATGTTCACTCTCATTGGTTGTATGGTAACTTCCAGGACTTGTATGTATAAGGGGGAATATTCTCTTGTAACTTTATTTGCTATACTCTTTGATTAAATGACTTTTATTTGAACATAGGTGTTTTCTGATTGACTTGTAAAAGTGAATATATTGGTCAGGTATGTGAATTGTGTTTTTGAGGGGGTAATAGGTCCTCAAACTTAAGATTTTTTTTTTTATATGAGGCAATTAGGGTTAAGTGACTTGCTAAGATGCCTTTTTTAAGGGACACACTTTCAAGAGGAGAGTCTCAAGGCCCTTCACTATTCTAATTGCTCTCCTCTGGATATTCTCCAGTTTATCAATCTCCTTCTTAAGCCATGGTGTTCAGAATAGGACTCTGTACTACAAGCAGAGTACAATGGTAATTAAGATCTCCGTTTCTGGAAGCTATGCTCCTCTTAATGCAATCCAAGTTTGCATTAGTATTTTGGTTCCCACAATACACAGTTCACTCATATTGAGTTTATGGTGCACTAGAACCCCCAGATCCTTTACAAGATACTGGCTCCAAGGTCAGCCCTGGACATTTATTATTATGTGGTCATACAAATTTAAATTTACAGCTGGAAGGAGGCATAGTACAACTTTTTCATTTTAAGGAAGAGTAAACTGAGACCAGGAGAGCTTATATGACTTTTCCAAGGTGACACAGGTAAATGGTAAAGTAGAGATTTGAAACTGAGTCTTCTGTTTAGCACTCTTTTCATTATACCATGCTGCTTTAAGTGAGTACCCCTGATTATTATAACTGAGTGAATACTCTATTTGACCTGTCATAGTAGCTACTGTTCCCACGGGAAATCACAACAGACACTGTATTACAGAGCTTGATGTCTTGGTTTTTCTCTCCTGGTTCCCAGAAAAGAACTACAGTTGCAATAGTGGTATGGAGAGTAAATAAAGATTCTGGGATGGATTGCAGAGAGCTTGCTTTATTTTTGTGCTAGGACTTCTGAGCTAGGACTATTTCTAATTCTTTAAGGAAAAGGATAGAAGGCAATATAGACAGATGATGTAGCCTAAGAGACCTGGAAAGGTAGAAGACTTTGACTTTTGATTAAGTCAAAAAATGTATTTATGTTGTAAATATTTCAGTATTTAAAAGATGAATTTCATCCATGTTGGTACTTGTCCCATGGATCATTATGATGCCATGTTGCAAATTATAAGATCTTAAACAAGAGTCTTTAAGTATTGTTGTGGTAGAAAAAATATTATTTGGTGATCAATCTTCTGATGGTGAACACCTCTAAACAGAGTGGTCTTTGAAAAACAGAAGCATTTTTTTTTCTGGCAAGGTCCATACATACATTTGAAGCCTTTTGAGATAGTCATCTTACCAGAACTTGCCCTCTACTAATATGGATTGACCATGGGGAGCCCCCTGCATTTCCATGACAAGTTAATCCATTCATGTGGATCTTTAATGGATAATTTGTTAAGTAATATGCATTTTAAAATGCTATCTTGATTCATTCAAGGACTGCTTCAGAGCTACAATGGACTTCCTCCCCACACCCTAGCCCTTCCCCTCTTTATTAGTAACTAACTTATTCAGAAGAGAAAATACAAAGAATATAAAGGAAAGTTTTGGGAATGTTAACATGTTGGCTAATACAGGTCAGCTGCTATCCTAAAGTGTCCCTTTTAGATGTCTATTACACTAGATATCAGATAATTGTAAATTCTACCTACATTTCTCTCCCCCCATTTGTTTGCTTCACTCTGGAGTGCTATGAATGGGATATATCACTGTAAGTTGCCCCAAAGAATAATTTTATAAGACAAGCACATCTATAAGAATACATAAGAAACTGCTACATCTTTCAGTACAAAGGTATTTGAAATACTTCCTTACCTCTGAAATGTTTTTTTTTTCTCTTTGATTCATTTTTGCTGCTCCTTCTAAAAACAGAGCTGAAAATAACTGTGTACTTACTAGGAACTGTGCCATAATTGTAGGCCTTCAGCTATATTAGTTTAGCAAAGAGGGCCTTGGGACAAGGGTTATATTAGTAATTCATTAAACTGTGCTTTATACTTTAAGACAAATGTGTATTTCTAATAATTATTTACAGCTTATAGATGTAAAAGTCAGGTACTATTGCAGCTGAATGTTAGTAAGTTGAATATGTTGTATTCTGTTCATCAGTTTCCTCTTTCTTCTTTGTTCTTTCCTTGAAAGACACCTGGTCTTTGTTTCTAAATCTCAGGGGCAGAAGGGGCAATTGAAGTTAAAGAAATTTAAAGGTACTATCTTTTTTTTTTTAATTGATGTTTTTCTGTTTATTATGTAGACTATCAGAGAAATATAGGATGATGCTTTATTAGTCGTTTTGTTAGCAGCAATTAGATGTCACATGGATCCTCTTTAGAAACCAAGTATTATTGGAAGAACTCTTACTCCATTTGTCACTGCTTGAATGCCAGTCATGACAAATAAGCTTATTAACTTATTAAATACTGCCTAATGAGAAAACCCATCATATTACCAGCATACTTATGTCTAGTCCTTTAGTGAATTCTATGCATAAAAATGCATAGAAAAGTGCACCAGAGTTAATTACTTTTTACTCATACACACATATATATATTTTTCCTCTATTATAGTTAGTTAAATAATGTTCTTTCTCTCTTTCTTTTCTTTCTTTCTTAAGCTGATGATAGACATTGGTGCTGATCTCCCAAATCTCTGTGTGTATGTGTATCTGTGTGTGTTGGGGGGAGAGGGGATTGTGGGTGTTATTTTTTGACTGTAGTGACACCAGCTGGTGAATGAAGAATTAATTAGAGATTGTTTTCCTAAAAAAGCACACACATGGATAACGAACTACTAATGATTTTGGCAGCTGTTCCTGCCCTTTAAGATTACCAGCAATTGAACTGATAATTTCTTTTCCTTCTTGGAAGCATATGTTGCAATTCTTTGGGATTTAGAGACTTGCTGCTGTGTTGCAGGCCCCACAGATGGTTAGTAGTTTGGACTTTCCATGTTTTTGCTGGTCCTATCTATTGTTGAGTTGATTAACTCTTCTGGAGTTGTGAAATTTTAATCCACAAAATACTGAATTAAAATGCATTCTTTGTCCAAGCAAAAGCGAAGAAGTACAAGCAAGTAGTCCAGAAAGTAGTACCTGTGAATTTAATTTGAATTTTGAAAAGAGTATTTTTGTTGTTATATAATAGCCATTCCCAAATATTGTATTCACAAATAGATAATTTCTGTTAGGACGATATTTCCCAATATGTCAAGTTCCCAGTAATTTTAACAGATAATTGTATGGAATGTTTGGATTTTTCATTTTAAATAATAGATTCTAGATTCTTCTCTAAAGTAAAATTCCTACATGTATAGTCCAGAAAAGTAAAATGAGTTGAGTTGGATGACCAACAAAAACCTGGCTGAAAGTTTATCCATTTCCATATACTTGTGGATGACTGATGGTGAAGGTAGACAGTTTGCATATCTCTGAACTTATATTGTACACTGTTTATTACCTACTTCCCATCTTTGAACAAATTAATTCTCTGTAATTAGAAGTGCTTTTGCCTTGGGATCACATGTATGAATGTTGGTAGTTGTCCATTAGCATTGGAGCTCGCTCACAGATCTCCTCTTGTTTGATGTTTGGTTGTTATCACAAAGGCAGATTTTGTTTGTCCAGATGGGTTGAATGTTATTAGAAAGTGTTAGAACTCTACTTGCTATAGTCATTGTGTAAGAAGAGAATTGATATTTGCCCTGATTCCAAGGGATTAGAAAAATAAAATAGAACACATCTTATGATTTATACATGTGTAAATTGTGCTTATGTCTAAGAATGGTAGATATTATTTCAGCTGCATTGACAGGAGATTGAAAGAACATACAATAAAAATGGTTTTGAGTGTTTTCCTCTTTAGAGCATCCTTTGCATCCAAGGAAAACACTGACTTTATGTTTTGTTTTGCTTACTTTCATTTTCATGGAAAGAGGAAGATTTTTTCTTCAAAATCCTGCAGTTTCTGAAACAACAGAGCTATATTATGGATTTAATATCTGTCAGCTCCAAAGCAGTAAACTCTTAGCTTTGAAATAGACTGCAGAGTCACTTATGTGATCTGGGCAGCACTGAGCACACTCCTGGGCGAACTGATGATTTTCAGTGGCAAAGGCTGAGAGAAATGAAAAGTATCATCTATAGCTAGGGCAATGGACCACAGGCACTTCCTTTTCATTCACCACACACAGAGCAGTTAACCCCTTGGGTTTAAGTGGAGGCCTCGCCGAATGAGCTCTCAGCTCTGATCCCAGTTGAAAGGGTGAAGGTGTCCAGAGGCCACACCAGGAAACTGGCCTCCCCATAAGCACTTTTCGTCCCTTTTGGGCCTGGGCCATGACATCTAGAGGGAGTGGAGTGTGTTGAGTATAAACACAGCTGCCACACGCAGCAACATTTTGTAGGGGGGAGGGAGAGTAACAGTTTGTTGTTGTTTAACTGCCTCTCAGTTTCCAGGAGAGGAGAGCCATTGGAACACAAGAGGTGGGGATTACAACATTTGGGTTCTTAGTTTGCCATCTAGCCCCTAGGCTCTCCCTGCTGCCAGATTATCCTACTTCATCTCAGGGCAAATCACTTAGACTCATTGAACCTCAGTTTTCTCATTTGTAAAATAGAGATATTAACTGCAATTACTTATTGTTTTGATAGGGATAAGGGACTGGAGCTGTGGTTTCATTGATAAAAGGAACTGCCCAATGAATAAAACCTGTCAGCACAGGTTGGCCTTTTCTCTGTAATTTATAGTTCTAAATAGTTATGTAGTGCCCTGAGTGATTAAGAGACTTTCCGAGGGTCACATAGCCAGTGTGTGAAAGAGGTGGGGCTTGAAACTGTGACATATGAAAAGTTTGAGAGACAGTTTCTGAGTAATTAATCGTTTTATTAATCATGCCAGCAATGATTAATAAAAAGGTCAGTGACACTCTCAAATGCCAAAGACCCCTCATGGAACCCACTAAATGCTTAAGCCTTTGGAAGAGTTGGTGTTCCTGAGGATGGCAATCAACTCTGATTGGTTAACAAGTAATAAGAGAACGAATATTATAATGAGAGGCTGACCTATTCTAGTGAGGGGCTGGGTGATGTGACTTTGATTATGTCATTTACTTTCAGACTACCCCTAGCCTTGAGCAATCTAATCAAAGAATTTATCCCACCTGAGTGTGAGTAGAACACAATAGGCTTCCCCACCTGGGTGGGGTCTAAACAAGATTGAGGAGAAGAGAAAGTTAATACAATCTCATTATCAACAATATCCTTCATATCTGGTTTGGTCTAGTAGAGAATGAGGATCTAGAAAGCAGGGGGGAAAACCTGGGTCTCCCCAACATTAACAATTAGCTAATTATAATTTTCATAAAGCCTATATTTTCTCACCCCAATACCAGCTCTCTGTCCACTACTGAAAATGCTTGTAAAGCCTTTTGTTTTGGGGCAACAGGGGGTGCAGAGGGTAGAGCACAGGCCCTAGAGTCAGAAGGACCTGAGTTCAAATTTGATCTCAGATAGTTTACAAGCTATGTAACCCCAGGCAAGTCACTTAATCCTGATTGCTTAAGAACAAAATGAACAAACAAAAAAGAGAAACTTTTTCTTCTCAGAACTCCTTCATGCTTCTAAAATTATTGAGGACCCCAAAGAGCATCAGTTTATATGAGTTACACCAGTCAATATTTATCATGATAGAAATTAAGACAGATAAAATTGAAAATAATAACCACAAACCTATTACATGATTGCATGAAAAAAATTTATTAAAATTACTCTATTTTCTAAAACAAAGATAAATTAATGTGGAGTGACATTGTTTTACTCCCCCCCCCACCCAAATCTCTTTAATGTCTGGCTTAATAGAAGACCGTTGGATTCTTATAGCTGTTCCTTGCAGTCAATCGGTTGCAATGTGGTTTTGATGAAGTACATAAAGAAAATCTAGCTTCACAACAAAATGGAAGGCAAATCACATCTTGGTATTATTCTTAAAATAGTTTTGACCTTGCTGAAAGAATTTCAAGGACTTCTAAGAATCCATTGATCACATTTTCAGAACTACTGCCTTAGAACATGGCTACATCTGTACTTGGTTGTTGGGAGCATTTAATTATAGGATGCAGGTAAAATACTTTGAAAACCTATGAAGCATCTTAATCATTAGCTCACTCCCATACTTAAACAACTTCCATAGTCCCCTCACCCTAAATTTCACATCATATTGTCTAAATTACTCTTTTTGAATTTCTAATCTCAATCCACTGTAATCCTGATATTTAGCCTACTTATTGACTTCATTTCTTATTATTTATCTTTGACAATAGAAACCCATTGCTCTAGTTAGTCCAGTCTTTTGTATGTTCCCAAGAATACACCATACTCACACATATGTCTTCTACAACTAATTTTTCTTTTCCTAGAAATCCTTTCCTGTTCTCTCTTAATCAAATCTTACATTCAAGACCAAGTTCAAGTTCTACTTTCCATATGATATTTCCATAACCACTCTAACCCTAATATAGTATTACTCTCACTTGAACCCCTTCCTCACCTAAAATCATTACTACATCATTTTGCATCATGTAAAATCAGTTTATTACTTTGGATCGTAGATTTAGAGTTGGAAGAGACCTTCAAATCTATCATTTTACAGATGGAAAAACTGAGGCCAAGAGAAGTTAAGTAACTTGCCCAAGGTCACACTGGTTAGCATCAGAGCTAGAATTTGAACTCAGGTTCTCTGATTCCAAACTCAGCTTTCTTTCCCCTATACAATGAGACCTCTTTTTTTTTTTATGTTACCTTGTGTTATTTGCCATTGTTTTATGTTATAATTTTTCTTTGTTAATTATGTTGTTCCCATATGGAATATGAAGCTGGAAGGAACTTAGAAATCATCTAGTCTACCTTCCACCTCATTTTACAGATGAGGAAACTGAGGACCAGGGAAGAAAATTCACTAGCCCAGCCTCACAGAAAGCAGAATTTGTCTTCAAACCAGAGTGGTCTGAGTCCAAATGTAGGGTTCTCACAGGCTCACAGCACTGTGAAAGGTCCTTGAGTGCAGGGATTTTTTTTTAATGCTTTTTCTCTGTCATGCTTCCCTGCCCCCTGAACTCCTCAACCCCAGCATCTAAGAATGCTATCGAACATATTGTATACATCCTTAAATAATTGATTGATTAGTTGCTTTGCTCTTACACAGAATACCTCAATGAGAATATAATGGCACTTTCAATCATTTCAAAATGAAATAAAACTTCCATAGGGAGAGATTTTGTTAAAAAAAAAAAATTCAATCCTGCCAGCCCATCCCACCTCAAACCTTTCCTTTCACTTCCAGCCAGGGACAATACCAGAAGCAGCAATTTGTAAGAGCCAGAGGTGGCAGTATCTACTTTGTGGGTTAAGTGAATAAAGTCATTTATTACACTATAGAGTGATTCATTGCTACTCAGTCTTTGCAGGGCCACAGAGAGGGGAAATACAATTGTTGCCTTAGAGAAACCTCTTTCTGTGACCAAACCCAGAATGACTATAGGTTTATGGCTCGCACTTGGAGTTCAGGGCCTTGCTTCTGTAAACTCAGAGTTGGGCTTTTATACTTTCTTGAGTTTATATTCTTTGATGTTCTCTGAACTCCAGAAAAGGAAACAAATATGTAAGATAAAGTACAGAGATGGCAGAAAGAATATAGGACCTATAACATATTATATCTATATATTTCTTTGTGAGTCTGTCACAGAATCAGAGCACAACTGTATAGATGGTAATAGTCAATTCTAAGGAGTTAATGATTAGTTATCTAGTTTGGGTTTATCCATGCCCTTTTCTTTTCTTTTTTTGCCCCATCCTTTTCATCTCATAAACCATTTTTCTAGAGGATGTTTAGGAGAATTTTTTTTTAAAGCTGAAACTAAAATCAGCCAATTTTACTACTTGGCAATAGCTCTGGCAAAAGATATACAGAAGAAAGAATTTGAAACTATTGGCAAGAATTAGCATTTTAAAAAAATTATATTTTCCTTTCATTTATTACAACCTCCCTTTTTTGCATTATAATAGACACTTGAAAGTAATTTTCCTTATAATGCATATCTTTAATTATAAATAAACTTGCATAAAGAGATAAAGTATAAAATATATGTATATATGTACATATATGAATGTATAATGCATATATGTATATGTAAAATATGTATATATTTGCATATGTGTATATATGTATGTGTATACACACACAGATACGTCTTCTCTCATTGGAGAGTGGGGGCTATGAGTCTGAAAGATTGCATATGATGGCTGACTCATTTGATATGTTGATTGGTTTTGTTGAAGTTTTTTTCTTTCTTTTTTTCTTCTCTTTCATTTTATTCTCTGTAACAAGGAATGGTTTGCTGGGCGGAATGTGGATGGATGAATACATTTGAAAGTGAAAGTGAAATAAAAGCAAAAGATATTGACAAAAATTTAAGATAAGATAAAATAAAAACCTAGAGAACTTATTCCCCATAGTACTGCCAGGCCTATCTAACTCCAAAAAACTTTTAACATTTCTCTAAATTTCTGATATCTCAGATGATTTTGTATGTATGTATGTGTGTATATATGTATGTGCGTATATATGTAAGTATCAATAAGATATATACACATATATATGTGCATAATACACATGTATATACTTTATATATGTTTTATATGTATATTTACTTTTTTCTTGATTGTGCCATGCTTAGTGTCAAGATCATGAAATCCTCAGTATGATTTAGAACCTGTATCGTGTCAAATCTGTCAATCTTGCAATAAAATTTAGTTTCTAATGTTTCACATAGTATTTTGAATTTGCAAAAATCAAGACAAACTTTTCAGAAAAAATCTGTTTCTAAAAGTGTTAATAATTTTTGCAAGAGAACTAGAAAAATTATATGTTTTATCTTAACATATTCAGAGTGATACTACAAAGATTTGTAGGGGGACCTTAAAAATAAAAAAAATAAAAAAAAAACTAGTCTAACAAAGTATAAAAATCTACATTCCATAACTGTAGACAGCATGTTCTCCTACTAGTATCAGGCAAGTAGCAATTTGCAAGGATATGCTAGAAGTCCTTTCTAGTCCTTTCTTCAAAAGCCAGCAGCCCATCCTTTGGGTAAATGATGGATAAAAGCAGTCTGTGTGCTTATACATGTTTAATAACAGTCTCTTTAAAAAGTACAATACATACTTTTAGGTTTAATCTTCATTATTAATAATTTCAATGACCACTTTCTTAAGTCTAGACAATCAACAACAGAATATATCAAATCTGATGTGTGGTGTGCTTATTTCTGAGGTGTAAATGCTCATGCTGAATATTTAACAATAAGCTCTCTATCCAATTTGAGTTGAATCCAGGATATCCCTGGATTAAAAAAAAAAAAACTTAAAGCACACATTATAATTTGGGACTTATATAGGAAAGTAGGACAAGTATCTGCAAGTTGATGATATATATCCCTGTGGATAGCATAGGGGATGCTCTGTCAAAATATTGAATGAAATACTATAGTTGGGAAAGAATATTATAGTGACTATGTGCAGATGATGTTTCTTACATGAAAAATGTGTTTATTAATGTCATGCTTAGGAAGAAAGCTCTACTCTAGTATTCTGTTACCGTATTTAATTAACCAGTCAACCGTTAAAGATCCATAGAGCTCAGCTCTGGAAGTGAGCGATAATCAATTTTTAGTTTTGCTCTGTCCACAGCTAAGAAAAGGTGGCTGCAAACCTCAGAAAGCTCATTCAAAAGAAGAGATCAATATTTCATTTTGTCTTTTGCCACTGTTAATTTAGTAAGGGGAAATGCACACATGTTCACAACCTTGCTCTGTTTTGTCTGCTCAAACTCTGTGCTTATTTATTTTTCAAGTGGCACCAACTATTTAGGAGTTAGAGAAAATAGTCTTAGAAGTTTCAAGTCAAGATGGTGCAAAATCATCTTATTAAAATAAGACACATTGGTTCCATGCCCTGAAATTTGTAATCTGTATATTCCCATTAAAACACACACACAGACACACACACTCTAAATCAATAGCTAAGATAATAAGAGTAAAGATATAATAGCAACAGAGTTTCTTTAGTAGGATAGCTATGATTCTATGATTGGGGGAGTAATGATCACTTTCTTTTCCTTAACTTATACAAAAGCCAGCTGCCCCCATTATGACATAAATTTTAAAGCCCACTACAGGAGTGCCATGTTATGACTTGCAACTGAAGATACAAGTGGTTGTGGCAAACAAAGACCTGTTAGTTATTGAAACCAGATATACAATCTGCAATGATATAGTTGCCAAAACTGATGGCAGAAGTATAGAGGGTACACTTAATAAATAAACTGAATGATTTATTTGTGACTGCTTTACCCTTTTGGCCCTACTAATCAACCAATCAACAAGCATTTATCAAGTACCATTGTACTAGATTCTGGGGGTAAAGATACAGAAAATGAAACAATCTATACTCTCAAGGAGCTTACCTTCTATTTGGGGAGACAATCTGTACATAATAAATAAATAAATAAATATATGTATATATACAGAGAGAGAGAGAGAGAGAGAGAGAGAATAAACATATACAGAATAAATACCAAAAAATCCAAACTTAAATAAAAGGTAGTTTGGGAGGGAGGACACTAGCTATGTGTACGTACGTGTGTGTGTGTGTGTGTGTGTGTGTGTGTGTGTGTGTGTGTTTTAGAGTGAGGAATCAGGAAAAGCATCATGTAGAAGGTGATGTTTGGTCTTCATCTTGAAGGAAGAGAAGGATTGTCTGAGGCAGGGGCCAGCAGGAGGTGCCTCTACACATGAGGGAATGCTCAGTGCAAAATCCCCGAATGGGAGATAGAATGAAGCCTGTAAGGAACAGAGAGAAGGCCAACTGGGCTAGACCATAAAGTTCAGGAAGAGTAATACCATATAATGAAGCTATAAAAATGGGCTGAAAAGGGTTTTAAAACTCACACAGGAGTTTATATTTTCACCTAGAGGTAATAGCAAGCCACTGGTGTTTAATTAACAAGATCATAGTACTTAAACTCAGTCAGATCTATGTTTAAGTAAAATCACTTTGGCAGCTCTTTGAAGGATGGAATAGATTGGGCAGAGACTTGAGTTAGGGGACCAATTAAAAAATATTGCAGTAGCCTGGGCTCAAGATGAAGGGGGTCTGAACTAAAGCAGTGACTATGTGAGTAGAGAGAAGTTGTCATACATGAGATGATATAGAGGTAGAAAATGCAAGGCTTATCAATTGATCGGATATGTGGGGTGAGGAGTTGAGGATAATGCTGAAGTTATGAATCTGGGATACTGGTAGAATTGTAGTGCCTTAAAAGAAGATTCTAAGAGAAGAAGATTTTTTTGGGAGGGAGAGGAATAAAGTATATTTTTGACATGTTGAGTTGGATAAGTCTACAATGGATCCAGTTCAAAATGCTCAATAAGCAACAGGTGATAGACTAGAACTCAAGAGAGAGGCTACAGGTAGATAAAGAGATCTTCAATCATCTAACTAAATTCATGAGAGAGGGAGACAGAGACACAGAGACAGAGACACAGAGACACAGAGATAGAAACAGACAGAGACAGAGATGGAGAGACACACAGAGAAATACACATGGAGAGACAAAGAGAGATACAACTGTGCAGAGATTAGGCCTCAGGTTAGACCTTGGGGAAAGGGAACCATTAGCAGGTATCATATGGATGATAGGTCAATAAGGAGACTGATAAGGAATAGTCAGATAGTTAAAGGAGGAAGCAGGGGAAAGTAATGTAATGAAACTTCATAGAGGAAAGGGCATCCAGGAGGAGAAAGGGGTCAATTGTGTCAAATGCAGCAGAGAGGTCAAGAAGGATGAGGACTTAGAAAAGATCATTGAATTTGGCAATTAAGAGATAGTTGCCAACTTTGAAGAGAAAAGTTTCAGTTGAACAATAAGCTCAAAAACCAGACTGCAGTGATTGAAGAATGAGTTAATGGAAATAAATTGTAGATAATGAGTGTAGACAACATTTTTCCCCTAGGAATTTGTCTGAAAAAGACTGGGGAAGATGTAGTACCATAGGTCAGCAGATGGTAGGGTCTGGTAGAGTTGTTGTTGTTGTTTTAAGGATAAGAGAGAGGCTACAGGTAGATAAGGGAGACTTGGACATGTTCAAAGCAATAGGGAAGGAAATAGCAGAGAAGCTGAACTTGGCAGGGTGGTTACCGAGGTTATACTCTGGTAAAGAATACAAGGGGAGGTAGGATCTGTATCCTATGCAAGGGAGTCAGCCTTGATAAGGCGAAGGATCATCTCATAATCAGAGTCTCAAGGGAAGAAGGTGAGAGGAAAAGGTGATACCAAGGAGTTTTGATAATAAAAGAAGAGGTTAATGTTCTACTGAATTTTTATTTATATTACTATTATATTGAATATAAAAAGGCCTAGTTGGAGTTGACCTAATTCTTTAGTATTGAAACTTCTAATGTAGTACTGAAATGATTTAGGGCTAAGGAAGTATGTCTGTCTATTTGGCCTAGTATTACCATTTGAATTTGTCCCATAGAATCATAGAATTTTAGAGTCAGAAAGTACTTCAGTAGCTATCCAGTTTAGCCTATAATTGAAAGGAATAATCAATATAACATACTCAACAAGTACCTTACCAGCCTTTGCTAGAACACTTCAAAGGAGGGGAACCCTCAACCTTGCAAAGCAGTCTATTATTCTTTTGGACAACTAATTATTAAGAAGGTTTTCCTGATGTCATAACTAAATATGGCTTTTTGCAACTTCTAAAATTTGTTTTTTATCTTAATTTTGTTCTGAACTTAAGAAATAAAACAAGCATTTCCATGACAGAGTAGAATAGAAAAAAAAAGATGATTGTACATGAAACTGCAGATCCATCACATAAAACTTGCTATTCCTTTTAAATGTATAATGCAGTTTATCATGTAACTTTCTTTTTATTTTTCCTTTTTTTCTTCCCTCTCCCCCCCAGACCCTACACATGGCTACCATTAGACACGTGTGTATGTGTGTGTGTGTGTGTGTGTGTGTGTGTGTAACCATTCTATATATACTTCTATTTGTCAGTTATTTCTCTGAATGTAGATAGCATCTTCCTTTCTAGTTAACCTGATATTTTTAATAGTCAAAATGACATTCCCTCAAAGTTCTTTTTAAAACAATATTGTTGTTACTGTATACAATGTTCTCTTGGTTCTGCTCATTTTATTTGTCATTGTTTCATGCAGGTCTGTCCATGATTATTGAAGATCATCAAACTCATTATTTCTTATAGCACAGTAGTTTTCCATCATGATCATATACCACAATTTATTTAGCCATTCACCAACTGACAGGCATCTCGTGACTTCTCAAATTTGTGATCTTGGTCTTGTCCTTGAGAGCTAAACAGAACACATCAAATCTAACTTCCAGATGATAACTTTTTGGATACTCGATATCAGTTATAATTCCCACTTAAGTCTACTCTTCTTCAAACTAAAAATCCATAATTCCTTAAATAATGATTAAAGTGCATTCACTATCCTGGTTGCCTCACTCTGGACATTCTTCAGTTTGTCAGTGTCCTGTTTAGACTATGCCACCCAGAACTGAACATAATATTCCAGACCATAATAGAGTACAAAAACACTACCACTTTCTTAATCCTGGGAGCTCTCCCTTTCTATTTGCAGCCTAATAACACATTAGTTTTTTAAACTATCTTCTAGTCCATTAAGATCCTTGGAACCTTTTCCAACATACTGCATTCTAACCATATCTCTCCTATCCTGAGCTGGTGTGATTGATTTTTTGAACTCTTATTTAAGAGGTTACATTTATGCCTATTGAATTTCATCTTATTAGATTTAACCCAGTGCCCTAACTTAACCAAGATCTTAAAAAAAATCTTCCCTCTTAGTGTGTTAAAAAATTTCTTCCACTTTTTTATCATCTGCCCATTTGATGAACATGTTTTCTATCAAAATCACTAATGAAAAACATGAAATAACACAGGATAAAGTCTAGATCTTTGGAGCATTCCACTGGAGAATTTCTGCCAAGTTGATAGTGAACCTTTGGTCATTTGGCTGTTCTTTGAGTGTGATTATTAAACCATTTTCAAATCCATGTAACTGTATTATAATATAAGCTACATTTTAATATTTTCCATAAGAACAGTATGAAAACACTTACAAAATGCTTTTTTTAAGAAAAAAGTTTAGATGAACTATATTTAAAATATTTCTAAGATCTTTTAGTCTCAAGGTGACAGAAGATAATATCACATGTGTGGACATTTTGAGGCTCTGTTTTTATATTCTGCAATTGATTAGAAAATGTCCCACTATATAACCCTCCTTAAAAACAAGTAGTTCAGAAATTATAGAATGAAATTTTAAAAGGTAAATATTTAGAGTATGTGCAAAATTAATTATTAATATGACTTTTTATCATGTGAGTATGATGTCACCCATGGGACTGTGAGAAGAACCTAATATTTAATTATTTGGCTGCACTAAGGATAGATGTTAGCTGATTTGTTCAACTTCTGTAAGCTCTGAAATAGGTAGTACAGGGAATGTATTTCTCTTTCTGGAGATATAAAGACCTTACTAGAAATCTACTATTTTTCCAAGATCAATCAGTTCTAGGTCTCCAATAATAATACTAACAATGTCAGTTAGTGTGCAATATTGTGCATCTCTTCTTGCAAACTTGCATGTGAAAATTATCAGAATGTATACAAAACATGATATTTTAAAATGATATCTCCCACAGAAGTATGAAAATCCCCTGAATCTTGTATACTTTAGCAGTCTCTAAATTCTTTGTTTGATAACTTGTCTACATTTTCTTTGCTTGACTGTTTTTTATATATATTTTATTGAGAGCCTATAGTTTCATTTTTTTCATATTCTAAAATCCTGGAATTTTAACTAATTTTCATTTGAATTTTGGTTTTGAGATGAAATGCTTCTTAATTAGGCTCAACAGTGTGAACATAAAGATGAAGAAGAGTTAAATATTTCAGGTTGTGTTTGAAATGATTAGGTTGTGTATTTTGCCAAGACACCTGTGTTGTCAACTAATTAATTCAGTTACTATCATTTACAGAATGGTTAATCTTGTGAGCCTGGAATTACTGCAGAGTGAGTTTTCTGTCCCTAAAGATTCTTTAATGTTGATTGGTAAATTTGAACAGCATTGAATTAGCTTCATAAATACTATTGTTTAGCATGCATTATCTTGGATGATATTTTGAAAAAGCAAAGTGATGATATTTTTGAGGTTTTTCCATGTTTAAAAATTAAAATAGATATTATGATTGCCTTTTTATTTTATCATTAACAATTACTTTGGGGCAGCTCAGTAGGGAGTCAGGAGGACCTGAGTTCAAATTCAGACTCAGACATTTATTAACTGTGTGACTCTGGCCAAGTCACTTAATCCTAATTGCTTCCAAAAAAAAAAAAAACTAACAAACCTGATTACACAGTGGCTCCTCTACGTAGGGCATTGTTTTCAAGTTATATCATATTCTTTGCATATAAATTACTCATGCACATGTTTTACCCCCTCCCACTTAACCCCTCCACGACTAATATATCAGTTTCTTGAAGGCAAGTGTCATTTCAATTTTGATTTTTTATCCTCCAGAAACTACTTAATAACTGTGTGTTGAATTAATTATATTTTTATCTTTAAGTGGTGCAGAGGAGGGAGAAATGTGTGTGTGTATTGATGTGTAGTCAGAAAACACTAAATTAGGAGTCAGGAAACCTGGGTTTGAGACCCTAGCTCATATCCCTACTAGGGATGCTAATTTGGACATCTCATTTAACCTCCTGGGCCTGTTTTTCTGAGCCAAAATAGACGATCCCAAAGTTCTCTTCCATTTAGAGCTTTAATTATCAAATTTTGAGCTTGAAGGAAGTTAAGAGCTAAATGGGGCCAAAAGGGGACATTTTAGGGCTAGGAAATAGGCCAAGGAAAAGTTAGTCTCCTATATGACTGTGTTGGGAGGAAGGGAGCTTCCTGCTAGTAATCTGCGTGGAATCCCCCTCTTTAAAATGTGAACTCCCTGAGGAAAGGGACTGTTTTTTGCCTTACTTGGTACCCCTGGCAGTTAGTACAATCCTTGGCACATAGTAAATGTTCAATAAATGATTGTTGACTGACCACAACGTAGATTTAATTTCAGGTTTTTTTTTCTTTTTCCTAAATAGGTACTTATCTCTGTTGCTTCTACTGAAAGACTTCAAGGGCTTTCAGAAATCTCTAAGTTTGGCTCCCTGGGGAAAAGCCCCAGTTGTGCCAACCTAGTTGTGACTATTTGCATCTTTAATATTCTCTAACTATATTGATGTTGTAATTCAATGTTCCCAAGATTTCCTGATAATATCCCCACTTTTTGGGCTTCTGGGGTCAGTTAATCATATTCGGATGAGATCAGAACATATAACATCTTAACAGAATCAGTGAAACATATACAAATGAGGAGATCAAGCTTAGAATACAGATACCAAACTTAAGCTTTAGGAACATGGGAAACTAGACCAAAGTGGTTGTTGTCAATCTCTGCAGGTTCTCCAGCTCACATCTCACTGCTTCCTTATCAGGAAAGTTTCAGTTATCAGAGAAGTGGGGGGTTAGACTGGGAGGCAAAGGCAAGCAGAACCTATTCTAATCAGGAAACAAGTAACAAGGTCAGAAGGTCAGATAAGTCCTGACAGTATCCTGAAAAATGATGGAAGTATTCAATTTTTAATGGGGACGCTTGACATCCCATAGGCACCCATGGGCACACACCACAAGAAACTCTTTGGATATTTAGAGTGCACCCTATTTTACAAACCAGAATAAGCTATGCATTAAAGTGTGTGGATAATCGAGACTTGTGCCACTCACAGAAGTAAAACACAGATTTTCTTTGCTTAAAAGGCAATCTCCCCATACACCTATTGGAAACCGACATTATACCCTCTTTCCTACCCTTTCTACACTTGTCATACCTGTAATACCACATTTATTCTATTTGGAAAGAGTGCATCTCTTATAGAAAGCAAAATGTGTCAGAAGCCCCCATAGGTACTGGCTGAAGTAAAGATTATACACAATGGAATCAAACATGGTAAAATGATTGATTTTATACTATCATTTAATAGAGTTTTACATTTTAAACCAAGATCCATATATGAAGTGACATATTCAGAGTAAAAATTGGCTTAAATTGGGGGTTATCCCCCATTTAATCCCCTTGAAGTAAATTAATGACAGTTAGTATAGCATAGGGGATAAAGAACTGGTCTTGGAGTTAGGAAGATTTGGGTTTGAGTCCCACCTTTGACAAATACTGTCTGCGTGACCCTGGGCAAATCACTTAGACCCACAGTGTTCCAGGAAGCTCACATAGACTTTTAAGTTGTGGAGAAAGTTGCATTTTGTTTTGATAGCAGGAATCTTCTCACTGTAGGTTTCTAACAAATGAAATGGGGGTTTTCCAGCAAATTTCATAGTGAATGAAATCACAGCTCTAATTTAAAGGAAAAAAAGTGCTGAAACAGATTTTGTCACATCAATCTGGCAAAGTTTGAGCTATATCTTCCAGACAAATTTTATTTTCCTCACTTGTTTTTGAAGCACTTAATGATAACTCCCTAGTATAGGGAAAAATAACACTGACTCTGGACCCAGATGTTCAAATTCCACCTTTGATGCTTACTGCCTATGTTACCTTGGGCAAATCACTTTAGTTCCATAGATCTCCGAGTGCTAATCTGTAAAATGAAGGAGTTGGAGTAGATGGTTTCTAAAGTTCTCTCTGACTTATCTATGATCCCGTGGCACTTTAAGATTGGGAAGGTGTTTTCTGCACAACCCTATGAGTGAGGTATCATCATCATCATCACCACTACCACCACCAATACCATCACCACCATCATCTCCCACCTTCCATGGGAGTTTTCAGAAGTTAAGCAGCTAGCTCATCATCACCTAGCTTATAATAGTTGTATGGAGATATTGAACTCTAGTCTTCTGGTTTCAGGCCCAGGGTTCAGCTCACCACAGCACATGAACACCTTCCAGCTTTTCAAATAGCTTAGATGCTTCCAGCTTGGGCTGTCACCATCATAAATGAGAGGAAAATGGGAAATGTAAGTGGTAATTTGCACATTTCCTGCAAGTGACTCTAAAGAGCATTGTGCTGTCAGAGTATATAGAATTGTAACACCATACAGGGCCTTCTTTCAAATTCACTGGCATATGCTGCAGAAAATTAATTTGGCAACAGAATACTGTACTGTATTATTCAGGGCCTTTTGTTATCACTAGTTTTTTTTTTTCTTTAATGAGATGGTTTGAAATTTTATGCCTTACCAAGCTGTAGTTTTATTTTGTTAGCATTCTAAATTATGGTCTAGAATGTCACAGAGCATTTTGCAGTTGTTTTAAATGCATAAAATTATCTTTGGGATAAATGACTATTTTGAAAACACATACACAAGGGAGCAGTATTAGTATATATATTCATATTGATGTTCCAATCAAGTATTGGAATATTTTTATCCATGAAAAGCAGAGCTCAATATATTATTCTCTTGATTGTATAGCATAAGTCTAAAAGAGATTTTTCTGTAAATAGAGTGTAGGCCCTGAGTGAATCAGAGCACAATATATGAGCAAGAAGTTTTACCTAGGATCATGGATCTGGAGCTGAAAGAAAGCTCAAAGGTTACCTAGCTCATTTTTCTCATTGTAGAAAAGAAATCAAAGCCCAGGAACCTAAAATGATTTGCTTAGGTTCTCATAGGTGGTTTGGGGTCAGAGGTCAAATTTGAATGCAGGTCCTCTGACTCATAGCCACTGTATCTGGCCTTAACTTTAAAAATTCTTAAACAAATCTGGTAGTATATTTTTAATGAGATTTTTTCAGTGTTCTTGTACTACTGTTTAACTTTTTGCTTAAAGTCTAATCATTGCTTCCAGGATACATATTTCTGGGTACAGAGGAAAACAATGTCTGTTTAATCTTTTAATATTACTCATTTATTATTTATTCTTATTTATTATTTTAAAAGACCGCAAAATCAGCTGCAATAATCAGTTCTGCCCAGAATATTTGACATACCTTTAGTTTAGCCTTCAGCTCTGACTTGCTTTAAAAAAATGAGTGCAGCTGATCAGGAAAGTAAAGTGTGTTTATATTTGTGTGTCTGCTAGGATTTTGGAATGATTCAATGATATAATTCCTGGCACAGAATAGGCACTTAATAGATTGTTTCCTGAGTTGAATTATTGAATCCTAATGGTCTCAATGTTCAAACCTGGTATTGACCAGGTGAGGTGTTACCTTCTCAAGAGGGGAGACAAAGAAGAATCTCTGAAATGCCTTGCCCCATCTTCACTGTGGTGGCTCATCCAAATTACTTCATTTCTGTTGAACACCCACCTGTGACTTTATTCTGTATTAGTATATGCCTCCATGGTTTCTCCTTTAAGTAGCTAGAACATAAAAATAAATGAGTTGGTTTGCCCTGTAGCTATACACAATACTAACAAATCTTCTTTTAGGGATTTCTAAATGGCCCTAAGAACTTTTTTTTTGAAATTTTCTCCAGTTTGAACTAGCTCCATTTATGACGACTTAAAACACACATACATACACACACATACATACACACACATACACACACACACACACACACACACTAGCAACCCAATATCATTGTGTGGAACCACAAAATTAGAAGCAGAAGGAGACCCTCAGTGAGAATCAGTACAAACCCCCATTTAAAATCAATATTGTATCAAGTCTCAGTAGTTCTGTCCACTGTGCCCTGGAGGACGTGGCATCTGAATGTTTTGCAGTCAGTCAGGGAGAAAATGTTTATAATAGACAGAAAGGGGCACTTTCTGCTTCCACCTCTTCTCTACATTTTCTTTTCTCATTTTCATCAGACTAATAAGAACATTATCTCAGAGGCCACATCCTTTAGCAAGAGCTTCCAAGATACTCTACCTGAAAAACTCTTGTGAAGTAAATAAATAATCACTATTATCTCAGCATCTTGATAAAGGCAGTTCTATTGAGAATTATTTAGTAAGACTTTGTCAGAGCTTAGAGTAGAATCCAGAATCTTGAATCTATTTTCAGTTTAAATATGTCTGCTGGCAATCTGCACATTAGAAAGACTAAGTTTTTCCATCAAGGAAAAAAAAAATCATTAGATAAAATTAAAGAGTGTTAATGTGGTGTAGTGAGTAGATGTTTATTTCAAGTCATAAGAACAGTTCTAGTTCTACTTGTTAGCTCTGTATCCATGGGCAAGTCACTTCTAGAGGGCACAGGGGTTAATTTTTTTCTCACCTGTAAAGTGAGGTGAGAGGCAGAATGATCAAGTAGATGGAATTAATTCTGGAGTCAGAAAAAACTGGGTTCAAGTCTTGCCTCGGACACATACTGTCATCAAGGCAAAGCCCTCATTAGGTAAAACTAAAGGGTTTCAGCATGGTATAGTGGATAGAGAAGTTAATTTTGAGTCACATTATCTGATGTAGAGCCTAGGTCAATTTCTTCCTCATGTGATCATGGGCAAGTTACTTAACATGCCTTAGACAACTCTCTAAATCTCTAAGATTTAGAACAAATAGAGGGAGTTGGATGGATAGTCCAGCTATTGTACTGGCATCCATGAACTATGAAAAGAACATAAGGAAGGTTTTCCAATACATTGAATAGAGCCTTAGGATTAAAAAAAAATGAATTTTTAAAAAATGAATGTCAAGCTATCATCCAATACTAGAAGGTGCTTGTGGGTGGAGTAGAAACATTTCCAAAGCTTTCTCTATCTCTCTCAGGCTCTAGGAGCAGCTAGCTCTCATTCACCCATTAGTACCTTCTTGGGTAGCATCGCAGAATCATAGACTTAGAGCTGAAGGGCAACCACCTTTCATTTTATAAATCATGAACTATGGTACACATAGGTTTAGTCATTTTCCCAGGGAGACATTAGCAGGTACCAGAGGTAAAATCTGGACCTGGGCCCACTTAACTGCAAGTCATTGGTCTAGTCACTACACTATGCTACCATGTTCTTATGTTGGTCTAGGGGATAAGTGTGGGGACTCCAATAAAATCTCATGCCCTATCCCATTGACTCTTCCCATTTATCCTTTACCTATATTATATCACTTAAGGTTGCTTACAAGGCTCATAGGATCAAAGATTTGGAGTTGAAAGACACCTTGAAAGCCATCAAATTCAGGCCCCTCATTTTACAGAAAAACAAACTGAGACACAGAGGGTTTAATTAACTTGCTCATGGTCATATAATTAGTAAGTGTCATAGGCAGAATTTGAACCCATGTCTTGAATCTAAGACCAGTGCCCTATGTCTAGCCCATATAACTTACCCTTCAGTTTCCTCTATAAACCATAAACTGTCTTTAAAAACAGAGCTCTCTTTAACATAGAACTCTCTAAACAGAATTCATTATAACATAAAACTCTTTATAAACTGTTTATTTGTCCTTGTATTTTTGGTTGTCTATGGGCCAATAGCCCTAGATTAAAATGCAAGCTTATATTGCAAATCTCTCTCTCTCTCTCTCTCTCTCTGTCTCTCTCTCTCTCTGTCTCTGTCTCTGTCTCTGTCTCTGTCTCTCTCTCTGTCTCTCTCTCTCTCTGTCTCTGTCTCTGTCTCTGTCTCTCTCTCTGTCTCTCTCTCTGTCTCTCTGTCTCTCTCTCTCTCTCTCTCTCTCTCTCTCTCTCTGTCTCTCTCTCCCTTCTATTTTTGGTCATCCTTAGCCTATTGCTTACAGAAATAACCAGAACATAAACAGTTCTACATATCTTTTCTCTCTCTCATGCAGTATTTTCATATATCTTTTTCCCAAAGCAAATATGGTCCCATGTTCTCCAATAAAAACAACAACAACTAAATAAAATAAATCAAATTAATCAGGATGTTAAGGAGAATTTGGAGTAAAGTTTAATACATATTGGAATATAAAAAAACCCAACAACAATAACATTGTATTTGGAAAAAGAAGATCAAATTTAAAGTTCCATCTCTACCACTTAGCCATTATAATTATTTAAACATGCTTGAAATTTTAAACAGAATTATAATACAAAATTAAAATAAAACTTCACTTAACATTATCATTACTCTGAACCCAACTAGGACAAGGACACAGAGTAACTAAGACATCATCAGAGATAAGTCCTGGATAAATTTAGAAGATGGAATTAGCCCACATGGGAGTCAATTTTAGGTACTTTACTTCAAGTAGGAGCTGTGATTACTTTGTTTTAAATGCTCTTTCCACTAAAGCTAAAGTTCCATACCTTAGTCAACAGTCTCTATGAGTTTCACATGGCAGCATGACTTTAGAAAAATTACTTGATGTACTGAAACTGCGGTTCTCCCATCTACAAAAATAAGGATAATAATGTTCACAGTTATCTGTAAAACTAGTATTGTTTTGAGTATCACATGAGGTACAGTAAGTGAAGACTTTCTAGACTCAAAAAGCATTGTACAAATGTTTACTGTTATTATGGTGGGATGAATAGTAATACTGTTTCATTTTTAAAAATTTATCACAATGATATTTGAACATTTTAAACACCTCTAACTCTAATCATTTAAAGAACAACAATAACAAGGAATATCAATTTTTATTGGCAGCTTTAACAAAAATGAAAAATGTAAAATGCCCTGATAATCTCCCAAAAGAATGTCTTCATGCTCTGGATGTGTGTGTGTGTGTGTGTGTGTGTGTGTGTGTGTGTGTTTGTGTGCCTGTGCACACACATGCCTGTGTATATGATTATCAACAGTAATTCATTTCATTTAAGAGAAAATGGTAAAGAGGGTAATCAATCAAAATCACAGGCACACCATGACAATGTATCCCAACAGCAAATAACACCTTTTAATAGAAATCAGGGTTTTCAATAATGTGTTGTCTGGAAACCAACCACCAACTCTGTTTCTATCTTTTCTCAAAGATTAAACAATAAGTTATGATGATTATTTATTGGCACCAATTTATTTTCTGTCAACCTCTTTTTGTCTGGTTGAATTATGCATTCTCTTCACACAAATTTCCAATTTTCACAATAATACTTACTGGTGAGGTTGGAGCTCATCTCAGAGAGGCAGACTTCTGGCCAGCACATGAAGTTGTAATTTCTGATGCATATTTTCAAAGTCACAGGTCAAAGAGGTATTAAAAGCCCTGACCACAAAGACATTGTCCAAATGAAACTTTCAGCTTCAGTTTTCACCTTTAGACACACAGGTATAATTAAAATTTTTGATTGGAATGGATGAACCCAATTTAACAAATAATCCTTTGCATGCTTTATTTTGAGATAAAAGTAGCAAAAAATGTATGCCTCATGCACAATGAAACAGTGAGAAATCCTTTTATTAATCTGCTTGTTTTAAAGTTAAAGCTCCAGTTACTTTATTCATATAGAAAACATTTAAGGATCTATCTAAACTTACATGAGAGTAGTAGTTCTACTTTTGAGCAATCAGTAACATTCCAATGAACAAATATATTCAATGAAAGAGCTTCCCATTTGGGATGTTTCTAGAAGCATAATCTAAAGGAAAATGTTTTAATTACGAGACAGAATTGTTCATTGGACTTGGAACCTTTTGTCTTTTCAAACTTCCACATTTTGAAACGAAACTGAAGGTTAAAATGTTGAAGTTACAAATAGAGACACTTAAAACATCTTGAGGTTTTATGTTGTTTTTTTTTGTGGCAGCTGCTAGCATTTGAAAACTTGCTAAATATTAATTGTGATAATGACCAACTAGTTAATGATAATTACCTAATTTATCAAACAAATGCAAACCAGTGAAGGGAAGGGGGAGAAGAGTTTGTAGGCAAAACATGTCCACTCTTCTTGCATTTGCCTTCAAATCCTACTGTCTTCTTTCTTGTCATTATAAAGGAGAAGTCACTGCTTTAGAGCTACCTTTCTATGAATACAATTAAGTGAACATTTGAAAAGGAAGAGAACATAGTGCTACTATCTGTGGAACCTCTATTGACCTTTCTCAGTTGTCATCTGCTGCAATTCCATCCCTTGACTGAGTAATTTGCAGGCATGTTGGTTGGAAGTATGGTTGACTGAATTCTGCCCTCAACATTTATTGAGCATAAAGGAAATGTCTTTCTAATTCTGTCGGGTTCATTGGACTTTATATTTGTGTGTGGGGGGGGACTCCCAGTGAGGAAATTCCCTCCACCAATGTAGGTTAGCTACTTCTCTGCAATTTACAGTCTTAGAAAGTCGCCTAGAGAGCACTAAGAGGATAAGTGACTTGCCCTGGACACTCAGTCAGTATATGTCTGTCAGAGGCAGGGCTTGTACCTAGTGTGACTTTGAGACTGACTCTCTATACTGTATGCCATACTTCCTCTTCACTGGAGGATCAACAAGCATTGCCACCCTGTAGGAGAGCAATACAATTGACTAGAGAATAACCCAGTGGCTCATTGTTAAAAGTTTTTATGTCAAACTTTAAAGAATTAGAGAGTTCTTCCCTCTCCTAGCCTGGAGATCACTCTGGGTTCTAGAAGACTTTGCCAGCAGAGGCAGTATGTGGCAGGTCCTACTAAGCAGGGCATGGGCTCAGTGTGTCAAACTATGTTTGATGTCCAAGGACTGATTTAGCTAAGGTTGGGAGGCTCAGTCCCAGAGGCTTACCTGACAGGTGCTGCATTGTTTGGATTGCAGCAACTCACAAACAAGAACAACAACAACAAAACAACAACTATCTACTAAGATATGGAAAAGTTATGATCTGCCCTGGTAGAAGTAGTTATATCAATGAAATCACAGATCTTTCTTGAAATATATTATTTAAAATAAGTTCCTGGGAGGATGTAAATCTTTTTCCAATTTTTTTCCAGGCATTATCTTTCATTATTTCTAATAAGATTTCTTAGTCATTTCTTGAATGTAGTTGACTTGGAGTCAGAAACATCTGGCTTCAAATTCTATCTTCCACATTTATTGGTTGTTTGGCCATGAGTAAGACATTTAACCCTTTCTAGTGCATTTCCTTCATCTTTAAAATGGGAATAATATCTATAATGTTAATCTCAAATTGTTTTGTGAGAATATGGTAAAATTATGTTTAATATTTACAAAGCTTAAATCATAAACCATAAAATGTCAGTTATGTTTTTGCATTATCACTATTATTTCTGTACCTTTCCTGAGTCTAAGTGTAGGATGTGAATAAAGGCATATTCCTTATGCCTTTATTATTAAAATAATTTCCCATATACTTTAGAAATTCACCTATAAAAATACAACAATGTAATAATTATGAGCTGTAGCCAATTCATTTAAACTCTTTTCAGTTTCCCCATTTGTGAAATGACGGGATTAGATAGGATATCACTAAGCTCCTTCTGAGGCTTAAAATTATACTTTTTAAAAAAAATTACACTGTGATTTTATTGGCAATGAGGAAATGTCTTTACCTATTCAGATCTGTACCTTCTCTGCAACTTCTACACTCAGAGACTTCTGTGACTTGGCAAGCAGGTATGACATTGATTTGATTGTTACAATTTAAATGACTTTCCTAGTGTCATAAATCTAGTGAGTCAGAGGCAACACTTGAACCCAGGCCTTTCTGGCTCCAAGATGACTCAGTCCATTGTGCCATTCTGCCTCTCCTTTTTTTATGATGTGATATTAAAGGTGTAATATTTTAAACTGTAGACATCCAAAACAAATGTAGGGTAATTTTTTCTCCTTGATCCCCACTTTTAGAAGTGAAAAATCAGATATTTTTAGTATGGGTTAATAATTTGTATTTAAATGATGCTAATTAAAAAAAATAAGAATGAAAATATAAAATGAATATACTAACTATTGAAAGAATATATTTCATAACATATATGTTATAAAATTATATAGTATCAATACTCTATCTTCATTGTATATTGTACATTATATATTGTACATATGTATATTGTATATATCTATAGTTTATTTGGGACAGATAGGTGGTACAATGGAGAGAGTGCTGGGCCTGGAGTCAGGAAGACCCATATTCCTGATTTCAAATATGGCCTCAGACACTTACAAACTGTGTGGCTTTGGGCAAGTCATTTAACCCTGTTTGCCTTAGTTCTTCATCTGTAAAATGAGCTAGAGAAGGAAATGGCAACCCAAATTAGGTTATGAATAATTATACAGGACTGAGAAATGACCAACAACATCAGTAACAACAAATAGTTTACTTAGAGCAGAAACTTAATGGTACCTTGTTGCACAACTTTTACAAAGTATGCACAACTTTTATTATGTTCATACAGTGCCACACATATAGTAAGTTCTTCCTAATTATTTAAATGGTTTTTTTTAAATTTGTATTCCCAGAACTAAGAATAGTACCTTTTACATAACAGGTTTGTTGGTTGATTAGTTATGTCATCATTTTGGGAATACTTCTTAAGAAAGTCATATGTTTAGGGGAAAAACAGTCACTGACCTGATTTTTAAGGAAAAAAAATTAAATATAATTCAATTTTTATCTTTTTACAGTAGATAATATTTATTTTTCTAGTGCTATGTAAAGACAATTTTAATATTCATTTTTATATAAAAATTTGAGTTCCAAATTTTCTCCTTCCCTCCATTGCCTCCCCCCTCCCTAAGACTGTAAAGCAATTTGATGTAGGTTATGTATATGCAAACTGACCTGATTTAAAAAAAAAAAACTCTGAGGCTACTGGAAAGAAATAGGTTTAGGTTGTCATTTCTTTCTTTTTTTCATTTTTACTAGTAGGTTTTTAAAAAAAATTATAGGTGACTTCAAGCAACTGAATTTAGTTTTATCTGAAAAATATGTCATGAAAGATAAAGATGAATGGGACAAAGTAAGAAAAAAGGGTTCAAATATTAAAGGAAAGAAACAAAGAAGGGAAAGCAGGAGTTGCTCTTAGAAAGAACCAAGAAGCCATCATGTAATATCCCAAGAAATAGGATGCTGAGTTTATTGCAAATGAGGACAAGCTCTTCATTTGGTAGATGTGTTATGGAAATCTTGGTCGTGGAAATTAGTAGAGAAGCGTCATTTGGGATGGTACAGTAGTAGGAAGCAAGGGGAACAAAGTGATTCATAATGAAAAGCATTCTGTAATGTTAATTTTTTTAATGATGAGTTCCTAAAATAGAAGAGACAATGAGTTTTAATATTAGTATGGTATTTTAATATGGATGTAGAATTTGTAAGTTTTAGGACATTTTGCTCTTAAATCAGGGCATTTTTAGTCAATAATTTTAGGAATGGAAGGAATAATTGAGTCCAAATTGCCTAAACTGAACTTCAGTGCAGACTGTCTGGGTCCTTTATTGGGCAAGACACTTCTAATTTTCTCTCTAGTTTGTATCCAGTGCTGTTGAAACTGACTCCACCTCTGTCCTTCATCTCTATAATTCTGTTGCATGCCAGCTGGCTTGATTGTCGAACTGCCTTTGTACTTCGATGGCCTAGATTGCTGATGTGTGGGGAAGAAGTAGAGCATCTGAACAGTGAGAAGGGACAGCAGGCACAGAGACAGTATTTAGTCCATTGGAGACGCAATTACTCACTCCATCAGCTGTTTGATGATGGCTGCTAGTGGTGCGGCGTCAGCCCCTTGGCAGCTGTGCGCAGGGCCTTGGGAAGAACAAAAGTCTATACAACTGCTTTGTCTGAGTCTAGCAGTGCCACAAGTGAGCTCTTCAAGTTGTGTAATGCACCCATCCACAAGTCTAGGCTAAAATATTTCTTATTTCTCATATTTGCATGAAGAAACTTTTTTCCTTCCTGCTTGCCTGCTGGCCTTCCTTTCCTTCCTCCTTTTCTCCCTTCCTCCCTCTCTTCCTCCCTCCCTCCTTTTTATTCCTTCCATCTTCCCTCCCTTCCTTTTCTCCTCTCTTTCTTCACTTCTTCTCTTCCTCCTTCTCTCCCTTCCTTTCCCTCCTTCTTTTCTCCCTTCCTTTCCTTCCTTCTTTTCTCCCTCTCCCTTGTTTTCTTTCCTTTCTTCTTTCTTCTCTCCCTCCTTCCTTTTCTTCTTTCCTCCCTCCCTCCCCTTCTTCCTTTCTTTCCTTCTTCACTTCCTCTCTTCCTTCCTCTCTCCCTTGTTTCCTTTCCTTTCTTCTTTCCTCCCTCCCTCTCTTCCTCCCTCCCTCCCTTCCTCCCTCCCTTCCTCTTTCCTTCCCTCCCATCCTTTCCTTTTTCACTTCCCCTCTTCCTCCTTCCCTCCCTTCCTTTCCTTCCTTCTTTCCTCCCTCCCCCCTTTGTTTCCTTTCCTTTCTTCTTTCCTCCCTCCCTTCATTCTTTCTTTCCTTTTTTTGCCCCCTCTTTCTTTTCCATGAAATTTATTTCTACTGCCCTGATTTCAGTTGTAGAAAAAAAGAAAATTTGAGCTGACCAAAGAAATACTGCTTATGCTTCTGTTGTTTCTATTCTTCCATGTCCTCTAACCTTAGAAAATGGCATCTACATGTTTAAAGAACTGAATCATTAATAAAAGCAATATTGTGTATGGACCTTTAATGGGGAATGGAGAGGAGGGGTGGATAATGACAATCATTTTTCTTTATTGTATTATTCCCCCAATAAACTCATTATTCAATTAAAAATAGCAACATGCATAAAATTTTGTTGAACCTATACGAATGCTTTGAAAATTATTATTACCTTTTAGATAAATAACAATATTCTATTTTCTTTCTTTTTGTCAGAAATGTAGCTTGTAATATGTGAGAGCACATTAAATCCAATTGGATTTTCTAAGCATTGCAAATCGATTCCTTAAGCATTCAAAAACATAAACATATCTTTAGAGAAAATAGCCTGATGGTGACTTAGATTTGTTAAGCCCTTTATAATTTACATATCACTTTCATTTTCAATTTTTAGGTGAACTTAAGTGAGCAAAAATAGGTAGGTGTGGATTAAATTTAGCACAAGGTGAATGGTTTTATTTATTATTCATATGAATAATTTCCCAGGGGTATGGTATGGTAGAGACAGTACTGGACAGTGAACCAAAAAGTGTTCAAATCCTTTTTCCACCATTTACTAACCATTTGACCTTCAAGATGTCAGCTAAATTCTCTGTCTCATTTTCTGCATTTGTAAAACGAGGGTATAAATATATCAATAAACAATTATTCACAATAAATTAATGATTAAGTACCTATTATCTGTCAGCTGCTATGCTAGGCCTTGGAAATACAAAGACAAAAATGACAACATAGCTGCCCTCAAAGGAGATGACATTCCACTGAGGAAAAATAACATGTAGGCAAATGAGAATATGCAATTTTAGAAAATGGTATAAGCTGTGTGTTCCCTTGGTTTTGCATCCCACATGACAATCTAGGTGCTGCAGCACCAGCTCTGAATTGGCTGGTGTGCTGCCTTCCACAAGCCCCCAGAAAGACAAAGTACCACTTTATTAATTAAGAATTAATTTCTCAACTGGCTGCACTCCTCTGGACTTTTCAATCACTCTGCAGGAACCTCATCATTATGGAAGATCACTTCATTCCTGGAATTCACATCTCATCAGTACCCTATGCCCCTGGGACACCTCCCTTTGATTGGACGGTGGAGACCCCCTCCCAGAATCGCCACTGAAGAAGGATGCCCAGGCTAGTCATCTTTCCACTTCCCACCTGGCTGCACTTTTCTCAAATTCTCTATAATGCCTCACACCAAGTAACTCAACCCACCTCATCCCCTTTTAGATTCCCTTCATACCTTGTTTTCCCCCACTAGGAAGTACGCTTCTCAAGAGCATGCTTAGCACATTTTATGGAGCATAATAAGACTTGCTTAATAAATGTTTGTTACTTGACCCTGAGGTAGTGCTATATATAATTTGCCGACAAAGTGGTGCTATACTCAAAGAACCAGTCCAGTCGGCTTATCAAGGTCTCTCTGAGTCATGTGTGAGTAGCTCTTAATATGAAATGAACAAAAAGGAAACCTTTACTAACTGGGTGCTAAATTCTAGCCTGGGGAGAATATAAAATATTTTTCACAAATGCAAGCATCAGAAGAAAATCTCTGAAAAACTCTTTCCATGCTTTATCTGGGAAATTTCCTAACTCAATCTTGATTCCATAACTCAGGAAATAAATTTTCTTTAGCTACAGAGATTAACATTAAAAATACAAGGTTAGTTTCAGGATACTTACAGGGCTTGACCAAACCACATCCCTGAACCTCCTCTCATACTTGAGAAAAACAGAGCAGGGAGGGTGCTATTATTGTCCAGGACACAGTTAGAATAGGCAATAAAACAGTGGAAATTGGATAAGAATTGGGAGGTAGATTCATTTTCTGACATTCTCACTAGCCATTGACATTTAGAGAATCTGCTTTCTGTTTCTAGAATGTTCCTCACATTGGTCCCAGATCTGGCTCTTAGTTTTTGCCCAGAGTCTGTTTTGCCCCTACAAGGCCTTGTTCTCTACTCCAAAGTCTTCCAAGGTTAGTCTCAGCTTAGCTATTGCTGCTAGAAGTATAGATAGCTAAGGCAGCAAGCAGTGACTTCTGTCAGCATGGGCCCCCTGGGAGTTTGACCTCTCTCTGCTTCCTGAAGACATAAAGAATGTCTGAAAGGAAGTCTTTTCTAGGGGTAAAAGGTGCAGGAGAAAGACAATCCTCTGAGTCTTAACATAAAACCTTCCCCTTTCTCTGTCCTCTCTAGTGACTTATTTTTTTAAGGCAGAAATGGCAGAGAGGAAGAAAGGGAGAGAATATCATCACCACTCTTCTATTTTTTTTCTGTTCTCCAGGTTACCATGATTCTACAATATGGGGTAAAATAATATTTTGAGGGAGATAAGAGGATATATAGCATAAACACTCATCATCACACACAAATTAAATATAATCTAATTAGGTTCGGGTGATAGAGTGGATAGAATGGAGGGACATCAGTAACACTAAGGAAGTTTCTTTTAGGTCACCCTTGAACTGAGCCTTAAAGGGAAGCAGAGATTCTAAGAAGCAGAGGTAGGAAAGGAAAGGGTTCCAGGCATTTGGGAAAACTTGTACAAAGGTGTGGTGACAATAGATGAAATGTCATGTATAGGGAGCAGTAAACAATTCAGGTCGCTATCATCACAGTTTTCATCAGATCATCAACCCAGGAATCATTTAACAGATGAGGAAACTGGGACCCAGGGAAGTCAAACAACTTGCCCAAGGTCATACAAGTAATAATAGTCAGAGATGATATTTGAACCCATGCATTCTGACTCTGCAATTAACACTCTTTCCATTATACCATAATTTTGCGGATGTAGAAGCCTAGGCTGCAAGAGCTTAAATGATTTTTACTATGAATATACAATGTGGCAGCTAGATGATGCAGTGGAAAGAGTGCTGGGCCTGCAGTCAGAAAGACTTCTTTTCCTGAGTTCAAATCTGGGCTCAGATACTTACTAGCTGTATGAACGTAGGCAAGTCATTTAATCCTGTGTGCCTCAGTTTCTCATGTGGAAAATGAGCTGGAGGAAGAAATGGCAAACTATTTTATAAAACCCCAAATGAGGTCACAGAGAGATGTACACAACTAAAACAACTCAACAACAACATTTTTTGTTAATATTTTATAAATACCAATGTAAAATTAAGGTTGTTTTATCTTGTTATCTCTTGTCACCTACTTTTCTAGTCATACATATCTTTGATGAGTATTTACATCAATCAATCAACAAATATTTATTAAATGTCTACCATGTGCCCAGCATTGTTCCAGGTGTTGGTGAAAAAAAGACCGAAAAATGAAAACAATATCTGTCTTCAAGGAGCTTGCATTCTGTTGGTGGAGACAACATATACATAAATGTTTACAATGCAGAACAGAGCAGGAGGGATCAAAAAATTTTTTGTCTAGATAGTGCTTGAACTCTGTCTTAAAGGAAGTCATAAGTGTGTCATCATTGGCTCTAATTTACAACCTGCTTATACTCCTCATCCACTATTTTTGGTTGTCCTAGATCACAAGCAAATGTGGCTTTCCTAGTACCATATTCTTCTACTATTTTATACTCAATATAGACTGATCAAAAGAAGATTGGTCTTAAAATAATGGACTGTTTTGGTGACTGTTTTGGGTTCACTGATAGTACTGAAATTTTTTTCCAAAAATGACACTGGTCATTCTCTTTCTTCTATTCAATTCTGAGCCCACATGTTTTCCCAAAGATTTATGGACTAAATCAATAGTTTGCCCATGTATTGTGCTATAATTTGGGCCATATATTCTGGGACTCTTTCCCTAGAAGAAATGTGACCTCACTTTGTGCCCTCTTAAATTTGTAGGGTGGGCAAATGAAGGACCTAGCCTTTGCTAGATAATGAGCGTGTAGATCAAAGTGTTTTATTTTCTCTGTTAAAAGACTACTTGCCTTGAAAACTTTGCTCCTCAGCTCTCACTGATAACATATGCAGTATATAACTAGAATCCAGTATATAACTAGAGTCCAGCGTCACCTCAAACAGTTACAGGGCCAGGAGCAAATCACAGTATGAGCCACCACCCTAAAATTTTTATGTAGATGAAATCTGATTTAAATGAGTAGCACACTATAGAATGAGGCAGGATAATACTAGGGAAAGTATGCTTATTCTGCTTTCAGAGGACCTGGATTCAAATCTCTTTGCTGGTACTCACTACCTCCATGACCTTGGACAAGTTACTTAATCTTTGTAGACCTCAGTTTCTTTAACCAAACATGCAATGTTTATTAAACACCTATTATGTGTCAGAGACTTTGCTAAATGCTGGGTACTGTGTGTGGTTTATCCTTCATTCTTGAAGAGGACCATGCCATCAGGAAGATGATGAAAATGAATTGGATTTAAGTGAGGGAGGGCTGTGCAAAGTCACCAGCCTCACTTTCTCCTCCAGAGCCATCTGGGTCTAGTGGCCAGATATAGATCAGAATGACTGGAGATGGTCCAGGATGCAGTGGGAGACCTTGGTTTTTTTTAAGCTAAGGTCTTTCCAAGGTCTCAATTTGATTGAGCCAGCACCCATTCACATTGATTGATGACTGCTGTTGAAGAGGTGAACTGAAAGGTTGGCCACTTTAATTTAAAAAAAATCAAAATGGGAAGGGAAGACCCTCAAAGTTTCTGGTCAAAAGAGAAATAATTACTTTTTACATTCACTCTGAGCCATCTGAACCCAAAAAATTACCATTAAGCTGGGGTACAAAAAGAGGCAGAAGACAGTGGTTGCCCTCAAGGAACTTACAATCTAATGGGAGAAGACAATGTGCAAAGAAATATATACAAAGCAAGCTATATACAAGATAAATAGGGAATAATTAACAGATGAAAGGCTCTAGACATAAGAGGTAGTAGTAAAGGCTTTCTCTAAAAGATGGCATGTTAGTTGGGACTGAAAGGAAGCCAGGGAAGTCAGTGGGCAGAGATGAGGAGGGATATCATTCCAAGCATAAGAGATAGCCAGAGAAAATGGCCAGAGTGAAGAGAAGGAGCGTCTTGTTCATGGAACATCCAGGAGGTCAGTGTCATCAGATCAAAAAGTATGTGTCAAGGAGTAAGAAGACTGGAAAGGCAGGAGGGTGATCAGTTATGGAGGACTTTGAATATCCAAAGATTTGTATTTTCTTTGCATTTATTTGTATTTGATCCTGAACACCATAAGGAGCCACTGGAGTTTATTCAGCAGGAGAGTAAATGGTCAGACGAGCTTTTGGAAAATCACTTGGGTGGCAGAATAGAGGATTGATTGGAATGGGGAGAGTCTTGAGAAAGGCAAACCCAAAAGCCGGCTATTGCAAAAGTCCAAGTGTGAGTTGATAAGAAAGTGTAGCAGAATGGTGTCAGTGTCAGAGGAGAGAAGAGATGTTGCAGAGATGAAACCAGCAGGCCTTGGCAACAGTTTGGATATGAGAGGGTAGGGGAGCAAGATATAGTGAGAAGTCAGGGATAATTTCTAGCTTGAAAGCCTGAGGGGCTGGGAAGATGGGTAATCTACAGTAATAGGGAAGACAGAAGGAGAGAGGTTTAGGGAGAAAGATAATGAATTCTGTGTTGGACATTTTAGTTTAAGATGTCTATGGTACATTAAATAAATTCAACTGTGAAAGAGGAGGCTGGATTGGACCAGGGGCAGGTAGGTGCCACAGTGGATAGAGTATTGGGCCTGGAATCAGGAAGACTCATCTTAAGTTCAAATCTTAGGCCTTAGAAACTTACTAGCTGTGTGACTCTGGGCATGTCACTTAACTCTGTTGGCCCCAGTCTCCTCATTTGAGTTAGAGAAGGAAATGGGAAATCACTCCAGTATCTTTGCCAAGAAAACACCAAATGGGGTCACAAAGATTCTGAAATGACTGAACAAAGGAGTTTCTAACTTTTTTGGATGTCATCAACCCCATTTACAATTTGGTGAAACTTATGAGACCTCTTTTAGAATAATATTTTTAAATAATTAAAGTAAATGCTAAATTTTAGTTAGAGGTTAGTAAAGAAAAAAAAAACAAATTAAAAAAAGCAACAAAGATAAAATTCCACCAAGAAACCCCTGAAAACTATTCAGAGAAACTTTGTGAACTTGCAGACTTTAGATTAAGAGTTCCTGGGATAGCTCCCTTGTGTTCAATTCTATGATTCTTTAGGGCTGCCTAAAATGGTAGGGTGGTGGAGAGGAGTAGAGATTTCACAAAATGGTAATATGCTGATGCTTGCTGTGTAAAGGCCATGTGGAAGAGGAAAAAAGAGGATTGGGGTAAGCATCCAAACCCTGTTTTTTCCTTGGTCATGTGCTGAATATTTGTATATGAGCACTTCAGGACTCCCACTCCTCCCACGCTTTTTAAAAGCACCAGCTGGTGGAGTTACACTGCCTTCTGCTCCCACCTGCCATCCCTCTAAAGCTTCAGCTCTCTGGTCCCATTCACGGCACAGAGTGGTTACCCTGCCTGTTTTACTCTTGAGGAGGCTTTGTTAGGCAGGTTAACAGTCAGATTCTAGGCTTTCCAGCTGAAAATCCTGTCACCCAATGAATAGGAAAAAAAACCACCACCAACAACAACAAACAACAGACAAACATACGAAGAAAGAACAAAAAAAGAACAGTTTTTAAAAAAGCCCATTATTGTCAAGTTATTGGGATCATATCATTTTGGTGAGCTCCCATCCTATATATTACCCCAGTGTGTACTTGAAGCTGATTCTTCAAGAGCTCAGTAACGCAGTCATCAATCAACATACAAGTAAGCACTTATTAAGTGCCTACTATGTTCCAGAGACTGTGCTATGTGCAGAAGAAACAAAGTGAACCAATCTCTGCCTTCAAAAAGTTCACATCCTAGTGGGAGGAGAAAACACATATACATAAAAGTGTACATATCATATATACAAAGTGAAGACAAGATAGTTATGGGAGGAGTCAGGGATCAGGAAAGGCTTCATTTAAAAGATGGCACTTGATCTGAACCTTTATTTTGTCTTCTATCCACAATAAGATTTCTCAAACAGAAAAAAAAATAGCAAGTGTCCATAGTTAAATTCAATAATTAAAAATGGAATTGAAATATCACCAAATTTTATATGAATTTCTTAAAGGTCCCACGTTTTCCCCACCATAATACACACATAATATGCTTATGTAATATACACATGTATTATATATTTCATTATTACATTTTAAAATAGTGAGACCAAATTGGTTGGAGAAATGGAGACTTGAAAGAGCTAGGATTCCAGTTGGTGTATGCTCTGAAGTCAGAAGACTTGGGTTCAAATTCTACATCTGATGTTTGATATCTATATGAACTTGTCATGTTATAGAGTTGAATGAGATCTGTTCTACATTTGTAAAGAAGGAAAAACTGGGGGGGGGCAAGCTATTTTAAAATAGCTGAAGTACTAATTTTAGCTTAGGGCTTCTGTACTATCATGTTAATGGAAGTTAACTCAGGAAGTTCCATTGTGCCTTTAAGAGGCTTGTAGTGGGGGGTGGAGAGGGGCTGAAATTAACTCATTATAGAATGTGAGATGTTACGTTTGGGATTACATTTGAAGTGATGAAAATTATTAGTAGGAACTAGATATTATGATACTAAAATAGAATGCTAAGTAACAGTTAAAAAGGGGACAATATCTAAAAAAACACAATGTTGTATATACACACGACAGCTGTTCACCATATACTGGGAGGTGAACAGCAGAGCTTGGCCAGCGTGTTACCATGTTGCTGAGTTGCTATGGCAATATCAAACCAATGAATGGACCACATCCCAGAGACAGGGAGGTGAGTAAGTGTGAAATTGATTCAGTTGTACACAGGAATATGTTGGAGCCAAAATTGTCAGGATAAAATTACTGGTAGGAAATTACATTTACATTTATATAGGCACAATGATTATGCTATTAAATATTTACTTTGAATATTCTGTTAAAATGTTGTTTTTTAATTGAATGCATTTTGTTAAATATTTCTTTTCCCCCACCCCACTCTACTGTAAACTCTGTGCTTAGTACAGGTAATTTTGTTTTTTGCTGTATTCAGAAATTAATATTTTTACCAAAATATAAAGTCATTAGCATATGTAAATTATGTTTGTGAAAGAAAGCAATGCTTATTTCCTTATTTAAGTTTAAAGTGCTAAAATAGGCTTCTCTATATGAATATAAATAAAAGTTATAATTTATCTATCTGTGTTTTGGGATAGCAACCTAAAACCAAGTATATGCTGATTAGTATAAAATAACAAAAAGTGAGGCTATATTCAGTAAGGATTACCAGAGTATTCATTTTTTAGATGTTCACATTTATCTTATTGCAAAGACAAAGACATAAGTTCTTTTCAGATGCTATTTATGGAAAGTATGCTTTTATGATTATGTGGGAGAAACATTAATATTTTATTCTTTTGGACCTTTTGGTTAAAGTATTACCTATCACACAGGATGTACGTTAATCACAGAAAACCTCATGCAAATATTTAGTACTGAAAATGAAAATAAGTATGAGTCCCTGCCTTTTTGAATGGGTTGCTAGATTTTCTATCTTGTACAATTTTTGTCTGGTGACAACATCAAATAATCACTATATGATGACAGATAATTATTTTGAAATAAAAGCTTATATAGAGGTTATTTCTGCTTAGGAAGGACATTGTTGAAAGGGATATCATGATTCACTCACAATTTACATTGTTTCCTCTGTGGTTTGAAACAGAATTCATCTTTAAAACACATTGATGAGACAGAGCTTAATGTTGGTAGCAAGCATGTGTTTAATGGGCTGAATGCAGTAGTTCAGGACAAATTGTTTATCTGACATCTTTTGAAGAAGCTGATACAATAGACAGGGTTTACTCCCTTTCTTTAGCCACTCCTAACATGTGGATTGAGCTCAATGTACTTGACCACAGTTATTGAAAAAATGAAGGAATAGAAAGAATAAAAAAAAGTAACTTCTAAATTTGGAAAATATCAATTATCTGATATTGAATACAGCTTGCCCTGTGAAAATATACTTATCAGTCACAATAAGTTTTAAAACAAGACAGTATCTAATTTCTCATTAGTTGTATATATTAAGAGCTGTCTGCTCTTTCAGTTCAAGTTGCAAAACAAGAGAGCATGACTTGTTTATATAAAAGAAACCAATATTTGCTTTCTTTTATTCTCTTGGCATTAACTTCCAAGGGCAACATTTGCCAGATCTTGGCAGCACATTTCGCTTGCTGACAATGCATTTCTGCCGGGATGATAGAATGAGGCTCCCTAAAGCAATGCAGCCTGTACTGCAGCCTTATTTTGTTTATGTGTATACTAGAACACTTCCTTCACTGTTCATGCAAAGACTATTAATCCCTATAACCAAAACTGAGCTTTGCAAGAGTTTCCATTTTGTTTCAGGAGAAATTGTACTAGCCCCTACAATGACTGTTTGACACTGGACTAAAGGATTCTGATATTTATTTTAAACTAGAGGCAAAAGTGAGACAATTGATTAGGTTGTATTTTGTATTACATCCCTCATGCAACCATTGGTATGCTGGTCTTATTATATACTTCTTATTTGTTAACCCACTTAGAGCTGTGTAAAGCCTTACTTAGGGAAACCACTTATTTGAAACACCAAATAAGAAGAGCTGTTGAAGTAAATTAATCAAATAAATTCTCCTGCTGGAAATTCACTTCCTGGGTAATGACAATTTTTTTTCTAGTACAACCTCAGTTGATTACAAACTCACTCAAAAGTGAATCCCAGTGGACAAGATGAAAACTCTTTGATAAATGTGATCCTGCTCCAAAGTATTTCACTTCATTTCTACTTCTGGAAGCAGGGAACACTGGCATGTCACACGGGAGTCGGGATAGTGGGATTTTAGTTGATCAGTCAATCAAGAGACGTTTATTAAACAACTACTTAGAGCCTTTTTCTCTGCAAAGTCCTAGAGATACAATGGAAAAAAGTGAAACCCTTCTTGCTTTCAAAGAGCTTATATTCTGTTGGGATTGAAGATAGAAGGGCCTGATGTACATATAAAACTCTCTCTCTCTCTCTCTCTCTCTCTCTCTCTCTCTCTCTATATATATACACACACACACACACATATATAATATACGCAATATATATAATACACATACTATATATGTAATATACACAATGTATATAATATACTTATATATATAATATACATTGTATATAATATACATACTATATATGTAATATACACAATGTATATAATATATGAATACATATATATATATATACACACACAATACATCCAAAATGAAAATGTCTTTTGTGTGTGTCGGGGGAATAGTGGAGTAAGTTGAGTGATCAAAAAACGCTTGATATACTGGGTTGGGGCACTTGAGCTGAGCAGGGTATAGTGGTAATCCTGACACTACAGTTATCTCCAATCCCCCACCCCCCAGCAAGATCTGGAAAGTTCACATAAAATATTTGGGCCTTCTCTTCGTACCAGATAAGAAGGCTGAATTATTATGGTACTAAAAGATAAAATATGTTGATGTTATAGAATAGTGTACATATTTTAAATGTATTTCTGAGTTTCTAAACTTTTTCTGTGTCATTTGCTGGCCTTTGCATCTGCAGTTTCTGCAAAACTCCCCCCAAATTTCAGTTTAATTTCTTATACCAACTGTATATACTTATATATCAAAACTGAGATAGGGAAAGTCACAATGTGGAAGGCATAACTGTATTACCAATTAGCTGTGTGACCTTAGGTAGTTCATGTTGTCCACCCCAGGACGCTGCAAAGTGAGAGGTTTTAACGAGTGATATCTAAGTTCCCTTCCAGACATAAAATTCCATGTGTCTACTTTGGGCTACTTATCTTCCCTAAGAACTCCTTCATGAGTACGGAAATGCTAAAGGCAGTAGCAACCAAAGAAAGAGTTTATTCACTTTGGAACAAATAAAACAATGTACTCAGATATTACTGCATTTGGAATAGACTTAAAATGGCATGAGATTATTTTGAAATTAGCTTCATTCATTGTGACAAGCTATCAAGTATTTGGAAATTTTTTAATTTTTAAGTTTATTTAATTTTTAATTTATGGACTAAAACAAGCATTTCCATAATATAGTGTAATAAAAAATAATTGCATATGAAACTACAAATCTATTACATACAACTTGCAATTCCTTTTTAAATATATAATAAGGTTATCATGTAAATTTCTTTTTTTTTTTCTTTTCCTCTCCCCTCCCTGACCCTGGCCAAAGATAGCTACGTTAAAACTCACTATACCATTCAATTTTCAGAAAGTTTTTAAGTGGGAAGTTTTTCCTAATTTTTTTTGATTGTTATATTTTTAAAAATTTATTTATTTTTAATGTTCAACATTCATTTCCACAAGATTTTGAGATTCAAATTTTCACCCCATCTCGCCCTTCCCCCCACCCAAAGAGCATGCATTCCGAATACCTCTTCCCCTAGTCTGCCCTCCCTTCTGTCTCTCCTGCCTTTCTCTTATCCCCTTGCCCTTCTATTTTCCTGTAGGGATAGATTTCTATACCCCATTTCCTATATTTCTTATTTCCCAGTTGCATGTGAAAACATTTTTTTAAACATGTGTTTTTAAAACTTTGGGTTCCAAATTTTCTCCCTTCCTTCCTCCCTCCCCACCCACACTCATTGAAAAGGCAAGCAACTCAATATAGGTTATATATGTGCAAAACACTTCCATAGTAGTCATGTGGTGAAAAACTAACTCTATTTACCTTAATCCTATTCTGCTCCCCATTTATTCTATTCTTTCTTTTGACCTTGTCCCCCCTTAGAAGTGTTTGCTTCTGATTACCCCGTCTCCCAATCTGCCCTCCCCTCTATCATCTCCCTGCTCTCTTATCCCCCCACCCCATTTTCCTGTAGGGTAAAATAGATTTACACACCCAATTGAATGTATATATTATTCCTTCCTTTAGCCAAATCTGCTGAGAATAAGATTCACTCATTCCCTCTCACCTTCCTCTATTTCCCCTCCACTGTAAGAGGCTTTTCTTATCTGTTTTGTGTGAGATAATTTACCCCATTCTACCTCTCCCTTTCTCCTCCCAGTATAATCCTCTCTCACCACTTAATTTTATTCTCTGGATATCACCCCTTCATCTTCCACTCACTCTGTGCCCTCTATCTATCTATCTATCTTTCTATCTATCTATCTATCTATCTATCTATACATACATATAATTTTTACCCTCCAACTACCCTAATACTGATAAAGGTCTCATGAGTTACAAATATCATCTTTCCATGAAGTAATGTAAACAGTTCTGTACAGGCCGCACGCCGACCTTCTGCCGGCCGCACGCCGGTACCTGCTCCTCCTATAAGGAGCACGCTACCAGAGTCATACTTACACTTGAGTCTTCGGTCCTCAGCCAGATAAACACACAGAGACAAGCCATCGGGAGGCGCCAACACCAGAGCTTTATTCAGAGGCCATCACAGCAAGCCATCATTGCAAGCCCAAGCAGCAAGGCCAGAGCAACAGGGCAGGAGCCAGGAGAGAGATCACGTGATCTGATCACGCTTGTTCCTAAATACCTACTTAGCCCCTCCTCCCCAGCCCGCTTACTAGCCAATGATTGTAGGGTCAGATACCGGAAGGGGCTGTCTGAGTTTAGCACACCAAGAGGGAGGGAGTGACGTAGGAGGCTAGGACCGGATACAGGGAGGAGGCATCTGGGATTAGTGCATAGGCAGAGTACGTGACCTAGGAAGTCAGACTCAGACTCAGACACTGGGAGGAGGGGATAGGGTCAGTGCTGCACAAAGGGACCCAGGAAGTCAGGAAGGTCACAAGAGGCGTCTGGGGATGATGTTGCATATAGGGAGGGGACTAAGCAAAGTCCTCTGCCATCCCACTCCCACGTGGCACCGCCCCTTGCCTCAGGAGCTCAAGCTCTGGCTACTTCCTTGCACCCAGCTTATCTCACATAGCACTGCCCACTGCCTCAGGGCTTCTCCGTATCCAGCCCATCCCAGTTCACCACGACTCTGCCTACCACAGCCCCTGCCTCTACTTCCAAAATACCCAGATTCTACCCTACTCTTGCCACAGCGCTCAACCTGGTAGCTGCCAACATCAGACAGTCCCTCACACAGTTCAACCTTAGTAAGTCTCTTATGATTTCTCTTTCCTATTTACCTCTTCACGTTCCACTTGAGTCTTGTATTGGAAAGTCAAATTTTCTATTCAGCTCTAGTCTTTTCATCAAGAATGCTTGAAAGTCCTCTATTTCACTGAATGACCATTTTTCCCCTGAAGGATTATACTCAGTTTTGCTGAGTAGGTGATTCTTGGTTGTAATCCTATCTCCTTTTGCCTTCTGGAATATTATATTCTATGTCCTGTGGTCCCTTAATGTAGAAGCTGCTAAATCTTGTGTTATCCTGATTGTGTTTCCACAGTACTTGAATTGTTTCTTTCTGGCTGCTTGCAATATGTTCTCCTTGACCTGGGAACTCTGGAATTTGACTACAATGTTCATATGAGTTTTCCTTTGGGGATCTCTTTCAGGAGGAGATTGGTGGATTCTTTCAATTTCTATTTTGTCCTCTGGTTCTAAAATATCAGGGCAGTTTTCCTTGATCATTTCTTGAAAGATGATGTCTAGGCTCTTTTTTTGATCATGGTGTTCAGATAGTCCAATAACTTTTAAATTATCTCTCCTGGACTTATTTTCCAGATCAGTTGTTTTTCCAATGAGATATTTCACATTGTTTTCTAATTTTTAATTCTTTTGAGTTTGTTTTACAGTGTCTTGATTTCTCATAAAGTCACTAGCTTCCACTTGCTGTATTCTAATTTTTAAGGAAGTATTTTCTTCAGTAACTCTTTGGACTTCCTTTTCAATTTGGCCAATTTTGCTTTTTAGAGCATTCTTCTCCTCATTGGCTTTTTGGACCTCTTTTGCCATTTGGGTTAGGCTATTTTTTAAGGTGTTATTTTCTTCAGTATTTTTTTAGGTCTCCTTTAGCAAGCTGTTGACTTGTTTTTCATGATTTTCTTGCATCACTCTCATTTCTCTTCCCAGTTTTTACTTCTCTTACTTGCTTCTCAAAATCTTTTTTGAGCTCTTCCAAGGCCTGGGACTGATTCATATTTTTTCTTGGAGGCTTTGGATGTAGAAACTTTGACTTTATTGTCTTCTTCTTGTTGTATGTTTTGATCTTCTTTGTTTCCAAAAAAAGATTCTATTTTTGCGAGATTTGCTCATGATCCCAGCCAATTACTAGAGTTATAAACTCTTTGTTAAGGCAGGAGTCTGCTTCCAATGTGGAGAATGTACTGTCCCAAGCTTCAGGGGTTTGTACAGTTGTTTTCAGAGCTACTTCTAGGGACCTGTAAATTTCCAGTTCTTCCAAGTTCTTATAAGGGTTGAGGTGTTTACTCCTTTCCTGGCCTGTGCTGTGGTCTATGAGTGACCACAATCACTCTTTTCTGTCCTGGAACTGTGAAGAGGATTTCCTCTCCACCACCACTACAAGCTATACCAGGCCAGCACTCCTTCTTGCCCCAGGTCCAACACCCAGAACTGGACCCAGATCCAAGCCTGGGCAAAGCAAGAGAATCCTGCACCAGCAAAGAGATCCCTGCAATCCCCCTCTGATCAGCCACTGATTCCCCCTCAGTCTGTGGGCCGAAAGCTCAGGAAGCAGCCACCACCCCAAAGCTGCACTTGTGAACTGGGGCTGGGACCTAAATTCTCTCTCTCACCATAGAAACAGACTTTTCCCACGGACCTTCTAAGTTGTCTTTGGCGTTTGTGGGTTGAGAGATCTGGAAATTGCCACAGCTGCCTTGTGATTCAGTCCTCTGAGGCCTGCTCCAGGTTCACTGCAGCCTGCGTGCCCATGCTGAACTGCGCTTCTCTCCCAGCCTGGTGCGAAAGACCTTTCCAATCAACCATTTAGGTTGTCTTGGGCTGGAAATTTCTTTCACTCTCTCTTTTTGTGGGTTTTGCTTCTTTAGAATTTGTTTAGAACCATTTTTTTTAACAGGTATTTGGAGGGGTTTGGGGGACAGCTCAAGCAAGTCACTGCTTTCACTTTGCCATCTTGGCCCCCCCCCCCCCCCCCCCCCGTTTTTCCTAATGTTGAGGAAAAAGTGACTTTCTTATAATTTCCACCCGTCAATCCTAGTTTTGCCTTCCAGGGCCAAGTAGTACCAATCAAATATCTCCTACAAAGGCCAACTTTTAAATTTTTATAAGACAACAATCTTGTTACCATTATGTTGTTATCTCCTCCATTAGAATGTAATCTTGATTGCAGGGACTGTTTTGTCCCTTGTATCTCCAGAGCTTACCAGAGTCCCTGAGACATAGTAAACACTTAATACATGTCTGGTTACAGACCACTCTTCATCTGAACCCTTTTCAGATTCCCAAATCTAGTAGCTAGTAATTTATGCATCCAGTTGCTTAACTGGTTTTAAACTCTCCTGATTATATTATTATCAAGTCAAGTCATTCCATCTTTTCCTCAAATATAATATGAGTAACTTCATTAAATTTCTTCCTAAAATCTAGGTTTGCTATTCTTATGATATTTCCCTAGTCTATAAATGTAGTTTTGAGGGGATTCTTTTTTTTTTAATTCAAACCCATGTTTTCATCAGTGTAGAGAATTGCATACCACCAACACCTCTGTAACCTACAGATTTAGAGAATTGCTTGGGGCATGAAGAGATTAAGTGATTATTTTCCCCTGGCCCCACAGCTCATATGTGTTAATTATAGGACTTGAACTCAGGTCTTCTAGATTTTAAAACTGAACTTCTATATACTGAAACACTTGATATATCACCAATGTAATAACCTTGCCAAAAAAAAAGAAAAAAAAGGTAAGATCTGAACTTGATGAGCATATTACTGGTTCATAGTGATCACCTTCCTCTTTGATAATGAATTCTGTAATTTTTTCTAAGATTTAAATTTACTAGATTAAAATTTGAAACATTCACTTTCTTCTCATTTTAAACAATCAGTGCATTTGCTTCTCCCTAGTCATGTGACCTCTGTCTCTGTGGATCTTTCTCTGTGCTGTTTTTATCTCTGTATGTATGATGGATGTGTTAGGAGATTTACTTGGTGGTGGAATATAGGGTAGACTAAAATGAGCAAAGACTGGAGGCAGGGAGATACTTTTGAATTAGTCCACGTTTGAGGTTGCAAATGCCATGAATTAGGATCATAGCAGTGTGAATGAAAAGGAAGAGACAAATATAAAATATTAATGTTAAGAAAGAAGAATCATTATAATTTGTTGTATGATTTCATGGTGGTGGGATGGGTAGAAAGAGGAAGGAGAATAAAATGTCTATAATCTAATGACTCTAGATTTCTGGGAGGCTGATGACAGTGAAGTGAAAAGGAAAAGATGGCTTCCGTTACAAATATACTGATTTGGAAATGACAATGGTAGACAGTTGAAAATAAAGAAAGCATTTGTTAAGTGCTTTCTATGTGCCAGGTACTGTGCTAAGTATTGAGGATAGAAATACAGAAAACAAGACAGTCTTTCCCCTAAGAAATAAGAAAAAAAGACAGAGAGGATACCTGGAAAATGAGAGTTGTAGAAGGGGCAAAATAGATGGTAAAGAGGTGGGAAGAAGTGAAGATAAGAAATTAAAATTCAGAGGAAAACATAAACTAGAGATTGGAGGTAGGTAAAGTCTAGGAATGCCAAATTGGAAGTCAAACACAAGGGAACAATAATAGGTGATTTGAGAATGAATAAATACTCTTAAGGGAGAAAATATGTATTGGAGAGAGAGAATAACAGAAGATAAGACCTTCTTGAAAAGTAGGGACTTCTTATAGTTGAGAAAGAGCCAAGAACAGAGACTATCAAAGGAGGTAAAATAAGAGGAGTAGAAGGGGAAAAAAAGTCATGGAGGACTCAGGGAGAGGAAATTTTCAAGGAACAGGTGGTAAGTAGTTTCAAATGCAGCAGAGATCAAAGAAAAGTGATGAATGAGAAAGGCCCTTGGATCTGATGATTGTGAACTATCCTTTGAATATCTGATTTCAGTAAAATGATTGCATAGAAACCAGATTTTAGTGGACCAAAGAGTGGTGAGGAAATGTAGTTAGCTGGTGCCAAATATTCATTTAGTAACTTTGGCAATAAAAGAATGACATAAATAAAATAGTCTGAAGGTACAGTATGGTCAAAGGAAGTTAGATTTTGGACTAGCTAACTTCATTTTAGAATGTGGAGTCACATTTGAGGGGGGGTTCTACAGATTTAAATGTATTTAGGCAATAAATTCAAAGGACCAGGAAATCTGTATACATCAGAATTAGAGCTTCATGATGCTAATTTCCCAGAAATTTTCTTTCTCTTTCTCTTTAAGCTGTGTGAAAGTATTTAGTTAGTGACAGAATCTGTGTGAATCCTGAAAGCATAGGGATTGGGTTACTGGTCAAAGACAAGGGGTATAATAGGAAATGGTTAGACATGAGGCTTAGCTTCAAGGGCCAAGATGACACATAACTGGAAAAGGCTTTTGAACTAGAGAGAACAACGAAAATGTCAAGATAGATAAATAATCAGGCAGACTAATTAGTATTTTGTAAATAAGTAGGTGTACAAACTGAGAACAAGAGAAAACTGAGCAAGTTTTCAGAAATAAAGTCAAACTAAACTAAAAAAATTGACTAAAATTATTTAAAAGTGTCAAGGGAGAAATTTGAAGGGTGAATAAGTTTTATGCTAGTGACAATTGATCATTAGGTAGCATCTGTTGTCCCATGATGGAACACTATTTATTTTATTTCCAGTTTGACTAAAGAGTTCACATTTCAAATACTGAATTTATTTTGTTTTAATTCTGGAACTCAGTCATAAGCATTGAATCTTGTCTTATTCTTTTGGTTGTTTTCTATAAGAAAATCAATTTTGGCAACTTTCAAAATTTCTGCATACATTTCCCATTGCATTTCCCATTAATTGTATTGTGAGAACTTATGGCTTAGTGTTCATATAGTTGATCTATTTTTGTAACCTCTTTTTAATGATCTAGTTATAACCATTGATCTAATAATGACCTACTTAAATATTTATATTTCCGTAAGCATCCTTCATTCCTCTTAGCACAGTCCTCAAGACAAAGCATGGTAAATATAATTTATTTTAATGTCATTAGTCCTTCCGGTAATGCTGATCAGGTCTCATCTATGCCTTTCTATACTGTGTAACTTTTCTGCAGATCTTTCTTTAAACTATTTTTAGGGAGTCAATCCAATAAATTGGTGAATTTTTCTCTAGATTTCTTGACAATTAATTAAGCATTTAACCAACTATTTATTAGTTCCCTACTGTATTCCTACCATTATTATCAATAATAACCTATCATGTATATAGTACTTAATATATGCCAGGCATTATGCTAATTGCTTTACAATTATTTAATTTGATCCTTACAACAACCTTGCTATCATTATTCATATTTTACAGATAAGGAATCTGACAAAAATAGGGTTTATGTGACTTAACTGGAGTCACATAGCTAGTAAGTGTTTGAAACTTAATTTGAACGCAGGTCTTTCTGGCTCCAGGCAGTTTCCCCACTGCAGGTATGTATTCTGTCTTAGGCACCAGGCATATAAAGAGAAAAATGCAACAATCTCTCTCCTCAAGGAGTTTACAGACTATTTGTGTCTGTTTCTTGCTATATGGCCAGGCCACTTTCTTTCACATTTCTCTAACAAAATTCTTTATGTGGGTTCTTCTTTGCAATTATCTATTGGCAGCCTTTTATAATTCAAATAGACAGTTCTGTATATATTTCATATACACACAGACACATAGACACACACATTTTTTGCAAAGACAACTTTTGGTACCATTGTAAAGGGAAAAAAAATAAGCTAAGGTCTTTAACAGATCTCAGTTTGACTGAGGCAACACCCATTCAGTGATTAAGGCTAGGTAAGAAATGAGGTCTTTTTGGAGAATGAAGGACAAACAACAACAACAAAGGAAAAATAGAAAAGAGAAAGGTCTGAGGCAAGAAGTCTTATTAAGACTGCACAAAATTGTTTAGCAAGAAGTAATTAGCAAGAAGTAAATTAAGGTTATCAATTACTCAACTGTTTCCAAGGTGTTCACTAAAATCATAGCATTTTTATAATGCACACTGTAAAGAGAACATTTGCCTTGAATTTATCTTTTCAGTACACAGATATTCTGAAACACAAAGATGGTAATTCTCACCAACAATATATCTGAATGTGAGAAACATGTGTATGCATATGCATACTTATGCAATTGTATACTTGCTGATGAAAAGTACTTCTCATATGAAGATTTATATTTTATTCTTTAAGGTGGCCATTCTTTTAAGACTTAAAGATGTAACCCTCCTAGAATATTCACATAAGGGTATAAATTTGAATCTGAATATCAAGAAGTTTTTTTTTTGACAAACATTAACATTAAACTTTTAAAGTTCCAAATTAAAGGGACACTTCTTCCTCATTTGAATCCTTGGAGAAATTTGGAATAACCTATCTTTGATTCTAGCTCTTTAAAGGAACAAATAGATTGCTGAACCTATAATTTTCTTGACTTGTTCTTTCCAAAACCCACAAGTTAGTTATTATTTTATCAAGTCAGCATGACTCATAAACCCATTGTCTCCTGAAACTAGCACATAAACAATCAAGAAATGCCTCTTAGCCTAAATCATCTGTGCTCTGACCAGACTGGCCCACTCATGGTCCATCAAACATATTTCTTTTTGCCCTCAAGAACTAACTCATGTTCTGTATGTTTCATGAAACTTTCTCTGAACATCTTTGGCCACAGTAATCCCTCCCACCTCTGAAATCTTGGCATTTCTTAACTCATCTACTTTGGCACTTACATTATACTAACTTTGAAAGTTTGTTATCTTTATGTGGGATTATGTGTCCTTAAATAAATCATAAATATCTTGAGGACATGACTAGACTAATGTGGACCCCTTTAACCAATGGCTCCAACTTAGCCTTCATCTGTCTACAATTGGATGCAAGAGAACAGATCTGACCAAGTTGGCAGTAGAACAGTATTTTTTTTGTTTTTTTTTAGCTAGCCTTCAGTTCAGATGCTACCAGGATCTCCTATTTCCTAAGGTCATTGGTCCAGGACCCTCCCTATCATTTGAATGTGACAGTTCACACCTTTGATGCACAAAAATTCACCAGCTAGAATCTTTCAGACAAAATGAAGGTCTCACCATCTTCTTTATCACTGGGACTTTTAGGACCATTGGGCTTTAATATGTGACCCACTATGCCCTCTAGATCCCTAGGCATTGCCATCTTTCCTACTAATTAATATATAGTTTTGCTATGCCCTGCAGTTGAACTCTGATACACAAATGTCTCAGAGATGCCATGGAGGTCTGCCTGGCCCTGGGAAGATAAGACAAAAGCTCATCTCTCAGGGTCCATGGATGCAGAGGCAGAACCCAAGATTCCATTAGGAGTTTGTCAAGTGGGACATGAGGATGATGGCAGTAGAGCATAAGGCAGGGTGAGGTGGCAACCAGTAAGAATTCTTGTACTGGCTATGTATGATGGGCTGATGTGAAGGTTGATATGAAAATGATATGTGTGCAAAGTTTCTTATAACCATGAATTGCTATATAAAGATATTATTTTACTTTTTATATTTATGTATAGAACTATCTATATATCATATCTCTCTCTTCTCTTCTTTCACATCTATTTTGAAATAAGTATAGTTATTAAATAACTTTTTGCCTTTCCATTTTGGGAAGGGCCCCAATCAAACATCCATCATTCTCCAAACATAACCACCATGACTCAGCAATCTCCAGACTCTTCTCCTGTTGGCCCCCTTTCCCACTGATGAGTTCTTCCTGGAACCTTCATTTTAGGGAACACCCCAGACCAGTGATCTGACATTCTTTGGTCTTAACCACCAAGTCCCACTCCTTTTCAGTTTACCTTTAAAGTGTTATCTTCTCCCATTAGAAAGTCAACTCCTTGAGGGAAAGGACTGTCTGATTTTTTCTTTGTATTTGTATCTATAGTGCTTTGTGCATGCAAATATAAAGAAAAAGACAGACAGCACCTGACACATAATAGGCACTTATTAACTGCTTGTTGATTGACTGACTTTAGAAAACTGAATCCTATATGATCGTTACTTCTTTGATTGACATTATATTAATGAAGAGATTAGCAATATAAAAATTTATTTTCAAAATGACATTTGAACTGTGTATGCATACCTTTTTTTCCCCCTCTTTCTGATGAGGCCAATGCAGTAATTAATTTTGACTACAGATTTTTGTAACGAGAGTTTTGTTTTTCTTGCTTTCTCAATGGGAGGGAAAAAATATGGACCTGACAATAAATTAAAATTGAATTAAGTTAAGTAAATGAATATTTGATAAATATTGCATATCAACTAGGTAACATATTGGATATAATGTTAGACTTGAAGTCAGGAATACAGGAGTTAAAATCCTACTTCAAACACATACTAGTTTTGTGACCCCGAACAAGTCACTTAAACTGAGCCTTAGTTTTCTCATCTATAAATTGGGGGCAATAATCACACCTACCTCATCTCACAGGGTTGTGAGGATCAAACAAGATAACATGAGCAAGGTGCTTTACAAATTTTAAAATATTGTATAAAACAGGGATGGGGAGCCTGTGGCCTCAAAGCCATACATGGCCCTCTAGATCCTTAAGTGTGGCCTTTCAATTGAATCCAAACTTTAAAGAACAAATCCCTCAAGGTATCAGGTTTCCCCATCACTGGATAAAGTCTAGCTACTATGGTTACTATTACATCAAATATAAACAATAACCATAAGGTGTCAACATTTTAAAAATATTTGTGATGATTTGGTGCAATGAAAAAAAGGTGTATATGTGGATTTTAGAATGTTTAATTTACAAATTTAGATGATAATAATGTTGCATTTGTCTAATATTTGAAAAGTGAAAACTAGTTAATGAGAAGCTTGTTTATCTAGTGAGGTATTTAGTTCCCATCAGTTTTGCAGGTTCTATTTTTAAGTTTGGAGCCCACGGAATTTGTAATACATTAAAAAAAAACAACCTATGGTGCTGCTTGCTAGGCAATGTATTGCCTAAGTGAAAACTCACTATCTAAAAATGAAAGTTGGTAGAGGTAGAGCACCTAACTAGAATGAGGTGTATTTGCTATCTTCTTGCTCAAAATTGTCATTCATCCTACATCATATTCATTGTCCTCATAGCAGTTTTGAAAAATTATTTCTAATTTTATTGCTGTTTTTATTTCCTACCTCAATAAGCCATCACTTTTAATAAAGAAAAAAGAAAGAAAGAAAGTTAGGAAGGAATAAAGAAAGCAGATCCTCAAAAGTAGTCAAATCAATCAACTTTGACAGTATATAGATATTCCACACCCAAAATCTCCAACCTCTGCAAAGAAGAGAGGGAGATAAGTTTTCTCATCTCTGATTGTGTTCACACATCTCATAACACTTTATGTTCCTTTTATGCAGATATGTTAATTTGTTTTATGTTTATCTATGTATCTATGTACCTATTTCTGTTCTTGTGTAGTTGATAGGGGGTGACTAGGTAGATAAATAGATACATAGATAGATTTGTTTTTTTTGTTGTTATTGTTGTTTTGTTATTCTCAGTCATGTCTTACTCTTCACAAACCCATTTGCAATTTTCTTGGCAAAGATATTGAAGTGGTTTGCCATTTATTTCTCCAGCTCATATTACAGATATCACCCCAATCTCAAAAAGGACCAGAAGCCACCCAGTCTAATTCCTACCTAAGCAGTATTCTTCTTTACAACACACCCAAAAGGTCATGATTCAGCATCCACTGAAGTCCTCCTGTGAAGATGAAACATTACCTCTGGAGGTCTATATAAACTGAGGATATTACTTATACAATCCATTTTATAGGACTATTACACTGAAGATCAGATAGTATATGTTAGTAACCTTTCACCCATCAATCGTGCACATCCAGTTTTGGATAGCTCATAATTCCTAGGACATTTTTCCTTATATCAAGCCCAAATCTACTTCTTTACAACTTCAACCCATTTCTCCTAGTAGTCAATGCCTCTTCCACATGACTACCTTTTAAATACATGTGAACTATCAGTCGTCTACTGAAGTCATTGTTTTTTTTTTTCTTCACGTTAAACACCCTCAGTTCCTTCAACCCATCTTTATTTGGCATGATATCAAGGCCTTTTATCATTATGTTGCTTTTTTGGGTTGGCTTCAACTCATCAATGTCTTTTGCAAAATGTGGAGCCCAGAACTTGCCATATTTTGATTGCTTAGGGCAAAGTACATTAGAACTATCATCACTCTTCCCAGGCTTGGGCATTGTACTCTCTAATTCAGCCTAGGATTAAGATCCCTTTCTTGATCATTATATTAGACTGTTGATTTATATAGAATTTTCAATCCATTAACTTTTTCATCAGTTATCTCATTATGTAGAAAGTACACATCATGGCAGCTGTGGTATTGTGGAAAGAACACTGGCTCTAGAGGCTTTGGCCTGGGATTGTATCTTGGGAAAATCCCTTTTTGTTCCTGGGCCTCTCTTTTCTTTTCTACAAAATGATGGGTTTGGATTAGATGATCTCTCAGGTTCCTTCTAGCCCTAAACCCTATGATCCTTCCATACCTCATCTTGAATTATTATTGTTTTTCTTTCATGTCAGTGTTACCGTTCAACATATCAAAGGAAAATGAACTTTTTATTATGTTGGAAAGATATAAAACATTTAGCTCATCAATAAAGAAGACAATAAATCAATGATGCACTTGTTGAATATAAATTTGTCAAAAAATCTGTTTTCACTAAAAAAAAAAAAGAAGCAGCCTCTAGTTGTATTTAACATAGGCTTAAGTTGGGTATTCTAGAAAGGATTTGAGGTCATTTTTATTTGTTTTTGTTGTTCAATCATTTCAGTCAATCTGACTCTTTGTAACCCCATTTGGGATTTTCTTGGCAAAGATAGCTGAGTGGTTGGCCATTTCCTTCTCCAGCCCATTTTACAGTTGAGGAACTGAGGCAAACAGGGTTAAGTGACTTGCCCAGGTTCATACAGCTAGAAAGTGTCTGAGGCAAGATTTGAACTCAGAAAGATGAGTCTTCTTGACTTCAGGCATGGTGCTTTATCTACCATACCACCTAGCTTCCATTTTTACTTGTAGTAGATTGTTAATGGCTGCCATGTTTTGACATTTGTAATTTTGTTTCTTTATTTAAAAAGACTTAATATTATCTGCAATCTATCATCTAGTTTCTCTCATTTCCTCTCAATCTGAGGTAACTCCATATTTGTTTTACCTATCTGTTCTTATTGAAAAAAAGATTCAGAAATCAAAAACAAAAAGAAAACTATTAAGAGCTTATAATCTTTTTCTTCTCATATCTGACTTTAAATATATTGTCATTTCTTAAGTATCCCTCCATCGCAAAAGCTATTGAAAGATATTTCCTATCTTAGTTCTCTACATAAACTCAATATTTTAAGTTTGCGTTATAATGACACCTGTTTATGTAATGACTTGTGTGTACAAAGTTTTTAACATACATTATTTGATCTTTGGAGTAATAGACCTATAAAAAAAGATTGTATAAGTATTATTCCCAGTTTATATAGGAGAACACTGAGGTTCAAGGTTAAGTCTAATCATATAACTTACCATTGGCAGTGTTACCAAATAACATGACTAGAACTCAAACCTATTCCATAGAATCATAGAATATTAAACATGTATGAGAACCCCTCCAAAAAAGATCCTCTAATTCAGTCCCTTAGCAGAAATCTCTAAAATATTCCTGATAAGTAGTAATCCAGCTTCTACCTGAAGACCTATAGTGACAGACAACTCACTACCTCCAAAGGCAGCCTATTATATTTTTACACAGCTCTAATTGTTAGGAAATTTTTCCTTACGTCCAGAGCTTTTGTGTCATATCGCTGCCTTCTGCTTAGATATCTTGAACTGAATGTCCCATAGACATATCAAACTCAACATATCCATAACAGGACTCATTATTTTTCTTTTCAAATCCTGTCCTATTTAAAACCTCCCCAACTTGAACATTTACTCCTGATCTGTAGGTACAATGAATACAACTTCATGGCTGGAGTCAGGAAGAGGAGTTCAAATCTGACTTCAGACATTTGCTAGGCTATGTAACTCTGGGCAAGTCATTTAACCTCAGTTTCCTCAACCATAAAATGGAGATAATAAAATCACCTACTTCACAGATTGTTGCGAGGATGAGATGAGACAATATTTGTAAGACATTTGTTCAATGCCTGGCACGTAGTAGGTGCTATATAAATGTTCATTTCCTCCCCTTACCCACATCTTATCTGTTGTCAAGTTTAGTCATTTTTACATGAACAACACCTCTAATATATATATATGGCCCCTTCTCTCCACTCACCATGTAGCTCAGGCCCTCACCACCTCTCACCTGTACTATTTCAATAAGTATCTGATCATATTCCTACCTCAAGTCACTCTCTGCTCCAATTCATCCTCCACTCAGCTACCAAAATGCCTTTTCCTAAAGTGTAGGTCTGACCATATCACCCTCTTATTCAATAAATACCAGTGACTCCATATTGACTCCAGGATCAAATATAAAGTCCTGCATTTGACATTTAAAGCTCTATCTTTAGCCTGATCCCTAACTTTCTTTCCAATCTTCCTATACTTTATACTTCTTTATACTTCTTATACTACAAACTCTATAGTCTAGCTAAACTAGTTTTCTTGCTGGTTTTTGAACATAATTTTCCATCTCTGGTCTCTGTGCCTCTGCATTAGCTGTGTGCTATACTGGGAATGCTTTCTTTCCTTGGAAAGCCTTCTCCCACCCAATCTTACTTTCTATAGCTTCTTTTAAGACTCTGATAAAATCTTACCTTTTTTGAGAAGTCTTTCCTGGGTCATCCTCCTTCAGTTGCTATCACCTGCTTCTCTGAAATGACCTGTCCCTTTTTAACATTCTTTTTTTTTTCCTTTTTAGGCAATTGGGGTTAAGTGACTTGCCCAGGGTCACACAGCTAGTAAGTGTCAAGTGTTTGGTCTGAGGCTGGATTTGAACTCAGGTCCTTCTGACCTCAGGGCTGGTGTTCTATCCACTGCACCACCTAGCTGCCCCTACCTCTCCCTTTTTATATAGCTTGGAGGTGCCTGTTTTTCTTTTCTTTCTGTATTGTCTCCCTTCTTACAATGTAATCTTCTTGTGGAGAGAAGTTATTTCTTCTTTTCTTTGTATGCTTAAAGGTTAGCACAATACTTAATAAATGCTTTTTGATTTATTGATTGCTATTCACAGGACCTAATCTCAATTTGGGGGACCAGGGACAAATATGTTCCATTCCTTTCCTGTGACAGCCCTTAAAATATTAGAACACTGTTCTCATGCTTCTCTTAGTCTCTTCTCTATCACTATTTCCTTTCACCAATCATCCTTTGATATGATTTTCATGATTGCTGCATCCATATCACCACTCCTCTAGATTTGTACCCAATGTCCCTTTTAAAATGTGGTCTAACCAGGGCAGAGAAGAGTGGTATCACTTTCATTAATTTGTATACTGTACTATAATAAAAATAGCCAAATCTTCATTAGCTCTTTTCACTTTCATGCCCTACTGATAATTTGCAATATTTAAATTTTACAAATATTTCTTAAAAGTCTATTTTGTACAAGGCACTGTTATAGATGTTGAGGATAGTGTGGCAAACATAAAACAGACTAAGCTCTCGTTACATTTTTATATTCTGGAACTTATATTCTACTCAAGGGATAAAACATGCACATAGATAAGTAAATACAAGGTAATTTAAGAAAAGAAAGAATCTGGAGGAATCAAGTAGTCTTCATGGAGGAAATGACATGGAGCTAAGCCTTGATGAAAGATAAAAATTTTAATGGGTGGGGATGAGGAGGGAGTGCTTTTCAGATAAAGAGTTTGGTTTGCATAAATTCAGAGTCCAAAGCTGGAATATCATATTTGGAAACTTTTAGTCAATTTTGGCTATAATTAATGAAGTGAAATAATGTGAGATAGAGCTAGGAAGATAGGTTAGAGCCAGCCTGTGACAGTTCTTAAATAACAAGTGTAGGGCGGAGCCAAGATGGTGGAATAAAAGCAGTGACTTGCTTGAGCTCTCCCCCAAACATCTCCAAATACCTGTAAAAATAACTCTAAGCAAATTCTAGAACAGAAGAACCCACAAATTCAATTCAGTGTGGGCCACAAGCAAAGATGGGGACCCAGGGAACCTGGAACAGGCCTCAGGAGACTGAATCACTATCTTGCTGTGGTGGTTTCCAGACTTCTCAACCGACAAATGCCAAAGACAACTTAGAAGGTCAGTGGGAAAGATCTGTTGGACCTGGGTGAGTAATGACTTGGCAAAACTTGTGGTAGAGGTGGAGAGGGAATCTTCCTCACAGTTCCAAGGCAGAAAAGAGTGTTGGTGGTCACTCACAGAGCAGAGCACAGGCCAGGAAAGGAGTAAACACGTCTCCTTAGATCATACCACCCTGGAAGGACTGAAAATTTACAGGCCCCTAGAAGTATCTCTGAAAACAGTTGCACAAAACCAATGAAGCTTAAGAAAGTACACTCTCCACACTGGAAGCAGAGCCCTACCTTAAAAAAAGTTACGTAATTGGCTGGGAACATGAGCAAACAGAGGCAAAAAAACTCAGACTATAAAAATCTTGCTTTGGTGACAAAGAAGATCAAAATATGCAACCAGAAGACAACAAAGCCAAAGCTCCTACATCCAAAGCCTTCAAGAAAAAAATATGACTTGGTCTCAGGCCATGGAAGAGCTCAAAAAGGATTTTGAAAAGCAAGTAAGAGAAGTAGAGGAAAAATTGGGAAGAGAAATGAGAGTGATACAAGAAAATCATAAAAAACTAGTCAACAGCTTACTAAAGGAAACCCAAAAAATATTGAAGAAAATAATACCTTAAAAAATAGCTTAACCTAAATGGCAAAAATGTCCCAAAAGCCAATGAGTAGAAGAATGCCTTAAAAAGCAGAATTGGCCAAATAGAAAAGGAGGTCTAAAAGCGCAATGAAGAAAATAAGTCCTTAAAAATTAGATTTGAACAAATGGAAGCTAATGACTATGAGAAATCAATAAGTTATAAAACAAAACCAAAAGAATGGAAAAATGGAAGACAATGTGAAATATCTCACTGGAAAAACTACTGACCTGGAAAATAGATCAAGGAGAGACAATTTAAAAATTATTGGACTACTTAAAAGCCATGATCAAAAAAGAGCCTAGATATCATCTGTCAAGAAATTGTCAAGGAAAACTACCCTGATATTCTAGAACCAGAAGGTAAAATAGAAATTGAAAGAATCCACTGATCACCTCCTGAAAGAGATCCTAAAAGGAAAACTCCTACGAATATTATATCCAGATTCCAGAGGCCCCAAATCAAAAAGAAAATATTTCAAACAGCCAGAAAGAAACAATTCAAGTATTGTGGAAATATTCCAGAGGTCAGAGGAGCTGGGATTAAAACCAAGAATCACCTACCCAGAAAAACTGAGTAGAATCCTTCAGGGGGAAAAATGGAAATTCAATGAAATAGAGAACTTTCAAGCATTCTTGATGAAAAGACCAGAACTGAACAGAATATTTGTCTTTCAAATATAAGATTCAAGAAGCATGAAAGAATAAACAGGAAAGAAAATCATAAGGGACTTATTAAAGTTGAACTGGTTATATTTCTACATGGAAAGATGATATTTGTGACTCAGAACTAGGGTAGTTGGAGGGAATATACACATACATACATACATACATTCATACATACATACATATACATATATATGTATACCTATATACATATATATATGTACAAACACACAGACACAGAGCACAGGATGAGTTGAATATGAAGGGATGATATCTAAAAAATGAAATTAAGGGGTGAGAGAGGATTATACTGGGAGAAGGAGAAAGGAAGAGATAGAATGGGGTAAATTATCTCACATAAAAAAGTCAAGAAAAGCTTTTACAGAGGAGGGGATTAAAGGAGAGGTGAGAGGGAATAAGTGAACCTTACTCTCAACGTATTTGGCTTAAGGAAGGAAAAATACACACTCAATTGGGTATGGAAATCTACCTTACCCTTTAGGAAAATAGGGGGGAAGGGGAGGAGAGAGGGGGGATTGATAAAAGGGAGGGCAGATTGGGGGAGGGGGTAATCAGAAATAAACACTTTTGAGGACGGACAGGGTCAAAGGAAAGAATAGAATCAACAGGGGATGGGATAGGATGGAGGGAAATATAGTTAGTCTTTCACAACATGACTATTTATGGAAGTGTTTTGCATGGCTACACATGCATAACCTATATTGAATTGCTTGCCTTCTCAATAATGGTAGGTGGGGAGAAAGTAAGGGAGATAATTTGAACTCAGAGTTTCAAAAATGAATGTTAAAAATTGTTTTTACATGCAACTGGGAAATAGGGAAATACAGGCAAGGGGGTATAGAAATCTATCCTGCCCTTCAGGAAAATAGAAGGGGAAGGGGATGAGAGAAGGGAGGGGAGATAGAAGGGAGGGCAGATTAGGGGAAGGGGTATTTAGAATTCATGTTGTCCTGTGGTGGGAGGAGGGGAGAGATGGGGAGAAAATTTGGAACTCAAAATCTTGTGGAAGTGAATGTAGCAAACTAAAAATAAATTAATAAAAAAAAATAACAGGGGTTATTTTGCACTATTTATATTTGTATATTATATATATACATATATATACTTATATATGCTTATACTATTTATATTTTATATGAGAGGAAGTACAGCCTTTGAAGGCTTTTGTTCAAGTTGAGTGTCTTGGTCAGAGCTCTCCTTAGGTTTTTATTGTTCCTTCTTCATTCTTAAAGCATACCAATGGCATCAACAGGGTGTTGTCTTGACTTGCAAGTGAATTGGATTTAAGTGAGGAAGAGCTGTGTGGAGTCATCAGCCTCACTCTCTCCTTCAGAGTCATCAGAGTCCAGTGGCAAGACATAGGTCAAGGCAATTGGTGATGGCCCCAGATGCAATGGGGGACCTTGGCTTTTTTAAGCCAAGGACTTTCCCTGGTTTCAATTTGACTGAGGCAATGCCCATTCAGTAGTTAAAAGCTAGGTAAGAATTAAGGCAAAAGAAGGTCTAATTTGCCTTCACAAAAAAACAAAAAACAAACAAACAAACAAAAACCCAATCTGGGTGGAACACCTTAGGAAGATTGTAAATAATGAACTACTTGGAATTACAGTATATGAATTTGTCATGGCCCCAACTGTCAGAGTATGTGACTTATTTTAGCAGTATCTTGTGATATTAGAGAAGGCAGTTATAGTAGTGATTAAATCTTACATAATTATGGTACTTTATATATATTGCACAGTACACTCTATTTCATACTAAAGTACAAGTATAAATTATTTTGATCAATATAAGTTGTCTCATTTGATCCTCATCAAAGCCACCCTTTGTAAATTTACTGTTTTGTTTTGTTTTGTTTTGTTTTTTTACAAATGATGGAACTGAGGTGTAGAGACTTGCCTAATATTACCTAGTTGATAAGTGGAAGAAATGAATCTTAAGTCTAGGTCTTCTGTGTCAATTGCTCTGTAGGTGTTACTGCTACAACTACTGAAAAAAAAAATCCTTGCTACCAAAATCCTTGACACTGTCAAATGGTTTAACAGCAGAAACTATATGGTTTTATAAGTGGAAATAATTTTAAAGATAGGAGCTCTCTAAGAACCATGGGATCTTTCCATGTGAAATGCAATTGAAACCTTCCATATGTGTTATGTCCCATTAGAATGTGAGTATATTCAGAGAAGGGATTGTCTTATTTTGCCTTTAAATTTTTAGCACTTAATATAGGGTATATAGTAAGTGCTTAGTATGTTTCCTTCATACATCCATTCATTCATTCATAATTTTTTCATCCAAATGCCAAAGCTTTTGATCTTTTCATTACATTCTAGACCCTCTTAACCCATTGCTGGCTCATTTGAGCCTGCAATCGGTCTGCTGGAAGCAATATTCAGGTATTTTTTTTTTCTCACCATGATTTTGTAATTCCAAATCCAGACAAATCCACACAATGGGACCCCTTTGGCAGTTTGGTGAAGCCTATCAACCACTTCTCTGAATAATGTTTTTCTCTGCATGTATTAAAATATGTAGGATTAGAAAGGAAACCAATCATATTGAAATACAGTTCTCAAATATATATATATATTATTTAAATTCACAGATTCCAGGTTTACAACTCCTGTTGTATGCCATGCTTATTTATATTCATGACTTGTAATAGTAACTATCATTTGTTATAATATTTTAGAGTTTGTAAGGTGCTTTACACATCCATATAGATATAGATTTGATCCTCACAACAACTTTGTGAGGTATATGCTATTTTTATTTTCATTTAGCAGATGAGGAAATTGAGACTGAGAGAGGTTAACTGACTTGCCCAGAGTCACACAGCTAGTAAGTGACTGACATAGGATTTGAACTGTCTTACTCTTATGCATCGTGTTTTGGATATAACTTTTGTTTGTATGTCAGCATCTCTGGCTAGTCCCAAAAATTGGTCTGAGAGGAAGACTACATGCTTGTGACCTGAGGATAGCATAACAAAATTTAGAGAAGCCTATCTCTAGAAAATTGACCACCAAGTATTAAATTCTTTTGATTGATGTAACTCATATTACAGCACAGTAAATGTAATGAAACATACCTGATAACAGAACTACTGAGGCATGACTTTTTTTTTTAAATTGCTAACAAGGTACTGCTATTATCCCAGAAAAAACAGCACTCTATGTCTGAAATATAAAGAAGCAGAACATTCTACCTAATTGTTGTCCTTTGTTCTCAAAAAGGACCAAAATGACATCACTATGTTAGAGTCAAATCACGGTGTGTTTTTCAGTGGCTGATGAGACTTCTACAAGCTCAAAATTCTCTAGCACAGGTCGGGCACAAATAGTCCATGTGAACATTTAAAGTGGATTCTCTAAATGTGTGCATCTCGGGTTTCTTTTGAGCTACTTCAATTCTGCTTTGCTCGTAGAGCATATTACCTTGTCTGATGAAGGCACAGCATGCTGGGCAGTCCTACGCCAGTGTCTCCCATGTCACACAATCAATTCCAAAGTTCTTAAGAGAGACCTTGAGAGTGTCCTTGTGTTGCTTTTTATGACCACCATATGAGCACTTGTCCTGCCTTAGTTCTTCATAAAATAGTCCTTTTGGCAAGCATATGGTTGGAATTTGCACCAAGTGGGCTGGGAAGGCACTGATTGTTTTGAATGTAGTGCCCCAGTGGCATCAGGGACAGGTAGAAATTCAGAGAACTATTTTCTTATCTTGTGTGACTGAAAGAGGAAAAAAAGCTATTGAAATAGATTTCTATGAAGTATTCTGTTGTATATACCTAATGTTAACTTTCCCACCCTACTCCTTCCTGCAATGATCCTTAAAATAGAGGCAGCTTCACAACTAGGTCAAAACAGAATAGTTAGAGAAGGGAGAGGTCATGTTTTCACACTGCTGTAATAATTGGGGGAGAGAGAAAAAGGATTTTGACAACTGGGAAAGTTAGAAATAATAGCTGATATTTATATAGTGCTTTGAGGTTTGCAAAGTGCTTCAAATATATTATCTCATTTGATCCTCGCAAAACCTAGTTAGATATCTGTTATTATCCCTTTTTACATATAAGACACCTGAGGCCAACAGACTTGTCCAGAGTCACATACTTAATATGTCTCTGATGAAGAAATCTAAATGAAGTCTTTCTCCAAGGAGAATGCTTTACCCATAAAAACATGCTCTCTCTTACAACATTTCTCACACGCTTGCCTTGAGAAATCTGTCATTTAACAGCCAGCATTTGTGGCCTAAATTTCTATATTGAGGAAATGGTCCAAGTTCTCAGTGTGGAAAAAAATATTTCCTCCCTAACATCCTCATGGTAGTGGTCATCCAGTCAGTGGCCAATTTAACCAATACTTATACCATTTGCTCCCATTGCAATCTATGCTTTACAGAACAAGTCCCATAGAACTCCCTCATATGCTAATACTAAGACTCATATTCAGAAGGTAAATGTATTATTGGGATCTATAAAAACAAATTGAAATATATCCACCATAAAATTTCACCAAGTTATTTGGGTAGTGTGGAGGTTTCTTAAGCAAGGTAAGTGCTTAAGTGGTTCACAGGTATTGGCTTTTTATAATTTCATATTTGTGTCCTGGCATGCAATGAATTTTATATTTTATACTCATAATTTAATAGTCCTTTTTCCAGAGTATGTAGGTATACTTTTGGACATGAGCCTAGGAAATTAAAAATGAAAGGCATTTAAATTAACCAACATAGATGGATTTTTTTTCTTAGATTGTGTTTCTACAAATATAACCATCCCTCAAAGAGACCTCTAGATGTGAAATGCTTTCAAACAACGTTTGGATCTCAAATTTAATTTTATATAAAATAAGCACAGAAAGCTCTCTATAGATAATTAGGTAAAAATAATTAAAATTATAGGAAGTTTTCAGTGAATATACTAAAAGAAAAAAAATATGAAATAGCTAGTTTTCTATCTTTGCCTCTCCTTCCCATCTGCTTTTTAAAGGAACAGCTTTCTCCAGAATGACTGCACCCCAAAAATCCAATAACATCATGAAATCATTGAGGTTTCAAATCCTGGTTCCCTCCACTTGTGTTACTCAAGAACTGGAAGGACTTGGTGAGGAAAGAGAAGAAAAATATGCTTATATAGGCATCTTGCTGCTAAGTCATGTGGAGAGTATTTCTTCTGTGGCATCTTCTGACCAAGCCCCTATTGTGCTACTCAAATACTTTAAAAACCAATCATTTAAATACCTTCTGGCTGAATAGATAGAAAGTGTCCCTAGAAGTTGTACCCTGCCATCTACAACATTAAAATGCATGATCAAATGTTTAGGGACCCCTCTAATGGGTTAATTTGCCTGATAATTTAGGATTATGGTTGGTTTGTATTTTGTGGGCATGGACCACAAATTAACGAAATTTGATGGCTTAGTCATATGGTGCCTCTTAAGATTACAATTAAAATGCTTTCCAAAGTTCATTTGAAAATCAGTTGCTTAGAAGTGGGAAAAGTCCCATTCCCTCCAACATCCCCTCCTCCCCACAGAAACAGTGTTATTATAGGAGCTAGATTCTAATTGCTTCATAGCATTATAAAATGATAGTCATCAGAGTGCATAGTATTAAGATATGTAAAAGTTGAGAACTGAACACACTGACTTCTGGTCATTTGGGTACAAACAAGGACCCTTCATAATTTATGGAACAAGGCAGGACTATGTGTGTATGTATATGTATGTGCATTTATACATATCTGTACATATACATATGTACCAAATACATACGTACATTTATATCAGGACTAGAAAGCTGATCACCTGAATTTCTACCCCCGGCTTAGTCAATATCTGATTGTGTGATCTTAAACACAATTTCTCTGCAACTTAGTTTGTCTACTTGTAAAATGAATGTGACAGAACTATTTCAGAGTTCTGTTCTAGTTTTTAAAAAAATTCAATTTTACTGGAGACTGTTTATATTTACAGGACACTTTTAAGTTGTGGAGAATTAAAAGCTGTGTACAACTAAATTTGAAATGAACAGTTGTTCAGTACCTCGGGAATTTCATTAAGTACATAAAAGAAATCAATTTTAGTAAACTGAAATTCTAGATAGTATTTTCTCAATCTAGTCAATAATTTTCATTAGGACAGTTGATTTCTAGTTTGGGATCTCAGAATGGAAATGACCTATGAAAATTAAGAAAGTGGTAGATCAGAAAGTTTTAAAGGAAAGGAAAAAAACTTTATAAGATTTTATTTAGAAATGACAATGCTAAAGAATATTTTAAGGAGAATCAATTCTTCTCAGAGCTGGACAAGACCTCAGAAACCATATCAGCCAAATAAAATCAGGGAAAGCTCAGTAGTCACAGAGGAGGTCCATGCTACAGACAATTCATTTTTGAGATATTGAGAGATTATCATTTATCAAACTGTAAATAATCTTCATTGACAAAAGGGAGTTTCTTCACTTGTGAATTCTCCACACTGATAAAATCACAAATATGCACAAAAATACACACACACACACACACACACACACACACACACACACACAAAACCCCATGCCTATGCCTAACCGTAATTGCCTTTACTGTGCTAGCACAGGACATACATAGACAAAATGAAAAACATTGTGCTTCTAAAGACATAGATCGACTCTTTGAATACTTTTGTGTATATTATGTTATATTAATACCATAATTATATAATGATTACAATAATATCTTTCTTATATTTAAAGCAATCTCATACATAATAAAATATCAATAAATTATTATTAAATATATTCTTTATTTAAATTTATTATATGTCTATAAATACGTATTTAAATTTATTGTATATATAATTTAAAAATATTAAATATAGAACGGTTTAAAGTGAGAGATGTAAATTTTAAAAACTTCTGTGACTTTCACGATTTTATTAGACAATGGGTGAAGAAATATATATGTGTATATATGTGTATATATTCTTAGTTTTATACAAATATTTCAGATTGTCAAAAAGCCTTTTTATTTTTATACATAGTGCTGGCTATCTTTATGGAAAATTTCTTCAGGAAATATATTGATTTTTCATACAGACATTTCAAAGTGAAATAGAAATATTGAGAAATTTTCTCACACTGAGAAATTTCGTTACAGTGTCAAATTCATTTGAATGTACACCACTCTAAAAAAGAAAGGTGATATATGTAGTAAAATATCAGAAAAGTGCAGACTGGATAAGAATATTAATTGAGAAAAATAAAATGAAGAAAAAGTTCTGGGTTTTAAAATTAATGAGATTTTCTTATAAATGAAAATTTAACAACTTTGACAAAAATGATGTAAGCTTTTGGCTTTAATAATTTACTCATTTATATACATATATGTGAAATTAAACCAATAAATGGAAATGTTTGAGGAATTATGACAGTACTAATTTGGGGGAAATGAATAAAACTTTGAAACTAATTACTAATAGTATTAAGATGGAGGAAAGTTAGTCACGTTTATCAAGATCACAAAGTATTAATGCTAATATTCAGATCAAAATGACTCTATAGATAACTATATCCTAGAAATGTGAGTACATTAAAATTCAGTAGTCAGTGAAAAGTGTTGAGTATCAGAATCCAGAATAACAATATATATTTATAAATGGTATAACATCATATAAGGTAGAAATGCGGCAAAAGACTAAAATTCTATTACTGTTTAATGCTTATTCAAGTCTGCCTTTTAGTCTAATTAAGCTATGTTTCATTTTAACCTTCCCTGGCCTCTCACCCCACTAACCTTCACCTAACTCATTTTTATATTATATATTCACCTCTCTTACTATAAGGTCCCTGTTGAGGACTGAATCCTTTCCACTCATTCTACCAGGGCTGGCCCAAGGCAAAACTGTGAAGTGGGTGAAGTCCATGTTAATTGCGTTGTGTTTAAAAAATAGGTGGATGATTTGACACCATTTGTGTTTCCCAACAATGCCAACTGTTTATTGAGCTGAGTCACATTCCTTGTTTTAAACTGGAAAAATGACCGTTATTCAAGCACACCCACTTACATGCTGCTTTCTGTGTACTATAGAATGTTGTTTCTCCATTGTTTTCTTCTTGAAAGCATTTCAATTTCCTCAGCACTACTATTCTTCCACTTCAGGTACATGTTGCCATTATATTTGGGGAAACATTTCAGATTCAGTAGAGGAAGAAATATGGTATAGTACTGGCATGGGAGTCATAACATATAGGCTCATGTCTCAGCTCTGCCACTTGATAATTGGGTGCCCTAGGGAAAGTCACTTAATCCTATATTATTTAATTTTCTGATCTGTAAGAGGAGATACAAATGAATGTTTCACACAGTTGTTGGGGGAATCAAATGAGAAACGGTATTCTCATATGGTATAAAGAACATTTAAATACCATATAAATATGAGATGTTAAAGTCTACATAAATATATGCATATTTCAGTAGATTTTAAGCTTTTTAAGAGCAAAGTCTGTTATTTTAATTTTATATCTTCAGTCTAGAAATAATAAATACTTGTTGAATTTGGAAAAGTCCACTTTTTATTTCATATAAGTACAAAGGAGAGCACATAAAAGAGCAGAAAAGATCATATAAGTGTATCTTTTAGTAAAATAAAATACTACATATTAATAATGTTCAATTTTATAGGTAAAGTAATGAGTATTTTGTGCATAGCATTTTTCTTTTGAATATTTTTCCCTCTCTTAACCTTTAGATCAAATAAGGTATACATGATGTAATGTAAAGACTGCTTTAGAAAGCACATTCGTAAATCATCCCTAGATTGAGAAGAGAGCTCATGCATCAAGTTGACAATTGAATTGATAGCATTATTCTGTAGGAATTCCTCCAGTTAGCCTTGATGGGTACCTGAAAGTTCGGTTAATGGGAAGGAATGAAGGACTTCCCTACTATTGAATTGCATTCTTCTTTTTCTTTTTCTACTTCTAAGTTTAAAAAAAAACAACTTCAAAATTTGATTAGATTTTTCTATAGATTAAATCCTTCTTACACTTTTGGAAGGTGACATGACCATGAGAGTTTCCTATGTTATTATTCTGTTCTAAATAATTAGGAAATTGGAATGTTTTCTTTTGGTTGTTCTTATTTTCAGAAATATTTAAGAAATGTCAAAAGATGTATAAAAATATTTTGAAGAAGGTACTATCACATAACTTAGTATAGACAGAGGAAAAGATATGTCATTTATCACTAACTTGACATTTTTTTTTCTTTTCAATTTTGGTCACTGTATAGAGATGACTAAAAATCTCCTGGTATATCCTTTGAGATCTAATAATTATTTCAAAGGCAAACTTCTATGATAAGATTATAAGGGGAAATTTTTGAAAATCTATCATTTTTATCTAACCTTCATCATTATGAACTAAAAATAAATGATAATTCAGGTTAAACACAAATTCATTTCAATTTAACTAATCTAATCCATATCCCATTCAACTCTGAAATCCCATTGATAGTTGCCATCAGTGCAGGTTCTAATATTAATTTTGTGCTTCTATCCAGTGCATTCTCTGTCAACAGACCAGAAAGAATCTTGTTTAAATAACTAAGTGTTTAAGAGAGGCAGATCACCAAAATAAGCATTAGGGACACTCAAGCAGTGCAAATCTTGGCCCTTTTTACAGAAATAAGTATAATCCCCTATGGATATATGCACCAATAGGAAGAAGAATATATTCCAGGAAAAGACTTACCTCAAAGTAGGGAAGAATTTCATCCTCAGATGTGGCATTCATAAAGAAGGAGCTTATGTTCTTGGAGTTGAATTCACACCATTATTCTTAATGCCCTTTTCTCTATTAATTTTTTACATATAAAATTGTTACACTTTTCAGAAGTTAATTATTGCATTTTCCTAATGGTATATTAATTGAAAGTAATGAATTGAGTATTCCCAAGAACTCTCTTTTTGAAATCATGTGTTTTGATCTTATTAAGTCCTATACTGATTCCTCATTGTGGAATGGGTATGACAAGGAATGTGTTGATAAATATTTAGCAATTGGCTCTCCAAAAATAAGTATGGAAAAACACATTTTTATGTTTAATCTACATTATTAACATCTCCCTCACTTTCTTAAGTCTAGATAGTCAAGAAAACAGTATACTAACCTTTACTTGTTGTGTTTGCTCATTTCTGAGGTAGAAGTATGTTTGCAATGAAAATTTTATGATAGGCTCCAGACAGTTTGAGCTGGCTCCAGCACATCCCTGGATATTATCCATAGACTCTAAAAGGTTATGCTAGAGCAATATAAGCTCTGAAAGTTCCTACAAAGCAAAAAAAAATGATTTGAATACGAGTATAGATATAGGCTGGTCTGGAAAGTAGCTGATCTAAGTTTGAAAAGGGTCATCATTTGGGAAATGGCTTCCTGGTGATTGTTACTGTTGTTGTTGTTGTTAGTCCCAAGAACCTATGAAATTATTTTGGTAGGGTATGGTTATGCACTGCTAGATTGACCACACCATTTAACTTAAAAATATTTGAAAGTATTTGAATTAAATAATGAGTCCCATTTGAAGTCCTATGCATCAAATAGATCATGTATGCATATAATTATTAAAATGCAAGAATAGGCTAATGTCCATAAGAGGTAAGAGTGTTTCACAAATTTATTGAATACAGTCCTATTTCTCCTTCTATTACCAACATAAACATTGGGTAGACAGCTAGGACCTGGAGTCAGAAAGGTTCATCTTCCTGAATTCAAATCCAGCCTTAGACACTTACTAGCTGTGTGACCCCAGGCAAGTCATTTGCCTCAGTTCCTCATCTATAAAATGAGTTGGAGAAGAAAATGGTAAATGACTCCAGTGTCTCTGCCAAGAAAACCCTCAATGGGGTCACGAGGAGTCAGACACCACTGAAGTGAGCAAATAACAACCAAGCACTTGATGTTCTGTCATTGGTTATTGTGCTTCCATTTATTCATGGTAGATTATATTCAATCATTCAAAAGATTTAATTCTCTTGTTATGTGAATGGCATCTATGTTAGTAGTCTTTCTGGGGAGGACAGAGGTATTCCATCTCATCCTACCCCAATTTGAGAACTTAATTCAATAATCGTCATCATTATTGTTGTCATTACCATCCAAAAGGACTGAATGTACTTATATACGTCCCTGAATATCATGGGAGTGAGTCAAATAGATATGTTCTCTGCCCTATAAAAAGTTATAACCTAAAATAAAAAGAGTAAACATTAAATAATAAAAAATATGTTGTAGGACATTAGTGAAATGGAGTCTTATTAAAAAAAAACAACTAAGATATGAGGCAATAAGAAAAAGCATATTTACAAGCAACTTTTTACTATATAACTCTTTTTCTACTTCTTTCTGCTAAATATAATGCTTAGTGTGGGTTGATTTTATATTGTGGCCTACTTGGGAAATGCTTTCAGAAAATATAGCCTATCTCATTCTCATTCATGGAAAACTTCCTTTAAAAGGGAGACATTTTCTGAGGACTTTCTGAAAGGGGTGGGGATGGGCATTACTAATCTAGGATGAGGCATGTGCTGTTTTCCTTTGAATAAATTTGCCTCCTCCTGTTTGAACATCACATTGTATGCTTCTTTTGTTAGCCTATCTCTTGAATAACCATTTTTATTATCTTTCCATTTCTGACCTTCTTAATTTATCATCTTTTCCAAGTTCTTTTATTATGCTATATCTCTCAATTTAGTAATCTCTGCAGTTTACACTAATGCACTCTGTATTTTCTCTTGGCTGTTAAATATGCCTATATTTCTTTGGCACCTCACTAAACATCACCTTATAGTAAATACATTGCCATTTATTTTGACCTTTATTTTATTTTTTTTATTTTTTTGTAATTTCTTAGCTTTCATTCACTGTATATGGCAGACAAGGCATAGAATTATTCAGAAAATGTTATCTAATATTATTCATTCACACCTCTTACAAAGTTTTTCAGAGATTTGTCATAGTCTTCATAGAGACAACTGAAAATCTTTTCTATAAAGCAATTTTATGTATTCTTTAAAAATAAAGGGGTTTAGTTTTCTAGTTTTCCAAAGGACAATTTTATGGACAAAGATGATTTAAGAGCATGGTAGTTGACTTCATGTATTACATGTGCTGTTATTTGGGAGAGAAATTAAACTTGTTACACTTTCATACAAACTGTTATCTAATCATATCTCCTCCATCTTGTACTTGTACAGTTGAATTTTTGGAACCTGAGATTAGAACCTTACATTTATCACTTCTAAATTTAATCTTGTTACATCTGACCCATCAGCTCAACCTATAGAGACATTTTTTGAAGACAATGTGGTTTAATGGACAGAATAGGGTAAGAAAATCTAGTCCTAACTTTGATGCATGTCCTTGGGCAAGTTACTGAAATTCCCTGTTCCTCATCTGATTCATCTATAAAACATAAGTAGATTGGGCTAGATAAGCTCTAAAGTCTCTTCTAGTTCTAAATCTATGACTCTATGAATGAAGGACTGTGTGGCTCAAAAGATAGGAGTAATATAATACATTTGCCTGAATGACATGTTTAAGTATCACAGAATTTTAGAGCTGGAAGGCAGTTCAGAGGTCACAAACTTAAACTGCATACACTTCCTCTGACAAATGTTCATCTGACTTGTGCTTGAAGATCTCAAGTGATGTCTCTGCCTTCATTTACCTGAATTCTTGAGTTAGTTTATTCCATGTTTGGTCACTGTGTATTCTTAAAAGTTATTCCTTACATCAAGCTTAAATCTTTTTTAAGCTTCTACTTTACATTTAATTCTACTAAGTTTTACTTTATTATATTTAGCCCAATATTCTAGTAGGTTTACAATATTTGGAATCTTGATTCCATCATTCAGTACATTAATGATCCTTTCAAGCTTTCTACCATCATCAAATTGAATAGGGACTCTGTTTATGGTTTTATTGAAACCATTAACAAAACAACAAACCAAACAAAGAAGCAGCACAAGGCCAAGCAGAGAATCTTGGGGGAATTCCACTGAAATATATCCTTCCAAATTGATATCAATCCATTAATTGATTTTGTCTTTCAACAAGGTCAGAAAACATCCAACTTTTCTTCCATTTAGTACCCATTTTTGCTGTATGTATATTTTGGTCAGGTAGACAGATGAATGATATGGGTCCATATATGAGTAGGAGGTTTAGAATGGGTGTCTAACCTTCAGAAAATGCAGAGCTCTTTTACTGATGCCAAACTTATCATGGAAACAGAGGCCCATTTTTAGACATCTATATTTCTTTAGTTTTGCTCTATGACAAAGATGAGTGGAATATTACATTCTCCAAGAATTTAAAAGGGATATCACACAGAGGGTATGGGAGAGGTTCATATTGGGTATTAACATGAGGCCACAACATTTGGAAATATGAAGGAACTGTGAATAACAAAATAAATGCTTGTTAGAAAGAGGTGGTCTGGTCTTGTAGGAAGTGAGAGGCATTGCAGATAGATAACCAGAATACATCATTGATTGGTTGGTATATAGTGTGAGATATTGGTCTTTGCCTAGTTTCTGCCAAATTGATTTCCAGTTTGCCTAGGAAATTTTGTCAAATGATGAATTCTTATCCCAAAAGCATGGATCTTTGGGTTTATCAAACACTAGATCACTATGATTATTTACTACTGTGTATTGTGTACCTACTCTATTCTATTGATCTACAACTCTATTTCTTAACCAGTAAGACATTATTTTGATGATTATCACTTTGTAATATAGTTTGAAATTTGGTACTACTCGGCCACCTTTCTTTATATTTTTTTTAATTGATTCCCATGATATTGTTGATCTTTGGTTCTTTCAGATGAATTTTGTTATTATTTTTTCTAGCTCTAACAAATATTTGGTAGTTTGATTAGTATGTCACTGAACAAGTATAATAACTTAGGTAGATTGTCATTTTTATTATATTGGCTTGACCTATCCATGAGCAATTAACATTTCTCTAGTTGTTTAGATCTGTTTTTATTTGTGTGAAAAGCATTTTTGTTTTTTTTCAATTGTGTTCATACAATCCCTAGGTTTGTCTTGGCAGGTAGACTTCCAATTGTTTTATATCATCTGCAGTTATTATTAATGGAATTTCTCTTCCTGTCTCTCCCTGATGGGTTTTGTTGGTCGTATGTAGAAATGTTGATGATTTCTATTAGTTTATTTCATATCCTGCAACTTTGCTAACATTCTTAATTGTTTCAACTAGTTTTTTTTAGTTGATTCTATAGGGTTGTATAAGTATACCATCATATGATCTGCAAAGAGTAATAGTTTTCTTTCTTCATTACCTATTTTTATTCCTTCAATTTCTTTTTCTTGTCTTATTGCTAAAGGTAAAATTTTCAGTACAATATTCAATAATAATAGTGATAATAGACATCCTTGCTGCACCTTTAATCTTATTGGGAAAGCTTCAAGTTTATCCATGTTACAGAGAATACTTGCTCTTGGTTTTAGATAGATATTACTTTTCATTTTAAGAAAAGGTCAATTTATTCCTATGATTTCTAGTGTTAACAGGAATGGGTGTTATATTTTGTCAAAGGCCTTTTCTGCATCTATTGGAATAATCATATGATTTTTGCTGGTTTTGTAAATGATATTTTGCCTATTATATAATGCTGATAGTTTTCTTAATATTGAACCAACTGTCCATTCTGGCATAAGTCCCAGCTACTCATAATGTATAATCTTTGAGATATTGCTGTAATCTCTTTGCTAGAGTTATATTTAAATTTTTTTACATCAATATTCATTAAGGAAGTTGGTCTGTCCTTTTCTTTGTTTTTGCTCTTCATGGTTTAGGTATCAAAAACCATATTTGTGTCATAAAAGAAATTTGGTGGAATTCCTTCTTTACTTGGTTTTTCAAATGCTTTATGTATTATTTAAATAGATTGTTGCTTAAATGTTTGGTGGAATTCACTTGTAAATCCATCTAGTACTGGGGATTTTTACTTAGGGGATCATTGATGGCCTGTTCTTCTAAGATAGAGTTATTTAAATATTTTATTCCCTCTTCTATTAATATGAGCAGTTTATATTTTTGTAAATACCCATCTATTTCACTTAGAATGTTGGCATATAATTGGTCAAGATAATTCCTAATTATTATTTTAATTTCATCTTCATTGGTAGTGCATTCACCTTTTTCATTTTTGATACTAGCAATTTGGTTCTCTTTCAATTTTTAAAAATCAAATTAATCAATGCTTAATCTTTTTTGTTGTTTTTTTCCCATAAAACCAACTCCTAGTTTTATTTATTAGTTCAATAGTTTTCTTACTTTTAATTTTACTAATTTTTTTTGTTTTAAGGGTTTCCATCTTGGTTTTTAAATGTTTTTTTTAATTTGTTCTTTTTTTTTAGTTGCATGTTCAATGCATTGATCCATTCTTTCTCTCATTTACTGAGGTATGCAATAAAAGACATAAAATTTCACCTAACTACTGCTTTGGTTGAATCTCACAAAATTTGGAATATTATCTCATTGTCATTATCTTTTATGAAATTATTGATTGTTTCTGTGATTTGTTCTTTATGTCTAAATATCATACCCATTTGGAACTTTTCTTACTACACAATGTGAGATGTTGGTCTATACCTAATTTCTGCCAGATTTTTCCAGTTTTCCTAGCAATTTTTGTCAAATAATGAGGTCTTTCCCCAATACCAATGAGTTCTTTGGGTTTATTAAAAGATTGCTTACATCTGCTTCAGAATATTATGTACCTAATCGATTCCACTGATGAATCTTTCAATTTCTTACCAAGCACCAAATTGTGTGTTTGTTTGTTTTTGACAGTTACAGCTTTGTAAAATAGTGTGAGAATAGTTAATGGTAGGCTTCTTTCATTCTCATTTTTTCCCTCTTGATTCTCATGATATTCTTGAACTTTTGTTTTTCCAAATGAATTTTGTTTTTATTTTTTCTAGCTTTATAAAGTAGTCATTTAGTGGTTTGAATGGTATGACATGAATTAATAAATTGATTTTTATAATATCGGAATTTTCATTATATTAGCTCACCCTTCCTGTTATGACTTATGTTTGATAAAAATATTTTCTTTGTAGTCACTACTTTCTTTTATTTATATTCACAAACTGTCTCTTTAGTAATGTGCTCTAGAATTTTTGCCAAGAATCAAAGTCAAGAGCAATAGCCTACTGTTTGGAGAAACCAACCTCTTCCCTACTCCCCTTTTTTTGAAAACAGGAACTTTTCCTATCTTCATTTTGGTGTGCTATCTCCCATTTTCTGTTTTTCCCATAATACGCTCTGAGTGTTTCATTAAATATATCCATCAATACCTTCTGTGCTATAGATAGATTTTGTCCAACCTTGAGGGTTTGCAATCATTTTATATGTAGTAGGTGGTATTTTACCATCTCCTCATTTAGTTTGGAATTTTCACTCTCAACAATTTTTGTTCTATCCTTTTCAGCCTAAAGATTATTCTGCTCAGTAAAGGCAATAGAAACAAAATAAAATTTGAGTATTTCCAACAAGAGCTCCATAAAGCCTCTTCAGATCATTTCACCTAATTCCAATCATTCACTTATCTTCCTTTCCTTGTCTCCACCTTCCCCTCTACCTTTCTCCTTTTCTATATCAGTATGGACAGCTGTAACTGATTATAGATGAAGATTGTATATGACTTTATTTTGAAATGTTTTTTGTAATTCCACTTCTTACTTTAGAAAATCCTGCCAGACATGTCTTCCTTATATCTAGCTTCAGCCCAAATTGAACTGTTCTCAGTGCAGAGAAAAAAAATCTTATCGACCAGATGACAGCATATTGCACATTAAAGACAAAATACTTTTCAGCATTGAGACTGGAAACTATCTTATTATCTAATATGCCAAAATACCTATGATATGTTCCTTCTTTTAAATCCAAATTCATGAAAAGTACCAAACATACTTGCACCTTAAAAAAAACTATTGAAAGTAAAATAATATAGACTGTAGCAAGCAGGTCTAAAATTTTAAGGTTAGGGAAATGGTCCGGCTTCATGGATGCAAAGCTAATTCTGAGGACAAAATAGGACTTTTTCAGAAGTGAAGAATGGACGGTTTATTATTTTGAAAATGTAAGAGGAAATTTAGGTCACCAAAACATGTTTCGTGACTTACCTGTTCTTAAAATTTCCTTGGTTTTCATGACTATAAATAATCATTCTTTGACCCTTTCTTCCTACTGCTACACTGTTTTTTCATTCTTCATTGACACACACAGTCACTGTGACATTTCATATGAAGTAGAAAGAATTATAGAACAAAAACCAATGTCATGTAATTTCCCCTTTCAAGGTTGTACAATAGTTTTAGAAAACCTCTGAAGTGTTGGTATTTGGGCTTTTTTATTGTCCATTCTTGGCTTTCATAAGGTTTTTCTTTCTTTTCTCTTCACTGTTCTTTGTGAAGTTAAAATAGATTTTTTGAAGTTTCAGTGAAAAAAATAAAAGTTAAATCAAAGTTTATTAAAATTCTCGCTTTGGCTTTATTTTCTCTGCAGCATAGCTAGAAAAGTCACTGACTTTGAGTATTGTACTACTGAATGTCACAGTAAGTTATAACATTCCCTTCTTTCCTGTCAAGAGTGTTCTTCTGGTTCTCTCCACAGGCACCATCCTGCCAATGTTGGAACATGATGAAGAGGAGCACTTGAAATTAGTAAAGATTTTTTTATGATAGTCAAGATGCAGCCAAATAGATTGTTAAAGGTATTTTAGTGCTTCAGAGATCTTTATCTTCACTGTTGTGGCTAGTTCCTCTTCCAATGCAGACCACAATTCTTCTATAGCTGATCTGCTTCAGGTTCTGATTCGATATATTCTGGTTTTGTGACCCTGTGCAGATTACTTAACTTGTAGAGAATTTTCATAATGTCTATGTTCCAGAGAAGGTGCCATCTTGCATCGGTCAAAGGTGTTTCCTTACTTATGAATTCCAATTACCAGTGAAATTACCACAGGTCTAGTTTCAATCCCTATCCTATCTACCTAGTGACTAATCCTCTTTGGTAAGCCCCTGTGAACTTGGTGATAACAGCTTTCTAGTGATAGGTACACATTCTGTCCCCAGATCCACATTATAAGCTTTTTTTTTAACTGGGTAGAAAAAGCAAGAGACCATTTCCCGATATATCCTTCGAGAGAGGAGCCAGGTGGCATAATGGACAGAGTGTTGGAGCTGGACTCATCCAGCCTTAGACACTTACTAGCTGTGTGATTCTGGATAAGTAACTTAACCCTGTTTACCTCAGTTTCCTCTTCTGTAAAATGAACTAGAGAAGGAAACAACAAACCACTTCAGTATCATTGCCAAGAAAACCCCAAATGGAGTCACAGAGTCAAAAAAGACTGAAACGACTGAACCACAACAACAGTAACAACAACAACATATCTTTCACAAACCAAGGGTTACCTTTATACTGACATAAACCAATTCAATCCACTAAAAATTATTAAGAGATTGTTATATGAGAAGAACTAAGGACACAAAGATAAAATAGAAAAGATTCTTTGTGCTCAGGGTGCTTATATTCTATTAGGGATGTTAAATATGTAAAGAGATAAATGTATTTATTAATATTGGAGCAGGGAGAAGATACATCTAAGGAGGTCAGAAAAAGCTTTCCATTGAAGGTGGCATGTTAATAGAGTCTTGAAATAAAGTAGGGATTTAAAAGGTGTGGATGAAAGAGGAAGAACTGGACTGGTAGACAGCCTTTTCAAAAAACTCAGAGATGGGAGGTGGAATACAAAGTTTGGGTCACAGTAAGGAGGGCAGTTTCTTGGAGCATAAAATGTGTGAAGGGGAATGATGTGAAATGTGTATATAAATGTATATTAGAGTAAATTGTAAAAGTAAAGACAAGTTTATCCCTGAGGCAATATGGAACTACTGAAAGTTTTCAATTGGAAAGTAACATGATAACACAACATGCTTTAGGAAGATAATTTTGGAATATATGTTGAGTATAAATTAGAGAAAGGAGAAGTTGGCATCAAAAATACATTTAGGAAGCTACCAATTTGTTAAGAGAGACATGATAAGGGCCTGGTAAGGGTGGGAGCCATGTAAATAGTGAGAAGGTGACTTTAGGAGAGAAAATAGCCATATACTTTCTCATGCTGTATGATTTTTGTCTATGCTCTTCCATAGGTCTTCCAAAGAGGCTTCACTCCTCATAATGAAGGTTTCATTCAAGTGATTTTTACATTTTAACATAATTAATGGGACACTTGGATTGGCCATCTTTTTTCCTCCATTTTTCATATCATTAATCCACATCCTTTCCCAATCAAACATTTCTTCACCGATATCCCTTTTGACACTCCTTGAGTATATATGATTATTAGGAATATGATACAGTTTCCTTATGCCCACTGTGTGTGTCTATTTTTCAGGGGAGTAGTTTACTCTCAATTTTAGTATCTCAAAGATTATAGTGTTCTACAATATATGACCATGTAGCTCTGTTGAAAGAACATTTGAGTGTAAAAAGATTGATCTTTGCATTGAGGAGTTAGGGATCATTCAAAGCATAACACAATTTCCTCCATGTTATCTAACTTGCTCTATTGTTTCTGTTTGATTTTGGGCCTAACTTTATTGTCCACCAGCAGTTTTTCTTCAAATATATGTGCTGTCACAATGAACTGGCCTTCAAACTGCTTACCAAAGTCTGGGCAACAGATACTTTTCATCCATTTTTTTGTACATAGTCTTAGACTGATTTCCTTTGAATAATCTGGTAGCCGCACTGAGATGTTGCAGTTTTCTGAGGTATACTGCAATTAGTATATCTACAAAGACAAGCATATGGAAAAACTCACTATCAGGAATTTTTATTTTCAGTTTTGACACACAGACATTATCCATAACAATAGATTTTATACTTCACTTCACATTGTTAATCTGGTCATCATCGACCAGAGTAATCTCCGTGGTTACATTTGTTAAAGAATCTTATTTGATCTTATAGGTGCTCAACAGGTATTATTTTTTTTGAGGAAAAAAAAAGGCTTCAAGGTGGCATTTTGTTCTGCTGAATTGAATACTTTTAAAATAAATAATGAACAATCAAAGACAAGGAGACCTTGTACTCTCTCGCCTTCTATTCTATACTTTGTCCTCATTTTCTCCTTACCAGAAATGTGGTCTCTCTACACCTTGAAATACCCTGGACTATGATGGGTGCAATTTTCCCCTATTTTTCCCTAATCCAGACCTTTTTATTCCCTAGAAATCTCCATAATGATGATTGCATAGTATCAAGACTTTTACAGATTTATTTTTCACTTCTACTATTTTTTTTTTGCTGTTTTATAAGCTAATACTTCTCAATTATCCTAGGGCATTTTTTACAAATTTTCCAATGTATTTTTATATTATCAATGAGTATCATCTTTAGGAATTCTCTCTTACTTCCTGGCAAAAAAAAATTAGGCAATTTTGTGTAAGGAAATTTCTGAGATCTTTTAACTTCCTTCTTCTGTCAACTGCTTCCTATTAGATATTTTTAAAGATATGGTGATAATTAAGGAGCTTATTACTAGTGATATAGACAGTTAATTAGAACAGGCCAATTTGACACTGTTTTCTTACTGTCTTCTCATCTCAAACATTTCCTCTTATTTTATGTTGATTTTGTCCTGTACTCTAACTGGTTTGACTTGCCCAGACCGCTGATTCTGGTGTGATGTCCATATTATCAACCAGTCATTTCTTGTTAGTTAAGATATAGTTGATTTCATTTGTATGATGTTCTTTGGTGCTTGCCATTTTCATGTCTTTCCTGGGGAAAATTTATTCCTGATAGAAAGACAAAAACTCCTAACTATTTGCATCTTCAAATGCTTTCATTTCTCAATCTTGAATGATTATGTATTTCCAGCATTTTTTCACCATCCTCTCTTGTGCAAACTTTCACATTATTTAAGTATATGTTGAATTGGTTTGGAAGATCTTGTCAAATTATTTATAGAATCTTCCTACTCTTTCACTCTTTTGAACAAACAGCACAAACTCTGCAATCATCATCACTATAGTTTTTTATTTATTCTCCTCAGTATAGATGGTGAAGGGGAGGTTCCCAGCATGGTGGGAACTTTCAGAGGCCTATCCTTCAATAAGGGTCCCTAAGACGATATGATAGTATATCAGGATGGGATTTTCTTGAAGTCTACCAAGGTAGGGCTTAAAATCTGCCTCCCTTTGCTTTCCGCCTTTGATAACAGACCTGTAGCTTAGAGCTACAATGAGTACCTATGATAATAATAATAATAATAATAATAATAATAATAATAATACATCTAATAGTAGGACTTAGAATGCTTTGAATACACACATACAATCCTCTTGGACACTTGAGACTAGCTAAGAGTTTCTGAAAAAAGAAATGGAAAAAATCTTGCATTCTCACAAAATTTGTATTTTGTTTACTCTTCAGCAAAAAGCTAATGTTTACATAAAACTCATTTCCATTGATTTCTGGGCATGATTCACATGGAATTTAATTAAGCACAGTGAGCAATTATATCTCAGAGACTCTGACTCTTTGACTTAAATTCTGGATTGCAAGCAATGGTTAACACTGGAATTTTTTCTTCTGAGTCTTGTTTTTCATAGTGACATTTTTTTACATGATCAAATTTTGCAGATTGGTTCTTTACTGAGGCACACCTTCTTTCTCACTATCAGAATGCTAAAATTTTCTTGATCACAAAGACATAAACCATTCTTGAATATTTGGAGAGTCACTAGAATACTATTGAAGTGGCTCATTATTATAATGCATTCAGGTCACAGCATATCCCTAGAACATAATGACAAAATGGTGTGTGTGTGTGTGTGTGTGTATACATATATATATGTATATATATACATATATATGTTTACTATCGACCTGAAAGTTGGTTAAAGAGACAAGCTAGCTGATAAGTAAATTCATATTGTTTTATTCCCTTAAGTTAGCAGCATGTAACATGTTACATGGAGCCAGAGGTTTAACTCTGACCGAATCAAGCAATTTTCAGAGGACATTTAAACCCTGACTCAGGATGTCTGTGTTACTCAGTTTTATGGTCTCCATATGTTTAACCAGAGCATGAGAAAGGAAATTTAAATAAGGCAAATGTCAGATCCAGGATATCTGTGTTTCCTTTACCACCATCTAGGTAGCGTCTGGGTTAAAGGCACCTTAGTGGTCATAAATATAAGAATGCTCTTGATTGGCTTTAGCTATTGACACAGGAAGGGGCGTTCTTAACTCACTCAGGAAGAAAAGATTAATTCAGGTTTTTGGCCCTTATTGGGGCTCAATTGATCTTAAATGATTTTATATATATATATATATATATGTATATATACACACACATATATACACATACATACATATACATACATGTAAATATATGTATATCTGTGTGTATATATGTGTCCTTGTGTTTGTGTGTAGGGATGTATATATTCCAATCTATCTTATAAGGCAGGTGTTCTGGCCTTGGCTGCAACATTATAAAAGTGTCCTATTGTATTCATACAATAGGTTTTCTAAAATTAGCATATTGACTCATCATTTCAATGTAATATATATATATATATATTTAAATCCTAATAAAAACAATATTGAGTATTATGGATAGCTGCATTCCCAATTGATTAGGAAAACCTGATTCAGTTAAGGTGGTGACATACTTTTAATGAAAAACTTAATATAGAGCCAAATTCTCTAAATAGTTGCTGCCTCACAGAAGCTCAGCAGGCCCCTCCAGCTTCCTAATCACTATTCTGATGGGAAAATCCTCTTTCCACCTGCTGTGGAATGGTTAGACACAGAACAAGGATATGGCCCCAAGCAGCCTACAAATCCCCATCTGAATAAAATTGTTCTTTATCAGATTTAAACCCCCTCCTCAATTTCAGTCTGTGTGGTATGCCCAGCTTATTGGTAAATTTAACTTTGTTTACTGTATTAATTTTTATTTTGACAATGCTTTTTATTTGAAAGTCATTTCCTGAAACTAAATTGGTTTAGAAGTTACAACAGTCCTTTGCAAAGTCAGAATTAATTCCATTTCTTCAAAGTCCTTTTATTTCTTCTTAATTAAGCTGCCTTATTACAACTACTAAGGAATAGTTACTGACTGCTGTAAAACTGGCTTTGGTGTTGTCCTTGGGTAAAGCTTAACTTTGTTTTCTCGAATGACTTTTCTTTAAAAAAAAACAGCCTTTTGCTTACAGAAATTGGCTTAATCAGTGTGTATTAGGTGGGGGAGGGAAGTTAGACACTCTGTGTTTCCTACAAGATCTGAGAGCAGGGTTCTTTCATTGAAAGCCAGGGGAGTCCATCCAAAAGTTTTATTTTGCTTCTGATCAGATCTACTCATCTACATTGTGGTAAGTGGGTCAGCTCTATTTAAATCTTTCTTTTAGAAGTGTAAGATGAAAAACCTCTTGCATAATTAATTGTCTCACCTATAAAATGCTTTGATTTTGTATTTGTATATATAAAAGTATATGTAACGTGTGTATTAATATATATATATGCACTATATATATACATATATAATACAAAATTTAAAAATCTTCCCTCAATTTTACTGTATATTTCAGAAATCCATGATTTTATTATGTGGTCACTCACACCACTAATACAGATTGCCCTTCCCCATATATTTTGCCATCTTTTGAGTTTCTGTGACCAAAAATATTCATGAATAAGTAGCTCTGAGACTTTGCAAATGTAGCTAGGATTAGTCTAAAGTGTTTTGCTCGAAACCTTTTCAGTTTGATATCCATCAGAATTTAGAGGAAGATAGTTTTCTTAAATTCTGTATAAATAAATACTAGATAAGCAAACTGAGCACTCAGGAGAAATCCCATGGCGTCTTCTCAGTCTCCTTTTACTTTCTGAAATTTAGGAATATGCTCTAGTAAATTGTCTTTAGTCTCTGGATATTGCCACTTAATCTGAAGTTTACATTAGATCTAGAACACCATGGCCCCAGATTCACAAACTGTTAGTTATGAATCTCTTCATAATTAGCTGTGCTAGTCTTTGATGGCACATACCATGTGTAGCTAAGGACTATATTTTAAGGCTTTGCATTTCCTAAAGCTTGCCAAAGCTAGCCCTCTTCTAGCATAACTGTTAAATGCCCAAGGTCACTGCTATTCCACAAGGCATCAGCATAGGATTTTGTGGCTGTTTCTCCCTTATATCAGTAATTATTCCCTCATTCTAGATTTTTCCCCAATAAATTAGGAAAAATTAATATATTCACAAAAAAGTCTGTGCTATGCTCCTGGGACAGCCTAAAACTTTAGTCTAAACAAACGGCCCTAAATAATGCTATAATGTCCAACTCTTCAACTGCATCTTGGATTTTCATGAGTGATTTCATTAGTCATCAATCTGGCAATACAGAATCAAGGCCAGCATGTTGGCTTCAACTCAATGGCATTGACTTACCAGTATAATCCTTGCATTTTGCAAATTAGGGAACTGAGGTTTAGCCACCTTTACTTTTATTAATTAAACCTTCCTCTGCGAAGTGGCCCTTTATCTTTATGCAAGGGGTCAGTAACATCAGAAGTAAGTAGGAAATGGGAAAGAATGAAATAGAAGAAAAAGAGAAAGGACATGTAAGAGGAAACTGGGGGGAGAGAGGGGGGGAGAGAGAGAGAGAGAGAGAATGGAAAGCAGAACTAAGTTTTAGAGGAAATAGGTGAATGTATGTATATGTTAAAGAGCTTTATGAGAAAAGAAGTAAAATTTATATTAGCTAAACTTATATTTAATCTTTTAAAATTGGAGTTTTAGAGCTAGAAGGGAACCTAGATATCATCTTGTCCTACCCTTCATTTTAAGTATCTTGGTTTTCTCTTCCTTGTCCCCCATTGCAAGATTTATATTTGAAAAAAAACAACTTTGACCTGTCTTAGGTCAATTCCAAAAGCATTTTTGACTTTGATGGACAAATGGAAAAGAAACAACCAGGAGGTCAAAGGAACTGCCCAAGGTCACACAGTAAGTAAATGATCATGCTAGGTTTTGGAGCCAGCAGAAAAGACTACATAATAAGGCCTGCTATAAATACAGGCTTTGGACAGCCTGCTTACATTCATTACTTTTTTCTTTGTTAAAAATGCTGGTAATTATAACCCGTTCTTTTTTTCCTAGGGGGAAAAGGTTTGTAGAATTATAGAGGAGTCTTAGCATTGAACTTTAGAGTTCTGGCTGTTACTGGAATGAGGCTCTAATTTCCTGAGACAAGAGGAAGGAAATCCTACCCACAGATATACTCAGTAAACACCATCATTTAGTGAAGATATTACTCTACCTACATGGGACTTTTGATCCATCACTTTTAGCATACTTCTCTGTTTTATCATTTTTTTTCTTTTCTTACTCTTTTTTTCCCAAGAAATATATTAATTCATACATTTAAAGAAATTATTAGGATGATGGTATCCTATGTGGAGTTATTAGGAGCTGAGAGCTTGGGCAGTTCAAGGTCTAAATCAGATTTTAGAGGTTCAGAATCTTAGAGTTAGCTGGTGCACTATCCACTGAGCCACCTAGCTTCCCTGAGTTGGAAGAGACTTTAAAGGGCTTTTAGGCCCAAGCTTCGTCCAATGTACGGATCCCCTATATTGTATCCCTGACAGAATGGAAATCTACTTCCTTCCAGCTCATATTAGATATTCCATCTGCCAACTCTCTTCCTTTTCTCTGTCTATCCCCACATCTAGAATTCTCTCCCTTCTCTTCTAACCTCCTTTCCTGGCTTCCTTCAAATCTCAGTGAAAGTCCTTCCTTCTGCAAGAAGCCTTTCTGAACCCTCTTAATGCTGTTTTTATTTCCTCTGATTATTATCTCCATTTTAATCTTGTCTATAGCTTGTTTTTACATGGGTGTTTGTATGTTGTTTACCCCATTACACTATTAGAGTAAGGACTAGCTTTTTTGTTTGTTTTTTTTTTTCTTTTTTATCATCAGAGCTTAGCACAGTGCTTGGCACAGAGGAAGTGCTTACTCAATGCTTGGTGATTAACTCCTCCCTCTGCCAGGGAGTTTCCTACTTTTTGAAGTAGATTGTTCCATTTTTTAACTACCGTATTTTTTTCAAAAGTTTTCCTTATAATTTTGTGAGTTTAAATCTGCTTCTTTGTAATTCCATCAACTGGATTTCTTTTTGACCTCTGAAGCCAAGGAGACAATAAATTTAATCTCTGTTTCCATATGACAGACCTTCAAACATTTGAAGACATCTGGCATGTCTTTACTCCACTTTACTCCAGGCTAAACAACCCACTTGTCTTAATCATTCTACTATTAGATGGTTCCTGAACCCCTCACCACCCTGTTTGCCCTCTGGATAAACTCCATTTTGACACTATTCCTCTGAAAGTGTAGGTATGGGACTGAACACAATACTAAAAAAGCCAATTTGACTAGGCCCTAGTAGAGTACTTTGAACATATTAAGTTGTGCATTTTGGTGTGACCTAGACACATTATAGCATTTAGAGCTATAAGAGTCCATTTGATGGAAGAGGAAACTGAGGCACAGAGAGGTGAACAGAGTCTATTTTTCAAATTTGGCACTCTCTCTCACCTCCCTGATTTTTCCCAGGCTGTTTCTCATGCCTGAAATATAGTCCTTTTTCACCGCCTCTTAGAATCTCAGATCCCTTGTACTAAGCCACAGAATGTTAATGTCATGTACCTATTTGGCAGTCTGGAGAAGCCAATGAATCACTTCCCACAATAAATGTTTTCACATGCATAAAATAAAATACACAGAGTTAAAAAGGAAACCAATTATGATGAAATACAATTATCAAATTATATTGAAAACAAACAAATGCACTAATCCAGGTTAAGAACTCTTGATTGTTTTACTTTTTCCCTTCTCCTAAAATTATCACAAAAATACTTATCTGCATACATGCTACCTCTCTGTAGATGAATATAAGATATTAGGAAGGCAGAGACTTTTTTCAGTAAGGCCTAACACAGTCCTCTGGACAAAATAGACCCTACATAAGTGCATGATTTATTTGGACTGGATTGGAGAGACTTGCTTAAATTCATAAAGGTGATAAGCAAAGCAAGAATTTGAAACCAGTACCTCAGTCCCTCTGACTACACGTTTTGTGCTCTTTCTACCACACTAAATATTGATCGAGTTGTAATTGAATTGAAATTGCCAAATCAGAATGCAGTGGGAATATCATCCTTTTTTATCTCTACACAGATCTTCTATTAATGGAGTTGAAGAATGCTTTTTTTTTTTTTTAGCAGCCCCTTTCACATCGCCAACTCACATTAAGTTTGTGGTCAACTGAAACTCCCAGGAGTTTCCTTTACTCAGCTATTATGATTTGCAATCTCTCATACTTCATAGCAGCATTTCTTTTCTGATCTTTTTGGAGTCTAAGCACTGGGTCCTTTCTTCTCACCTTTTGTCACCTGGAGCAGCCACTTTTCAGCTGTGAAGCTTTCTTTCATGTTTTCTGCGGAGGGAGGGGAAGCAGGCGCCCATGGACAGAGAAACATGGTTCTGGGAGCAGGAGAGAGTGTTCCTGGTATCTGCACATATTTTCTGGCAACTGGTCAATTTGGTCTTTCTCCTCCAAAAGATTCCTGTTAACAGTCCAGATTTCTCCTGACTGAGCAAGCCCAGCAGCCTCAGCCAAAGGTGCTTCCAGGAACAGAAGACTAGGAAAGCTGCGGGAAAGACAGAATGCTTGCTACTGTAGGGAGAGTCAAGCCACTGATTTCGAAACACTGCTCCAGGGATTATAAGAGGTCATGTTAAATTAAAAATGGGCAATTATGTGGGAGGAAAGAAATCACTGGTTTCCTTACAACCTGAGAGAAGAAACACAAGCTATGGGGAAATGATCAAAATGACATATGACCGGAATCATAATTTATGGATTCTCACTTATTGAGGAACTGAAGAAGGTGGCTTTAAGACAGATATGCTCTCCCTCAGGATTTTTATAGCAACTGAGAGTAGTTACTGGCATCATTATACCTCGAATTGAAGATCAGGAAATTGAAGAATCAAGGTTAAAGACTTGTATGGGGAGTCTGTAACGGAGGTATAACAGGTACCAATGGGCTTGTCTCCCACTTCTTTTAGCATAAGAAAATACAGACTTCTGAGAGATAAATAAAGGCTTACCCTAAAATAAAGTGAGCTGTGGCTGAATATGGTTTGTGCTTTTGGGTGTTTAAAAATAATTTTTTTAGTTTTTTTTTCTTTTTTAATATTCAAAGCAGCACTCTTTATTCAAAAAAAAATGAAAGAAAGAACTAAGGAAGATTTCTTAGCACCTTACCCTACATCTGTCAGTCCTGGTTGGCTTTTTAGCTAGCATTCTGCTTCAGGGTTTAATGCCAGGCTATTAATTTTTATTGTCACTGTACATTCATTTTACAGGCATTCAGAGATTTTTATCCTGGAAATAGTTTACTAGAGCCAGATAATAGATATTCATTATTGAAAATCAGGGACCAATAATATGTTTTGTATAGAAAATACATAGCTATTTCAGTTTGTTAGATTCTATAAATTAGTGACATGATCTCTGAAGCAGGTGGCTTCATTGTTGAAAATAGGGCTAGGGTGGAGTTTCTGTAAGGTACCTCAGTGAATTGCTTTTATGTAGGTCAGTTTTTATGGAGACTGTTTTAGAATTTTGAGACTTGGTCTCTACAAAAAAGCTCCAAGGACTATAAAGCCTTCATTAAGTAGAACTCAATTAACTGGGATGCTAATTGATGTGGAGGGGTTTTTTTGGTATTTAATTTTTTGGAGTAAGAAACATATAACAATAATATTCAAATTTTCATTAAAGTATGGAATTAAAATATTCAAACCATGTCCTATAGTAAGATTCAGTCCTAATTTCTATGCTTTTTATAAAATTCTGTCATAAAAAATTAATTTCCAACAGCACAACACAAAGGAAAGTCAGTGTAGGATTGCAGATAGAGAGCCGGCTTTGAGTCAGGAAGATACAATTTCAAATTCCTCTTCTGATAATCTGGCTGTAATAACATTTTTATTTTTACTTCTATGCTGTTAAAGTAAAATATTTCACAGGATCATAGGACTACAGATTTAGAGTGGGAGAGGATCTTAGAGGTTACCTAATCCAATCTTCTCATTTTAAAGGTAAGGAAACTGAAGCCAGACAGGTTAAATGATTTAAGTTACACAGGTAGGAAGGGACAGTGGCAGGATTCAAACTCAGTCTGCAATAAGCCTTCCCTATTGCCTTTGATGTCTTCTCTCTAAGATTGTCTCCATTTTATCCTGTCTATATTTTGTTTATATCTAGTTTTTTGTATGTTGTCTCTCCTATTAAATTGTGAGTTTGGATATTTTTATTTTATTTCATTATTGTTTATTTCTATTTTTTTTTTTTTTGGTATGCCCAGTGTGTAGCATAAAGCCTGACATAGAGTTCATACTTACTAAATACTCATTGACTTAGCGATTGATTCCAAATTCAGACCTTAGTGTGGACAAACTGTGAGGACTAGGTCCAAGCAGAAAAGTTAGATTAGTAATACAATATTCTGATATGATGAAGGGTGAGAGGAAGAGACAGGCTGTGTGCTCAGTAAATGGGATCAAAGACCTGGCTATCAGAGTACTGTATATCACCAGCAATGATAAAATGACCTACCTGTGTATCAGGTGATGTAGCCAATCAAAAGGTAAGAGAATCTGAGGCACTAAGAACAACCAGACTCAGTGGAATCAGGCCGAAGTCAGGTTCGATGAGCCTCGATTTCAAATATGTTAAAATGAAGACCTGAGCTTAATCAGAGTGTTCTTACAATTTGTTACACTTAATGAGAAGAACAGCCATGAGACTTTTTAAACCAGGTATGATATGTGGAGCTAACCCTTCCCTCTCAACTTTCATAGGTAGACTATTCCCATTTACCTCCTTAATGAGAATAGGTGTGTCCAGATTAGTGGTGGACAAAAGCCTGGAACCCTGAGCTCTGAACCTGAATTTTTTGAGGACCTTGAAAAGGAATAAGTGGATTGGGCAAAGGCTTTTGCAGCTAGCATTATGGGAGGTCTGGGTTCTGAAGCTTTTGGAATAGTTGAAGGGATTAAATATTAACCTTGTGGCAGAAATTCAAAAGTTGCATAAGTCTTAGAAGGAAAAAAAAATAATAGTAGAAATGTAGGGCATAGCTCCAGCATCAAGGGAATATGTATGTGTGAGGGGGAGGGAAAGAGAAGTGGGGAGAGCAACCATTATACATTGTTTGTAATTTAAATTTTAGTTTATTATATATATATGTATATATAATATATATATGTACATATATGTATATTAGTTCATAATCCTCAATTTGTAATTTCCTACTATTTGTAAAAAAAAAGAATTGGTTCCAAGAAAAGTATAAAAGGAAAGGTATATACTATGTCATTTAATATTTAGTTCAGTATTAAGCCTAAGCAAAAGTGCTTCTATAACTTATTAGTCACATTTTTTAAAGAAAAGGTCTCTGTGATATGAGAAGATGAGTGTACAAGGAAAGGCTCTAATGACCTAATTATAGTTGAATATTTAAATATCAGGTACTGAATACTAAAAATAGTCTTTATTCCTTTAGAGGTAAAATGTTGATTGTGCCTAAAATATCCCTTGTGTTAAATTCTTATTCTGTTAACACCTTTACAATTTAATCAAGTTTTTTTTTTAATCCTTAGAAATAAAGCTGTACCAAAGAAATGTTGGCATTTATGGCACATGCTGTTATATAAAACAGAATAAGCCACAAATAATTATTATTATTTTGAAAATCAAGAAATTCATCCTTTTTAGAAAATAAAAACACTTTTGATCTTTTCCCTTACCAGAGAATCTACTATCATCTGCTTTGAGAAAAAATAAAACCATAGAAAGCCAAATGATACACACAAATGCACACACATATATATACAACATACATATCCATGTATACATACATAAATATTATTTGTTTATGTCTGTAAGTGTATTTAAAGCATGTACTTGAGCTGAATCCACATGCATCAACACCAAAAATAATAGGTAAAGCCTTTCATATCCCTTTGAAGTACAGTGATTTTGACCTAGCGCATTACTGAAGAGAAATGTTTTTTTTTCTACTTTTTAAAGTGGCAAGCAGAAAACTATACTATATAAGCAAGACACTAGAAAGATCAAGTGTGCATGAGCAGAATTAACATTTATAGAACACAAACTGCTTCATAAATGAGTTATTACTACTAATAATGATTCACGAAATGAACACCTATTAAACTGTACATACATAGACAAATGCTCATGGGATTTTTAGTTTAAACAGTCTTTGATATGTGCCAACCATTCTTCTTTCAGATAAGGAAACTGATTCACAGGGAGATTGTAATTTGCAAATGGTCGCCCAGTTAGTGTCAGAAACGGGATAAGAAAGAGTCTTCTGATACCTAGGGCACTATGTTCCATTGTATGACATAATCTTTGTGAGATAATGTCTATATGCAAAGCTTGCCATAAACTTTGAAGCACTATATAAATGTCAGTTGCAACTGTTACATTAAGCATAAATAGTATGCAGTTCATCTAAATGACTATGCTTAGCAATATGACAGAGACCATTTTGTATAGTTTTCCTTTTTTGAATTCTTAATTTTTCAGTATATTCAATAAGTATTATTATCCATGGTTTTCCCTGATACCATGTATAGTTTAATCCTCATCATATACATAATGATAAAAACGTTTTCATAGGCTTATGGGAGATGTCATAGGTCTCTTAAGTTTTTGGAGGCTTATCCTCTTGAAAGAGGTTGAACATTATTTAATTCAAAAAGTCAGACATTATAATTTATGGAAGTTGGAGAGAGACAGTTTTCAGCTTGATATAAAGGGGGGGGAGTATCACACTTAGATTTGTCCAAAAGTGTAATGAACTGTATATATATACACACACACACACATATATACATATATGTATATCTGTATGTGTGTATATATGTATGCATGTATAGTATATCTGCATGTATGTCTGTATATCTCCATGCATATATATGAATATATGTATGTATGTGTATGTGTGTGTGTGTGTGTATGTGTGTGTATATCTTACAAGGTATTGAGTCTCCCATCACTGAATGTCTTCAAGCAGAGGCCGAGTATTAATTTTTCAAACATAACATTAAGAAGATTCCTGTTTGAATATGGGTTGAATGAAATGGGTCCTGAGGCCCTTTCTAATTAAGAAATTATATTATTCTATTATCCATTCTTCATCAGAGGGGCCATTGAATAACATGTCAACCAATTCCATAGCTCCAGTGTCCTCACTGATGAAAGACTGATTGACTCAATGTAACAGATTCTGAGCAGAGAAAAGACTGCCAGAAATAACCATCCTCATTCACAGCTCCTCTCCTTCTTCTGCTCAAGTTTTGTTTTGTTTTAGTTTTTGGGGGGTCTGGCTCCCTAATGTCCACTTAATAAAGTTCTGAACTTCCCTATTACTCTCATTCTCCTTCCACATAGCCAATAAGTTGCCTGTTCTTGCCTTTTCTGCTTTCATAACAACTCCTGGATACATCTATTTGCCTCCAACTACCAGCCACCACTGCAGTGCAGGTTCTTATCACCTTATGCCTGAATTACTACAGCAGTTTTCTGTTTGGACTCCCTAGCTCAGTTCTCTCCCCATTCCAATTCAATCTTCACTCAGCTGTAAAAGTGATCTTCCTAAAGTGCAAGCCTGATGCTGTCACCTCCTATTTGATGAACTCCAATAGCTTCCTATCACTTCTAGAATCAAAACTAAAATCCTCTGACATATATAAAACTTTCCACAACCTCTCATTCTCCTACCTTTCTAGGCTTCTTATACTTTATTCTTCTCTAAATATTCATATATAATTCAGAAACACCTTCCTTATTGCTATTATTTGTCCATGATATTCCATCTCTGGATTCTAAGCCAGTTAAGAAAGGACATGTTTTACTTTGTCCTTCACACCTGTCTCTGGCTTCTCCTGTAGGTATTAGAGTACGTTGGACAGATACCAAAGACCTAATGAGACTCAATCAGTTTTATCTTATCCAGGGTGAGATATCATGACAAAGAAAGGCCTTTCTGACTCCTCACAAATATATCCCAAGTTACTTGCAGATACTTGGAAATCCTTTAACAGAATAAAGTCTTTCATCCTACACTGAGAGTAAGGAGCCTGAAATGAAAATGCACTGACTGACACTCATTTACAGTAAATTACAATCAATAAATAAATGTTTGTAAATGACATATTGATTTTCTGTTTTGATCAATAAAAAGGGAGAGTTGGGATAAAAGATTGAGATGGTGCTGGGGGAGAAGGGATTTGAGTCAAAAGGAGAAGGTTGGGGACACTTTGCAAAAGGCCCACCTTTTTATTTTTCAGCTGTGCCTGGACAATAGAAGCTGTGAAGAGATACAGTTACTGTGCTTGGCCACTCAACAGGAACATTGCTGATGGATCCCTGAAATTGCTTTTATTCACTGCTGCTGTCAATTGAGACAAGGCAAGTTATTGGCATTTTTGAGATATTTACATTTGAGAGGAGCACTTGAAAAATACAGCTGAGACTGAGAGACAGGGATCAATACCAGTGTTATTTTTGCTATATGGATTTAACTGTACATAAACAGCAGCTGGAGTATTTGTATAACCAAGGTAATGCCTTTGTTTGTCCCCTCTGGTGGTCTGCCCTCTAAAAATCTCAGAAAGTTAATCACCCCACCTAAGCCTAAGACTTTTCTTAGCTAGATACATATTTCCTACTTTATTTTGGTTACTTAGAAATTACTTGATAGCACCAAATTTCTTTATCCAAGTTTTTAGGGAGAAATACTGAGGCTAGTTTTTTTTGGTATTTTTTGTTTTTGGTCTGAATTCTTTTAACAATTGATTAATGTTTTTTTTTAAATTCAAATTTAGAAAATACATATAACAAAACCAAATGAATGCTCTTTGAACGCCACATTCTACTCATGTTAAACTATTAAAGGGAATATTTTTATGTGTAAGGTAAGTTACTTCTACAAAATAAATGACTTAAAATTATTATTATGAAAGTTTGAGGCTTTGCTTGAGGTAGAAGAGTTTGCTCCTTTTCCACTGTGTCTACTATTCTTCTGAGAAACTCTTTTAAAAGTAATATTCCTCTATCTTGTGATGAATGCAGAAGCTCTAAATTACATTTTGGGGCTGCACATAATAGTACACTGCTGTAATCCTATAATCCCTGATACTAGGGGAAGCCAAGACTGGTGAATCTCAAACTGGGAGTTTGGAACTGCGAAAAGGCTAAAGTTGATAGGGTGTCCACTCTAAACCTAGTGCCAATAGCATCAGTTCTTGGAAGCAGAACCACAAAGCTGCCTAAGGAGGGATAAACCAGCCACAGTTAGAAAAATGCAGCAGGTTAAAGCTTTCAAATCAATCAACGTTGGAATTGGGCTCCGAATGACTGCTATATGACCAGCTCAGGTGAAGTAGGGAGATCTAGTTTCAGATAGATAGATAGATAGATAGGTAGATAGATAGATAGATATAGAGCTAGAGATATACATGAAGTGTATGTATATAAGAATGTGTATATAAGAATATGTGTATATGTGAATATGTATATATGTATATATAAATATATGTACATATGAAAATGTATATAGGAATGTGTGTATGGATAAATTTATATGTATATGAATATATAATGTATACACATGGACATGAAACATGCATAAATATGTTACATATATGTATGTATATATTGATATATTTTGTATAAATATCTTTGATATTTCATTTTATTTGGTAGGCAGCAAGGTTCAATGGAAAGTGTGCCATATTTGAAGTCAGTAGACATATTGAAACTTGGACTCTACCAGTAACCATTTGTATAAGTCTGGGCAATTTAATATCTCTGTGCCTCATTTTTCTAATCTGTACATTTATAGATGACCTGGAAGGTTGCTTTAAGCTGTCAAGTCCAAAATCTCAAGAGGCATGTGTCATTTCCATTCATTGTTCAGATATCCCCCCCACAATACTTGGAACATAAATATAGTCAAGTTTGAGCCACCTGAAAGGTTCTCTGAGATCATTTGTAAATACACACTCATGTGTATATGTGTATATCTATATATCTATATGTATATTTATTTGTATAATGTATGTGGGGGAGTGTGTATAATTATGTCTAAACAGAGCTTTAAAACACAAATCACAAAATGTGTCTTATACTGAAGATTCCATTTAGAATAAATTTCTTAAGAAATGGCCAGAGACCATGCCTACACAAAGTAACTATCTTAAACATTTTGAATATTTTGAGGGTGTTAACTTGTTTAGAAGAATCAAAAATATTTCCAGAGGTAAATACATGATTTCAGGGAGATATGACCATTCTATACATTGAAAATGCCTTCCTATTTCCCAATATTTATATTGCCATAAATTCCTTTTGCAAATTGCACACAAAGCATCTGCCATAGCTCTTCGTCACCTGCAAAGCAGTCAAGTAACAGACTCGGTCAGTGAAACTAAAGCTACACATTAGGTATTTTGTTTTCCATGTTCTACCACAGTGAGGAAGACAACACAGCTGAGTCCCAGAAACAGCAAGTAAGCTTGTGGAATTTTTGCATTGGAGAAGTATACAATCTTTCTAAACTTACATGAATTTTATTTAGTGAGCTAAGGAGAAGGAAACACAAAGTGATCAAGGGGAAAATGAGAGAGAGGGGGCAGGTAATATTCTGGCTCCCAGGAGGCATTTTAACTGCCAAGTTCTTAAGTCATGGGATGTCTTCCCTCCCTTGTGTGCTTCTCTGTGCTTTGCCAGTGAATTGACCTTTCGGCAGAAGAAGCCAAGAGAGTGACTTTTGTTTTTGTTTCCCTTCAGGATGTCTGCTGTGCTTGAGTCTCAGTCAGTACAGTGCTCAGGAAGTCTGGGCATGGTTAATAAGTATCATTTGGAAATTTAGTGCTATACCAATTAAACTACCAAAGGACTGTTTATTGAATTAGAGAAAGGTAATAATAAAATAACATTCTTCTGAAAGAATGAAAGAATCTCAAGGGATTTTTTCAAAAGTAGAATGGAAGGAGCTTGGCAGTTCCAAATTTAGAACTACACAAAGCAATTATCTGCAAACTTATTAGGTACTAGTTGAAAAATAGAAAAGTTGATCAATTTGATAAACAAGACACATAAGCAATCAAATACAGTAGCATAGTATTTGATAAACCCATGAACTCCAGCTATTGGGGTAAAAGCTCCCTATTTATGCAAAAAAAAGACAGCTGGGAGACTGGAAAACAATTGAACAGCATTTAAGATTCAGACCAATAATTTTTACCAGACACCACAATAAAGCTTCAAGTGGATAAATGACCTAAATATAAGAAGTCATATAAACAAATTAGATTAGAAGGAACATGGATACATTTTACAACTATGACTAAGGGAATAATTCTTAACTAAACAACAAACATAATACAGAGAAGGATGGAGATTTATATAAACTTATTCAAAGTGAAGTAAACGGAATCATGAAAAGAATATATACGATGACTACAACAATGTAAATGAAAAGTGCAACCACAAAATAATCAAAAAGGAATTTTGAAAAGTTGTCATGTACAAGCTGAGTTTCTTGAAGTCTCTGTGTCTCCCATGCTTAGCACAGTGTCTTGCACACAGTAAATGCTTAATAAATGCTTATTGATTGACTGTCTGGATGTCTGGCAAAAGTTAGACTATGATTCTATCTGTTAGATGGAAGTTAGTTTCCATTAACCACTAGACCCTGAACTTTCCATTATTCTTTTCATCATATTTTCTTTAAAGATGAAAAGCTTATTTTATCAACATTATGCTTCATAACTGCTTTTGTGAATAAAGCCTGAGTTTTTTTCTCCCCTATCAGTAACATAGTAAACTTTCTATGAGCATTCTAAAACATATTAACATCAATAATTGCTTTTAGTTCCTTTTAAAAAAATAATACAGATTGGAAAGACAGATCAGTATAAAGCTACTGAAAAAAAACCATACATCTATATTACACACATATACATACATACATACATACACACATACATATATACATATATATATGGGGAGAGAGAGAGTACAAACATACATAAAGCCTTATCTTTTTATTTTACTATCTCTTATACAACTATGAGCTCAGTCTGTAGTGTTCTTTGAACTATATAACTATATTAAAGGGTTCACACTTTGCTGGTTCAGTACATGCAGAGTTCCATTCTAACTATTCTTCTCTTCGGAGGTTTATGTACTATTCTGGAGCCCAGGAAGCAGTATAACAGAATTCTAATCCTTTAGATCTGACATTTGATGATGAAATTCTGTGCTAGCTTTTTTATATAAAAATCAGAAAGAAAGCTTTCCTAAAAACAAAGTGAGTGGCTAGTCTGTCCTGACCTGTTCTCTGTCCTGTATTATTTGTTATAGCAGTATTGCAGGTTCAGCTGTGTAATTTATTTGTACTTTCCAAAGGCCTTTGATAGGATTTCATATCAAAGGTCTTTCCAAAAATGGATGACCCTGGGGCTGGAGGAAATGCTTTTTTGCAAAAAGCCAACTGGCTTAGAGATAGGAGCAAAGAGATTCTGTGGATGGAGATTTAGACAATGATGTCCTTCCAGGATCAATTCTGGGGTGAGACTCATTTAATAATTTTGTAAGTAATCTGAATAATTGAGGACTGTATAAAATTAATAATGCTGTAGATAAACAAACAAATTCCTCTGAAAATGTAAAGGAAAATATTTTTGTAAGGCCTCATGACTTTGATTAGTACAATTAACAAGATTAGGAGTAAATCATGCTTCCCACTTCTCGGCAGAGAGGTATTAGATTCGAGGTATAGAATGAAACATGCATTTTCAGACTTGCAGAATAAATTTGGAGGATAATATCAAAGAGGAAAATGTTGAGTAGCAGGTATGTTTCCATGTTGACACAAAGGGGCTATTTTAGGGTAAAACTATATTTCTAGAATAATTATGGCCTCCAAAGCATATAATGACCCAGCAAATGAATCTTGCACCTATTGTACATTGTTCCCTTGAAAACATCAGTTGGTTTTTCTGTTTTTAGCTTCTGTCATTGATTCTCACAAGTAATTAGCCTTTATCACAACAGTTTCTGGAAACTGAAAAGAAAATATGTTCCTACTCATGTATAAACTATAATGTATTTGTTATTTGAATATACTGGGGAAAGTCTGCTTGTCCCCACCCTATGAAAGATACAGCAGAATTAGAGTAGCTCTATAAATGCTAACTCATTAAGAAGAGGAGTGGGACCATTGGACACAGATGTAATCAGGAATGATCTAGAAAGACAAATTCTAATGACTATATTGGAATTCTTTTTAATCATGAAAGTTGTAGGCATTATGAACCTGGACATCACCACATTTTGGAATGTAGGGAGGGTAAGGCAAAAATAATGCTGGATTTGAAGTCAAGAAACTTTGCTGATAATGTGACCAAGAGTCTTTTGGTAACTGTTTCTTGTAAGATGCGTGAGATTGCCTGGATGACTTCTGAGGTCCTTCAGAATAGAAACGAATGAATGTGTAAAAAGGTTTAAAAATTTTAAAGATGGATGATAAATTAATAATGGATTATTATGAGAAACTTATGGTACAATAAAGCAATGTAATAAAAAATCATTAGCATCTAAGTATGCTCTAGGGTTTATGCTAAGCACTCTTGGAGATACAAAATTTAGATAAGTCACAATAGTTGACCTAAAGGAGCTTAAAGTTTAGTAGGGAGAAATGAAACAAAAATAGATGGCCATGATATATAGAGTGTTGAAGAGTTTATTTCTACCCTTTTGAAACAAGCTAACAAGTAGACTTGTTTTGTCACAATCCATTATTTTTTGCCACTGTTAGAGACAGAATAATGGGCTGGATATGCTATAGGTTTTTCACTATAAGTTAATTGTCATTTTAAAAATTTTCAATTGGCTTAAAAACTCCTGAGTTTGTTAGTAGTCAAATTAGCAACAAATTAAGTATTGAGCTAAAATATCCTTTATTGTTGTTTTATAAAACATTTTCTGTGTTCTTTTGATAATTAGTTATCATAAAGTTAATATTAAACATCAATACAAGTAATTTGACTGGATTTGCAGTGATTCACATTTGTATAAATGAATTTCATTGCATAAAGTATCATAACAACTTTTCATTTATTTCCACTAAATAGTTCTGTCAAGATTCTTTGTTTATTCCCATTCACTTTTCCTCTTCTATGGTCATAGTTAATATATATTCTATTCTTCTGGTTCTGTTTGACTTTTTTGTTTGTTTGTCTTTTAATTGTTTCATGCTATCATATAATGTGATTCACTAAACATTTTTAATGTATTTTTTATCTTCTTTATACTTGCTGATTTTAATTATGTTATATTGTTCCATAGCATCAAGGCAGGGGTGGGGCAGAAAGAGGAAAGGAACAAGTATTTATTAATCTTCTACTACATGTCAGGCACCACCGCCTATTCCCCACCCCAGGCACTACTACCAATATATTGGCAGTCACGACAGCCAATAATATCTTTTTTTTAATTCTCATAACATATATATATAGTATACACAAAAAATTGATTCAATTCAACAATCATTTCTTGAGCACATTTTGTGTACAAAGCACTTGACTAAGAGATGAGAACACAGAAAGAAAAAAAATACTTTCTGCTCTCAATAAACTTCCATTGTACTGAGCAGAGACATATACACAGGTAAGTAAGTGCAGAAATATAGACAGAGAAAAAAAATAATGGTGATTTTTAAAAAATTTTATTTTGTAGAGGGACAGTGCTAAGAGAGGACTGAGAATTGGGGAAATAAAGAAAGACTTAAGATAAGAAGGGGCAGGGAAGAAGTGAGAAGGAAGAGTGCTTCAGGCATGGTTGCTTTGTAGACTTCTTTGTATATATGCCTTGCTTATGCAATGTACTAAAATTCCTTGAGTGTTTAAATTCATAGAATTATTAAAAGTTATAACAAGAAAGAAATTTACAAATCATCTGATTCAACTTCTTCTCTTTACTGATTGACTCATTTCCCATGAACTACTCATGTAGTACTCCACCTCAGTTACACACAGGAATGGTCACACTCTTGGTCTTGTCATCATTCATTATTATTCTACTTCCTTGATCAAGAACTCTGAAATTCTCTTATCTGATTCAATCTCCTATCATTCCATTTTTTTGCTTTTTTCTTCTTAAACTTCTTCTTTTTCCTCACCAAACCCTCCAATCCCTCCAAAAGTCACTATATTTCCAGGCCATCACCCTTGCTATTACGGTACTCTCAATCCTTTATTTAGCCAATTCAACTCCACACTAGTCTCTGTTCACAAATCCTTCACTCCATTTCCTTTCATCATTCATGCTTTTCAATATGCCAACCTAGATTTCTCTTAGCAGTTTAGAGTCAGTTATTTGGCATAGTGAATAGAGGGCTAGTAAGGAAGACCTGAGTTCAAATCCTGCTTCAGACATTTGCTAGTTTTGTGACCCTGAGCAAGTAATTTCCCTCAGTTTTGGTTTCTTCATCTATGAAATGGAGATAATAATACCATCTTCATCAAAGGGTTTTTATGAGAATTAAATGAGATAACTTTTGTATACAATCTTGCAAACCTTAAAGAGCTATATAAATACTAGCTTTTATTATTATCACCTTCCTCTTCCTATTCCTACTCAAGTGCTGCTAAATAAGACTGGAGGAAGTTATACAATTGAGCTGAGTCCACTACATATTTTTTCTCCCCTATCCCACTCAACATAGCACCACCACATTCTCCTCTCAGCTGAGCACCTTGTTCCATACTTTATTAAGGGAAGTGAGGTCATTTTTTACCCTGCTACCTACAACTTCAACCCTTCAAACTGAACCTCCAGAGACTAAGCTTGAAAGTAATTAAGCCTTTTGCCTAAGCAGACCCTGGAAGCAGGAGCTTCTTTTTCATATGGCCCCTTTCCACCCAACCCCCTTGATGCATCCCCATTTCTACTTCTTGATCTAAGAACAATAATGAAGTCAACACTAACAACACACCAGTGCAAAGGGTTTGACAGTTGGCTGCTTTATTGTTCTATCCACTGAAGCCCAGATATATTTAATAACTTGCACAAGGTCACATAGGAACTAAACATTAGATTTAGGGTTTGTTTGTTTATTTTAATAAAGCAGTAGTTGATCTATAAAGAGTTATTTTCTTCAGTATTTTTGTGCCTCTTTTACTATTTGGTCAATTCTTATATACAATCTGCATTTTTTCTTTGAGGCTTTGCTTGTTGATTTTCTCAAGTCATTGCCTGTTTGAGTTTGTATCATTTTTTTAAAAAAAAATAGTATTTTTCCACATTACATGTCAAGACAATTTTAGCATTCATTTTTACAAGATTTTGAGTTCCAAATTTCTCTCCCTCCCTCTCACCCCTCCCTGATTCCAAAAATGATAGGCAATTTGAGATAAGTTATACATGTGCTATCATGTAAAATATATTTCCATATTAGTCACAGTTGTGAAAGAAGAAACAGATAAAAAGAAAAAAAACACAACAAAGAATAAAGTAAAAAAGGTATACTTTGATTTGCACTCAATCTATCAGTTCTTTATCTGGATTTTCCTTCTTGAGTAGTTTGTACTTGTCTTGGATCATTGTGTTGCTGAGAAGAGCTGAGTCATTCATGGTTGATCATACAATATTGCTAATACAGTGTACAATGTTTTCCTCATTTCACTTTGCATCAGTTTGTACAAATCTTTCCAGGTTTTTCTGAAATCTGCTTGTTCTTATTTCTTATCGAAAAACAGTCTTCCATTACATTCATATACCACAGCTTCTTCAGCTGTTCCCCAATTGATGGGCATCCCCTCAATTTCCAATTCTTTGCCACCACAGAAAGAGCTACTATAAATATTTTTGTACATGTACAGGGTCCTTTTCCCTTTTTCATAATCTCTTTGGGATACAGACCTAGAAGTGGTATTGCTAGATCAAAGGATATACACAATTTTATAGTTCTTCAGGCATAATTCCAAATTGCTGTACAGATTGTTTGGATCAGTTCACAACTCCACCAACAATGCATTAGTGTCCCAATTTTCCCATATCCTCTCCAACCTTTATCATTTTCCTGTATTTTTGTCATATTAGCCAATTTGATATGTATGAAATGGTACCTCAGAGATGTGTTAATTTGCATTTCTCTAATCAAAAGTGATTTAGAGAAATTCTTCATATGCCTGTAGAAAACTTTGATTTCTTCATCTGAAAACTGCCTGTACATATTCTTTAACTATTTATCAATTAAGAAATGGTTTGTATTCTTATAAATTTGACTTCATTCTCTATATAGTTGAGAAATGAGGCCTTTCTCAGAGATACTTGCTGTGAAGATTGTTTCCCAACTTTCTGCTTTCCTTCTAATCTGGATTGCATTGGTTTTGGTCATGAAAAAGCTTTTTAATTTAATATAATCAAAATTATTTATTTTACATTTTGTAATGCTTTCTATCTCTTGTTTGGTCATGAATTCTTTCTTCTCCATAGACCTGACAAATAGACTATTCCATGCTTTTCTAAGTTACTTATGATTTCAGCCTTTATGTATAAATCTTGCACCCATTTTGACCTTGTGTTGGTATATAGTGTGAGATATTGGTCTATACCTAGTTTGTGCCCTATTGTTTTCCAGTTTTCCTAGCAGTTTTTGACAAATAGTGAGTTCCTATCCCATAGGGTTTATCAAACACTAGGTTACTATGGTAATCTATTCCAATGATCCACCACTCTATTTCTTAGACAATAGCAGATAACTTTGATGATTACTTCTTTATAATACAATTTGAGATCTGGTATTGCTAGACTACCTTCCTTTATATTTCTTTTCTTTAATTCCCATGATATTCTTGATTTTTTGTTCTTCCAGATGAATTTTGTTATTTTTTACATAGCTCCATAAAATAGTTTTTTTATAGTTTGATTAGTTTGGTATTGAATAAGCAAATTATTTTAGAAAAAAAATGTTATTTTTATTACATTGGCTCAGTCTACTAATGAGTAATTGATATTTTTCCAATTGTTTAGATGTGACTTTATTTGTCTGAAAGGTTTTTTGGTAATTATGTTCATGTAGGTCCTGGGTTTGTCTTTGCAGGTAGAATCCCACATATTTTATAGTGTTTACAGTTATTTTGAATGGGATTTCAATTTCTATCTCTTGTTGCTGGGTTTTGTTGGTCATATAAAGAAATGTTAATGATTAATATGGGTTTATCTTATATCCTGCAACTTGGCTAAAATTGTCAATTATTTCAAATAGTTTGTAGTTGATTTTCTAGGATTCTATAAGTATACCATCATATCATCTGCAAAGAGTAATAGTTTTGTTTGCTCACTTCTTATTCTAATTTCTTCAATTTCTTTTCTTCTCTTATTGCTATAGCTAACATTTCTAGTACTATGTTGAATAATAGTGGTCATAATGAGTATCCTTGCCTCACCCCTGATTTAGATGGATGCTGCTTATCATTTTAAGGAATGCTCCCTTTATTCCTATGCTCTCTAGTGTTTTTTTTTTTAACACAAATAAGTGCTATATTTTGTCAAAAGCTTTTTCAACACTTATTGAGATAACAATATGTTTTCTCTTGGTTTTGTTATTGATATAATCAATTATGTTAATAGTTTCCCTAATATTGAACCAACTCTGCATTCCTGGTATAAATATCATCGGGTCATAGTATATAATTCTTGTGATATATTACTGTAACTACATTGCTAGGATTTTGTTCAAAATTTTTTCATCGATATTCATTAGGGAAATTGACCTATAATTTTCTTTCTCTATGTCTTCCTGGTTTAGGTATCAGTACCATATTTGTATCATAAAAGGAGTTTGGTAGGGCTATTTCTTCACCTATTTTTCCAAATAGTTTATATAGTATTGGAATTAATTGTTCTTTAAATGTTTGGTAGAATTCACTCATGAATTCATCTGGCTCTGGGGACTTTTTGTTTGGGAATTCATTAAAGTCTTGTTAAATTTATTTTTCTAGGATGAGGTTATATAGGCATTCTATTTCCTTATCTGTTAATCTAGGCAATTTATATTTTTGTAAATATTCATTGATTTCACACTCAGATTGTCAGATATACTGGCATATAATTGGGCAAAATATTTCCTAATGATTGCTTTATTTTTCTTCATTGGTGGTGATTTCACCTTTTCACTTTTGATATTGAATGTAGGAATTTAGAGAAATGATTTTCCCCGAAGTACTGCTTTATCTGCATCCCATAAATTTTGGGACATTGTCTTATTGTTGTCATTCTCTTTAATGAAATTATTTATTTTTTTCTATGATTTGTTCTTTGATCCACTTATTCTTTAAGATTAGAATATTTAATTTCTAATTAATTTTAATATATCTTTCCATTGCCCTTTGTTGAATGTAATTTTATTGCATTTTGATCTGCAAAAAATACATTTACCATTTCTGCCTCTCTGTATTTCATTTTGAGGTTTTTATGCCCTAATACTAAGTCAATTTTTGAGTAGGTGCCACGTGCTGCTGAGAAAAAGGTATCTTCCTTTCTGTTCCTAGTCAGTATTTTCCAAAGAGCTATCATATCTAACTTTTCTAATGTTCTATTTACCTCCTTAGCTTCTTTCTTGTTTATTTTTTGGTTGGATTTGTCAAGTTCTGAGAGGGGACAGTTGTGGTCTCCCACTAGTATCGTTTTACTTTCTCTTTCTTCTTGCAAATGAAACAAAGAAAACAACAACAACAACAACAAAAACAGGGGTAGCAATCCTGATCTCAGACAAAGCAAAATCAAAAATAGATCTAATTATAAGAGATAAGGAAGGAAATCACATCTTGCTAAAAGGTTTGCCATTTCCTTCTCCAGATCATTTTACATATGAGCAACTGAAGCAACCAGGGGTAAGTGACTGGCCCATATTCACATAGCAGTGTCTGAGGCCATATTTGAACACAGGAAGAAGAGTGTTCCTGATTCCAGGCCCAGCACTATGTCCAGTATGCTACCTAGATGCCCAATACATTACAGAGAATGTGTAGATATGTTACTGAGGAATTCCCTACACCAATGAATTACCCAGGAATTCCCTGTGGCAATGAAATCACAGTCCAGTCCTTGGTTTTGTCTATTACTCAAGGCTGCTGAGAACAAAAGCTTGGCAAACTATAAAAAAAGAATGATTTTGTTGATGCATATCTATTACTTGACTAAAATCAATTTAAGTAACAATTTATTAATTTGCCATAATCTTTAATTATTTGCACAATTTCACCATGGTATAGTTCCCACTTTTAGGAAACCATGCTGCCCCAGGTACTTGCTTTCTCTTCTTCCAGACCAAGGCATGGCATTTACCAAATGGGATAATTGTCATAAACCAGCACACATCTCTTTGCTCTTTGCTAATGTTCAGAATACTATAAATTTATTTTTATTGTCTTTAAGCTTTACTTTTTGGGTACCTCTTAATGGTAGCCATTTGTTATATATTGAAATACTGAGGAGATTATGGGAGGAGTGTTACATGTGTTGTGACAGGACCACTTTTAAAGATGAACAAAATGCTGCTAAAACAGACTACAATATTTTCTGAACATTTGCTTTATGAATATTTCCCAATATAAAATCTTCTAATGAAACAACACATTTTATTAATTGATGAAAATATATACAAATAAATACTTTAATGAATGTGAACCAAAATGGCTATTATAACATGTGTATGTATATGTGTGTATGTCTGTGTGTGTGTGTGTGTGTGTGTGTATAGAGGGTGATTAATAGTTAACAAAAAGTTTCAATATGCACAATATTATTGATCCTCTTAAGAACCTTGTAACCTGGACAAATATTATTATACTTATTTTATATATGGGGAAACAAGGTTCAGGGGTGTTTTGTCTTATTCAAGATGTCATAGCTGCCATTGGCAGAAGTTAGAAAATAACTCATTTTCTATCTAGTACTTGAATAATCTTTTAGCTACATGGTAGCAAGTTATATAAGCATATAAGAGCATTTTCATTGAGACCTTTGTCATAACATCACTCAAAACAGACATTGTGTAGTTTGAGTGTAAAACTTGAGTGAAATATTGAGCCAGAAAATTTTATGAAGAGCCTGAGACAACAGATATAATAGCCAGATGCCATTTGATTGATACAAGCTTCCTTTTGCCCTTCCAATTCATTATTACCTGTAAAGTAGATTCTACACTGGAGAAATATTGTGATAATTCTGTAGTTCTCTGCAGAAGATAGCTACATACTCTTTACCCAATAGGAAAATTCATTCAGTAAAGAGTCCAGTGGGACCATCACTTCCCTGGTCCTGATTCTGTACCTCACTTAGCACAGCCAAAGATTGCAATCCTTTTTGGTCTACCATTTCACAATGTTGATTCTTGATGAGTTTGCCATTCACTAAAATGTACAAATCTTTTAAAGATTGACAGCTTTCTAGCCACATCTCCCCCAACTTGTGAAGTTAATTTATGAGGGCACATGAAGAATTTATGTTTATCCTTGTTAATGGTATGTGTCTTTTTCTTACCTCAGTGTCACCACCTTGGTGCAAGCCCTCATTAACTCATACCTGGACTACTGCAATAGCCTTCTGTGTGCTTTCTTTGTTTCAATTATCTCCTCACTCTAGAACATCATCCACTCAGTATTAAAGTGATATTCCTAAAATGCAACTTGAGTAGCTCCCTATTATTACCAGGAACAAATATAAAATCCCTGGTTTGACTTCAAACCCTTTACACCCTGGCTTTTTCCTACTTTTCCAGTCTTCTTTCATTTTATTCCCTAACATGTACTTAGTTAAGTCAAATGTGATATTTCACCATTCCAAATGGCACATTTCCCCCATGGTTGGAATGCTCTTCCTGCTCACTTCACTCCTTCAAGTTTCAGCTAAAACCCCACCATTTTGTAATAAGCCTTTCCCAATCCTCCCTTAATATAAGTGCCTTCCTTATGAGATTAACTTCATTTTTTCCTGTGTATCATCACCATCATCATTATCATCACTAAAATTTACATTCTTTGTGCCAGGTACTATGCTAAGTGCTTTAGAGTTATTTCATCATTTGATTTTCATAACAACCCTGGGAGGTAGATGCTATTATGATCCATATTTAACAGATGAGGAAATTTGTTATCTTGTTTCTACATAGCTATTTGCATGTTTTCTCTCTTGTTAGAATGTGAATTTGAGGGCAGATATTATTTTTGCTTTTTCTTTTTCATTGAAAACCCAGGGCTGAGCAAATACTAACAACTCAATAAATGCTTGTTGCTGATTGACTGACTGTTATTTGATTTGCCCTGATGTGAACATCTAAGATCATAGATTTAGAGCTGAAAAGGACCTTAGTGATCATCTCATCCACCATCTCCATTTTACAAATGAGGAAAAAGAGGCTTGGAGTGGCTAAGTAACTTACCCAATGTCCTCTAAGTACTGAGTGTAAAAGTCAAGATTTAAACTCAGGTCCTACAATTCCAAGTTCATTGTGGATTCCAATAGCCTGTCAAATTCTTTTTGAATTTTTAGTTTATTATCTAGTGTATTAGGTATTCCCTCAGTCTCTCCTAGCTTTATGTCATTGGTAGATGTGATAAGCTTTCCATCTATATTTTTATCCAAGTTATTGATAAAAATGTTATACACAGTGGGGCCAAATGAAGATTTCTGGAGCTATAACACACTGGAAAGTTCCATTCAAGCTGATATTGAACAATTATCTAACTGCCTATTCTTTAGGGCTACTCATTGTTACCAGTTTCAAATCCATCTGATGGCACTCTTTTCTAGCCTATATATCACCATAGTAATATCGAGGGACATTATTAGATATTTTGTAAAAACTAGGCAAACTCTCTGCAGAATTCCCCAATCTAGCAGTTTACTATCACTGTCAAAAAAAGAAACATGATTGTCTAGCATGACATGTTTTTAAAGAACACAGACTAGTCCTTTACAATATTTATTTCCTTCTCTTGATGTTCACTAATCATCTTTTTAATAATCTAGTAATCAAAATCTAATTCACTAGAACATAGTGTGCAGATTCCATTATTTTCCCCTTTAACTTGAAAATTAGGTTATTTACCATTCTCCAATGTTGGAATATCTCTCCTGTTCTCCATTTTCTTTTAGAGATCATTTATTGTAATTTGTCAAACATGTCTGACAATTTTTTTAATACCCAAGAATCTAGCTCATCTGGATTTGATGACTTGAACACATCAAGGATAGTTAGGAGCTCTTTTACTCTCTCTTTACTTATCTTGGGTATGGACTTTTTTTCCCTTTGTCCTTTCGTCCAAAACAAAATGATAATTGAACAACTTTCTTTTCTTTGTCATAAATAATCATTGTCCCATCTAGTCTCAGCCAAAAGATCATTCCTTAATTTATCCCCTTCAAAACAAAATTCACAAAGTCCTCAAACAACCCAAACTCACCCATTTACTATGTTTAGAATTCTTCATCAACCTTATCTCATTCTCAATTAGAAAGCTTTAGCCCATCTGAATTTATTCTTAAAGAAATGTATCATATTTTTGTATTCTGTTATAATGCCCTTACTTCTATCTTCTATACCTTTCTTAATAATCTGTTGGATGATGAGTTTCTTACATATCTATATTGGTTTATTTAAACACCTCCCTTTAAAAAAAACCTCACTGGGACAGTTTCTCTTTACTTCTTTCAGGCATGGAGAAATAATTTGTATGATTAATGGAGACAGGATATGGAGTGCATAGTTCAGAGATGGAAAGAAGGAAAGAAAGAAACATTTATTAAGCACCTACTGTGTGTCACACACTGTACAAAGCATCTAAAATATTTCACTTTATCATTACAACAAACTAGAGAGCTAGATGCTATTATTATACCCATTTTGCAGTTGAGGAAACTCAGGCAGATTGAGGTTAAGCACTTGCCCAGAGTAATATAACTAGTGAGTATTTGAGGCTAGGTTTGAATTCAGATCTTTCTGATTCCATGGCCTGTGCTCTATCTACTATACCACCTAGTTGTCTCTGGGAATAGCTGACACTTCAGTTTTGTTGGATTGTAGAGTAATTGAAAGGATATATAAATATATAATATAATATAAAAAAAAAACAATGTTGGAAGAGAGTGTTAGAACCAGAATAAAAAAGCCTTTAAGGAGGACTTTAAAAGAGTTTTACTTTATCTTACTGATAATAGGTAACCACTAAAGGTTTTTGAGCAGGAGTATGACTTGGATATGACTGTGACCAGGGAATACTATCTTGGAAGTTGTATGAAGGATGGATTGAAGAAGAGATAGAGACTGGAATCTGGGGAACTCCTTAGGAAACTGTAAATACAAGATATGAAGATGGCCTGAACTAGGGTAGTGGTAGTATAAATGAGGAGAATCTAATCAATGTGATTAATATTGTGGGGCAAGAACTGACAGAACTTGTCAGTTAATGGGATATGGAAGGTGTGGGAGAATGAAGAGTCAAGGGCGATGCTGAAAGTATGAACCTAAGTATCTTGGAGGAAAGTGGTTCCCTCAAAAAAAGATAGGAAAGTTTAGGGTACAGAGAAGAATTAGATGCAAGCTGATGCATTAAGTTTTGCATATGTGGAATTTGAGATGTCACTGAGTCAACCTGGTAGAGATATCCAGTTTGCAATTGACAATGTGGGGCTGAAATCCAGATGAGAAGTTACTGACAAACTTATTGATTTGAGATTCATATATATAGAAGAGGTCACTCAAAGGGATAGTGGAGAGAGAACAGAAAGAACCTAAGGCAGAGCCTTAGTAAACACCCAACTTGTCTCATGACTATAATTAAATCAAACTTATAAACAGAATTTTGCTAATGAAATAGAATTTTAGTAATATACTTATATTGTGTTCAAATGAATTGCTGTAATCAAATCAGAAAGCATTAAATTGTAGAGATTTTCTTAATGGGAGCAGCATAAGCAGTATAATTGCTAATTGACTTTAGGAATAGAGATACTTGAATTCCAAATTGATAAAAGAAGAAAGTAATACCTTATACTTTATTACTTCTCTCTTTTTATGTGCAGTTCCATTTTGATCTATTAATATTGGTTTAAATTTGCATGATATATCCTTGAAACTTTTATTAGACATTTCCCAAATGAGTTAGTTATGAGACCTACCATGGATATTTTTAATTGGTCAGTATCATTAAATTACAATTTGAAGTACTTATTATTCTGCATTTCTCAACTATGCCATTAGCTTCTTCCATATAAACCCATTTACCTTATTTCCCTGTAGGTATGGTTGAATGGTTGACCTGACACTTTATTGAGTGTATTAGCAACATTATGACCCTGAGTTTTTACCAGATTGAGGGACAAAAATAATTTTTATTGGTCAGAAATTTTAATTAGTCAGCATTGTATTTTCATATATCTAAACTATGTGTATAAACATATACTTCAAACATTTTTAATTTTACTTTTGGGGTTATTTTCTTTATCAATAAACATTAAAAATTCCCTTCAGACATAGATATATTTTTTTTAAATCACCTTGAAGTCAACCCTCTGAAGATAAGCTTTAAGTCTTTATCTTCCACAAATTTTCCACTTAAACTCCCATTTAAAATATTCACATGTCCCATATTTACATAAAATTATGCACCATTCTGCATTACTTATTTTTAAAAAATTATTTTTTTTCAATTCACAGAACAAAAGCATTTCCATAACACAGTACAATAAAAAAAGATGATTGCTCATGAAACTGCAAATCTACCATGTAAAACTTGTTATTCTCTCTAGACATATAACAAAGATATCTTGTAAATTTCTTTTTCTCCTTTTTTTTCCTTCCCTCCTCAAACCCATCCTAGAGATGGCTACCTTTAGGTGCAAATACTATCTATCTATCTATATGTGTGTATGTATATATGTATATGTATTAACCTATGTAAAATGTATGTAAAAACAATATGTATGTATGTAAAATTATTCAATACATACTTATATTTATCAGTTCTTTCTCTGGATACAGATTGTATCTTTCTTAATATGTGCTTTGTTTTGAATTTATGCATTTGTAATAATCAAAATGACTTGGTCACTCAAAGGAGTTTTTAAAACAATATTTCTGTTACTGTATACAACATACATATATTGTGTGTGGTTTGTCCTTTATCGAAGAGACCATGACATCAAGGAGATGATGACATGACTTGCAATTGACATTGATTTGAGTGAGGGAGGATTGTGCAAAGTCACCAGCCTCACTTTCTCCTCCAGAGCCATATTGTATACTCTGTGTGTGTGTGTGTGTGTGTGTACTGTATACTATCTGTTCTCCTGGTTCTGCTCACTTCACTTTTCATCAGTTCTTTGTCACCCCAAAGATAGCTACTATGAACACTCCATTCACATTCAAAGTTATAATTACTATTTATGAATTTCCTTCCACCTTATTTTTACTCACTATTTTCTTTCTCAGCCTCTATTTTTACCCTATCCCTGCTACCTTGTCTTCCCCCCACCCTCACACTCTTCCACTTCACCCACCCCTCCCAGAGTACCCCCTCATTCCCTCTCCCCAACCCAATCTCAATCCACATACCCCTTCAAAAGTACCTTATCCTCTCCCCCTACCTTCTCAAATTCCAATATGCATACGCCACTAACCCCCATTCTGATCCCATTTTCTTACCTCCCTACATGTTCAGGAGACTTCTATACCCTTCCAGATGTACAATTGTTTCCTCTTCAACCCAGATGAGAGTCAAGTTCCAACATTATCAGCCCTCCACCCTCACCTGCTTCCTTTGTATTAGTTCCTCCTTTCACAATCCATTTTTTATAATATAATTGCTCCCTTTTACATTTCCTATCCAATTTTTTAGAATCACCTCATCATACACAACTAGACCCCTTTCTTTCATACTACCTTAATAATGATGGCAGTTTTAAGAATACTGATAAAATTTTCATATATATATATATATATATATAATTAAAAATAATTTGACCTTAATTAATGCCTCATAATTAGTCTTTAATGTTTTCCTTATATTTCTTCTGGATCTTCTATATCAAATTTTCCACTGACCAGTATGATCTTAGACAATTGAGGTGCTTAGTCAGTTACATTTTATATATAGTGTTCAACTTTCTGTGGAAGGAGGCCAGTATAAATGAAAGTCCAAACAAATAAGAGCATAGTGAAACTGAAAAATAAAGTCAGAAATAGGAGAATTGTTGAAAATGAGAGTGAAGATAGTGTTTTGGGAACAATAAGAAAAGGATCATAGATATCTCAACTGAATATTCAGCAACTCAGGGCAGAACATTAAAATACAGACTTAAACACAGTATTTGGAATTCTTGAAGTCAAATTTATTTTTGAAAAGTACTTCCATGTTTATAATTCAGGATTTTTATTTGTATAAATTTTTAAAAATCATTATTTGAGTGCTTTTGGTCCTAATTCCTATTTTATAAGGAAAATCTAAAAACAGAAACAATTATTTTTCTGAAGATTTACCTCTCTTTTCTCACCTTGTCCTTTTAGCAGTCACTGATAACTGCTAAAATTAAATCTCTGAAGCTCTCAGTGCTAAGATCATAGGTTACAAAAGAAAGAACTGATCTGCATTAGTAGATTATTTTTATCTCCAGAAGCTGCAGTTAACTAATTAAATTATGAATCTAGTTGCTATACCTATTCCTATCTAATGTGCCCAGGCACTAGGCTAAGCGACTGTCAATGACAACAAAAATAAATAAGCCATTGAGTTCAAAGAGTTTACAACTGGTAGATCAGTTAAAATATATTTGAACTAACAAGAAAAGTATGAGCTAAAATGGTCTAAATGTCATAAGAAAGCAATGAGCCAGGGACATACTCAACTTCCTTCTCCAATGGAGAAGACTCATTTCTCCTGCCTTGTTTCACTGCTTTTTCTCTACCTCAGCTTATCTGGGTGCCCATGATTTTCATAGTAATCTCTCTGCTCTGGTTGAGGTAGAGAAGTCAAATTGCCCCATGTCACTACTAGTGAGATTAAATTTATAAAGAATTTTTAAAACACATGTTCTATATCTCTGTTGTAGTTGCCAGGCAATAGCTTGAATACTATCATAGTTTCTTGTTATTAGCCATTCATGTGCTACTGGGTTTCATGTTCCAATTTAATTCTCTAACATATAAATCTGTGAATTCCTTTTCCTGAAGTACTGATTGACTCACAGCTGTAGGGCATGTACAGGCCATTATCTGAGAGTTTTGTATTATCAAGTAGTGATATATGTAGACAAGAGTGCTGGCAACCTAATTATCACCTACTCTTAAGGAGGCTAGTTTGGATAAAGCAGCTAAAATAGTTCAGCCATTTTACTTTATGGAGTATTTCTTTTATGATTTATGTTTTAAGTTGTAAAAGGTAAAAAAAAAAGTACATTTGTCTTACATATGCCAGTTTTCTTGTTGAAGACTACATATTCTCTGCAAAACAGTGCCACTCTCTGTAGGCTTCTCGTAATGAACTAAAAACAGCTGCATCCATATAAGAATAGCTCAAACAAGACTTCACCAATTAAATCTTAGTGTTTGAGGCTAGAACAGTAGAATTTATATATGTATGTGGGACTCTTAACATATGTTTCCAAGGGGGGGGAGAATCCTGCTGAAGTTTCATCATATAAAACAAATCCACAATGACTGACACAATCTTAATTTTAGAATTCTTTGGTTGTGGGTGTTTAATTTAAAAATTCAGTCTGAGAAAAGGCTAATGTTATACTAACAAGGGCACTTTGCTTAGAGTCTCAAAAGGCAAAGTTCTACAGCCAATTATATGTACATTTTTAAATAAACTTCTAAAAAAGGGTTCTACAGATTTACCTTTTTGACTTTTAATCTCTTCACATGTGAAAGATTTGAAAGGGATAATTTCTAAAGTCCCTTCAAATCTTTAAGTATCAATTTTGACCTATTCTAGAAGATAATGGAATTTTTGCTTGTTGATTTGTGTGAAATTTTTTCAGGAAATAGAACAGAAGTGGCCTGTATCTCTTAGACACTGCTAGAGGCTTGACCTTATGACCATTTACCCTGACTAATTTGTGGAAATCACAGAAATGGGAAAATTTTATTGACCTGGGAATTTGTAACCTAAAGGGTTTTCAGCCAAATTTTATTGGAATTTCATTGGGTACTCTAAAGTTTATTGAGATAGAAAAACTCATGCAGTTCAGAGCTTCAGAATTCTCCTTGAGGCATGAAGTGAAAAACCTGAGCCAGCTCTAGATTCAAGTGTTTTTGTTCTCCTTTAAAATGACAAAAAAAAAATACTTGTAGGAATATTTTTTCAAAGAAATGCAGTAATTTTAAGGGATAGTTCAACATGAGCCTTATTGAATCACTCCCATTTGTACAATAAAAGGAGTATTCACATAAAAGAAGAGAGAATTGCTTCTTTTTCCTGAAGATGGACCTTTTGCTATTCTTCTTCATCGAGACTCATAATCCTCTGGGGTATTTTGTTGCTGAGTAGGTAGATTATTCTTTAGTCCCTAGTGTTATTAATATAAATAGAATACATAATAGAGGACAAAGAGATCTTGTTTATTAAAGTTCGTGCTCACAAAAAATTCATTTCAGCAATAAATGAATCAGCATATTATAGGGGAAAGAAAAGTGGGTTTGGAATTAAATATTCTGGGTTTGAATTCCAGCCCTATTTTCTACTTATGTAAATTTTGGAAAGTCATTTAAACCTCTTTAGATCTCAATTTCCTTATCTGTAAAGTAAGGCCATTCTATAAGATACATACAATGCCTTCAAGTGCTAAAGTTCTATGATATCCATCCACTTAATGAGCATTTATTAAGTGTCTACTATATGCCAATGAATTCAACTACATTCTGGAAATATAGAGAAAAATATAACGTTCTTTGCCTACAAGGACTTTATATTTTACTAAGGGAAAACAACATCTATAAAATCAATTCAAATTATATGAAATACAGGATCATCACTTTCATCCAGTCCAATCACCTTATTTCAAAGATGAGGAAATTGATGCCCAAAGAAATCAAGTGACTTACTCAAGTTCACATAGGCAGCATTGGTAGAGAGAGAGTTTGAAACTTGGTCTCTTCTACAAATGTGGTGCTCTTTCCACTGTACCACAATGGAAAGGCTTCATATAGTAAACTAGGGATGTAAAGAGGTAGAGATGAAGAAAGAATACATTCTAGTCACTATTCAGCTCTGATTACATTTTTGAATAGTAAATAAGATTGTGGTTGTGGCTTGTACTTCATTCTTGAAAAGGACTATATCAGGGAGATGATGACATGATTTGCAATTGACTTTGATTTCAGTGAGGGAGTGCTGCACAAGTTCACTTCCTCCTGCAAAGCCATCTGGGTCCAATGGCCAGATATCAATCAGGACAATTGGAGAAGGCCCAGAGTGCTGTGGGAGTCCTTGGCCCTTTTAAAGTAAGGTCTTTTCAGGTTTTCACTTTGAGTGAGACAATGTCTATATAGTGAATAGGCCTCTTTAAGAAGTATATCAAGGGATGGCCCCTTTAACCAAAAAAAAAAAAAAATCAAAGTGGGAGGGAGGGGAGGACTTTTGCTGGCCAAAAGGGAAACAGTTACTATTTACATTCACTCTGAGCCAGGAGGGCCCAAAAATAGCCATTAAGTGGTGCTCGGGCAGGGAAGGAACCTATTGTTGTCCAATCCATGAGATCCAGAGAGAATTGGGTTTAAGGCTTGGTCTTTGAGAAAGAAATCTAGCCAATAAACCACAAGTTAACTAGGTAGCATCCAGCCATCAAAATGTATCTTCCTTTGGGTAGAACACTGTCAGGTGAGAGGAGAGAAGAGGAGAGAAGAGAAGAGTAGAGGAGAGGAGAGGAGGCGAGGGGAGGGGAGAGAGAAAGAGCTGAGTTGCCCAACTGGAACTGGCCAGCTGGGTCCCCATTCAGGCAGCTTGGACTACTCAGTGTCATGCCCTTCAATTTAAAGGGTCATGTTTAAGTTTATAATTTAAGAACTATGCATTGGAATGTCTTGTACTTAAATATATGCCTCAAGTCAGTTTGCAGAAAGATGTCAGCAAAGGTGCCTGAGAATGGACTTTTTCTTGATGGGTTTCTAAAAAGGTTCATTTTAGTTTGCTTTACAAGTCTAGGGAAGCAACTATTTGTATAGCATATCTCCATGTAAAATAGCTTTGGGCTTTATCTGAAAGTAAGTTACTAGTTACTGAAAATATATCTGAAGTATATACTGTTAAGTAATTTATAGTGAAAATTATGTTTTCTTGATGAAGGTTAGCCTTTATTTGTGACTTATTAAAGATAACCCTTTGTTGTGTAGTATTAATATGAGGACACTAGAGGGAGTTCAGAGAAGGAATCAAACAAGAAAATGAAGTAAAAAAAAATTGTATCTTCTTTTTTTAATAAAAAAATTAAATTAAGAAAAGAAATGTGGTACCTGAATCTAATATATTTAAATAATTTTCCTATTATTAATTGGTGGACCTAATGATTACTTACCTTTTACAAAAAAAAAGTGTTTTCAAATTTTCTATAAAAGGATCTTTTTTGACTTAAATATCTATAAGGTGTCATGAAACATTAGTTGTATTAAAAGCAGATATATTAAAGTAATTCTAGGGAAAGTAGTTACAGTTAATGCAAAGAATTGTATGTAATGTCCATCTTAAATTTCACTCTCACTCCCTCCCCTCTGAAATCAAATAAAGGAGCTCTGCTTTCAAGGAAGATTGGCAGAGCCTCCATTAGAATTCTGTTTAAAATCTTAGATCAAACTGATTCTATAAACTTTTCCTGACTTCTCCTTGTCACTAACCTATGGTTAGTAAATTCCTACTTCCTGCTTCTTCCCTGCCTGTGATTAAGAAATATAGTCAGCCTTGGTGCCTTTATCCTTCATCCTGTCACCACATTCACATTCCTATCCACCATTACCTATAATTAGCCTGTATCTCCTGTCTCTCCCTTTACTCTGTGGGACTCCTTTATATTAATAATAAATTTTCCTTTATTCTCTATGTGTTCTTGGGTGGCTAAGATTTTCCTGATCTCTTAATTTTCTAAACTGAAGGTCTTTTGTCATTATTGATCCTTCTTGATCTCTATGTTGCATTTGACATAGCTGACTGCCGTCATATCCTGGATAAGCATTCCTTTTTGAGTTTTTCTTCTTTTATGACATTACTTTCTCCTTGTTCTTCCATATATCTAACCACTCCTCAGTATTCTTTGCTAGCTCAACATTCATAACAAAACTCTTGTCAGTGTTCTGCAAGGCTCTATCAATCTTTTCACTCTCTCTAGGTGACCTTATTAGGTCCCATGAGTTTAACTATCATCTCTATGCAGATAATTCACATATGTTGTTGTTTTCCTTCATTTCCAAGAGGACCAGTGACATTACAGGGTGAGGTTTTGCCTCATGGGGGAATTAGAGTTAAATGAGGCAGAGTTCCACAAAGTCATCAGTCTCATTGTCTCTGTGGTAAGATAAAAATGAAGACAATTGGTGATGGCCCAAGATGGAGTGGATGACCTTAGCATATTCACTGTTTGACCACGCTCTAAGAGCTCCACAGTGCCTGCTTCATCTGCCTTCATGGCCATTGGAATAAATTGTTCTCATCCACCCATTCCACTGGGTCAAGACTTCATGTGCTTGGTATAGATGTCCCCTGAGTCAACAATGGGTTTGAGGCCTGTTGGTTACTCTCAACCTGGTTTAGCCCATCTGCCAAGATGGTTTTACTGGGGTGTAGTTATACTTTACTGGGGCATGTAGTTATACTTGGAGTCATGAGTGAAAGTTAGGTGAAGAGAGGCCCCAAAGATGGATGAGAGGTCCTGAAAAGGGCTTGGCAAGCTCTTACGACAGAGGTGTTAGTCCTTTCTGAACACCCCATACATCTAGGTGGCAAAGTAGATAAGTTCCAGGTCTGGAGTCAGGAAGACCTGAATTGAAATCTGACCTCAGACATTTACTAGATGTGTGACCCTGAAAAAGTCACTTAACCCTGTTTGCCTTAGTTTCTTCATCTATAAAATGAGCTGGAGAAGGAAATAGCAAAATCATTTTAGTATGTTTGCCAGGAAACCCCAAATGGGGTCATGAAAAATCAGACATTATGGAAACAAGAACAATTTACAAATCTATATGTCCAGTCCCTCCTCTGAGTTTCAGTCCTATGTTACCAACTGCCTCTTGGATGTCTCAAATTATATGACCTGAGAAATCTCAAATTCAATTTGTCCTACACAATTTATTATCATTTACCAATATCTCCCCCAAAACCCTCTTCCAAATGTTCCTGTTTCTGTTGAAGAAGCCACTAATCAACCAGTTCTAAATCTCTCTATCTTATCCAGAAAGGTAGCATGAGAATTTTTGTCAAATACTTTTGTTTACATCCAAGTATATTATGTCTGTGGTAATCTCCAATTCTACTATTATAGCAACACTATGAAACAATAATTTAATCCAGCAACTGTGTACATGTAATTTTTCATCTATGTATGCATCTACATGCATGTATGTATGTAAGAAGCAACCGGCCTTGAAGTCAGAATATATGTCTTCAAATCCTGTGTCTTACATATACCTTCCCAGGTTCCAGTTACCCAGGTTCATAACTTTGATGTCATCCTCAGCTCCTCCATTTCACTAACCCTATATAGCCACTTTGTTGCCAAATATTTTAATTTCTACCTTACCTCCCAGGAATGTTGTAAAGATCATATTTGTAAATTACTTAGCACAGTGCCTAGCAAATAGTAGACACTTCCTTCCTTCCTTCCTTCCATCCTTCCTATTGATATAGCTAATATTTCTATAACTATATCAGAAAAATACAGAGACAGTGGAAATCCTTTCTTTACCCCTGATTTTGTTGGGAAAGCTTCTAGTATTTCTCCACTTCAAATAATGTCAGTCCTTGCTTTTTGATAGCTACTATATGTCATCTAAGGGAAGGTCTACTTAATCTTATGCATTTAAAAAAAGTAAATGAGTGCTTCATTGTATCAGGAATTTTTCTAAACTTTATGATATAATGACTTGATTTTATTTTTTAAAGTACTATTACTTACTATCTTTATGCTTTTTCCTAACACTAAGTGGTTCCTATGCTCTTGGTAAAAATTCAGATGATTACAGTGGATTTTGTGAAATAAAAAACAAAAACAAAAATAAAATCAAACCCAAAACAATACATACTGCCACATCTTCAATATTTTGAACAACTTTTCCTTTAGTGGTATTGGCATATAATTATCTTTCTTTACTTGGGTTCTTTCATAAAAAGAGTTTGGTAAGGTATCACCTATCTCTATTTTTTGTAAACAATTCATATAATATGAGTTAAAGAATTTTTAAATAGTTGATAGAATTTACTTGTAAATCACTTTAGGACTGCCCCACCCACTTTCAGGAGTTTATTTGTGGCTTATTCAATTTCTGTTTTTGAATTAAGTAGTTTTGATGTTCTACTTTCTGTCATGTCAACCTTGGTAATACACACACACACACACACACACACATACACACCCACACACACACACACACACACACATACTAATAGTCACAAGAACTATCCCCAACATCTGAAATAGTTTTAAAATAATTTTATTTGATCATTTGGTAAAGGAGAGAGCCAGAAAAAGATGTGGCTCCCTGTTTGGTTTCTGGGAGATTTACATTATATAGGGTTCAGAAAAGAGTACCAGCACAGAAAGCACATGTAGCAGTTAAGCAATTTTGTAGAGTGGACAGTTACCAAGAAAAGTCCATTGAGATGTATATACGTAAGTTTAAACATTCAAGTTTGAGAAATCTAATACACAAGCATTGGGTAGAGTTTACCCTGTAGGTCTTCAAGTGTGGCCCTTCAATTGAATCCAAACTTCACAGAACAAATCCCCTTAATAAAAAGGATTTCTTCTGTAAAACTTGGACTCAGTCAAAAGGCCACACCCAAAGACCTAGGAAGCTACATGTAGCCTTGAGGCCACAGGTTCCCCACTCCTGGGGTAGACTCAAGCTGTGGGTGGGATCTAAGCATTCCTTGTAGCCATTAAGTTTCCCCTGAGGTCAGCCTGACCTTTATAGTAAATTTTTGAATTAAAAAATTTTAGCCACATTAACCTAAAGTTTTCTGAATAATATAATAAAACATTTCCCTATAACACACATATTAATATGTAAAATGCATATGTAGACTATATATATGTGTGTGTGTCTATGTATATCTACACAAATACATATGTATATGTGTATGTATAATATATCCTTTCACTTCAGTGTCCAATTTTGTTGGCATATTATTTTACATAATAGTTTCTGAAGATTTCAATTCTTTTTCTTCATTTCTTGTGCTTTTCCCCTTTTTAATATTGGATTTTAACAATTTTGTTTTCCTCTCTCATGTGGCTCAATTTAGCTAATGATTTTTCTATTTTGTTGTTAGTCTTTAAAAATTTTTGGTTTCATTTGTCATCAAAATTTTTCTTTTCAGGGAAGCTAGGTGGCACAGTGAATAGAATTCTGGCCTTGGAGTCAGGATGACCTGAGTTCAAATCCAACCTCATACACTTGACACTTACTAGCTGCGTAATCCTGTACAAGTCACTCAATCCCTATCACCTCACTAAAAAGCAAAAAAAATTTTTTTTCTTTTTCTTTTTCTCTTTTTTATTTTATAGAATATCTTTTTGTGCATTTTGATTCACAAAATGTTTTTTTTATTTGCATGCTAAATTTACTATCTCTTCTTTCAACATTTTTGTTGATGCAAGCATTTAGAAATATAAAATTTCCCTTAATGACCATTTTATATTTCAAATGAATGCCACATAGTTACCATATTGATATAATTATCTTCTTGTTTCTGTGCTTTCTTCGTTGACCCATTTATCCTTTAAGATTTTATTGTACTTTTTCTAAGTCTGTTTCTTTAAGATTTCTTTCTAATTGATAGCTAATTTTAGATGGCACTTACAAAGTACATCAAAGTTTGCAAATGACTTTACACATACTGACTCATTTAATTGTGTGTTATGTATTTTAAATTCCAATTTATTGTACTTATTTATTAATATTTTGTGCTTTAGCACATGGTAAATTTTTGTGAAGATGATATGGAAAGCTGAAAAATATATATACTCCATGTATTTACCATTAAAAAATGAACAAAGTTCTACCATATCTATTTTTTCTGATATTCTGATCCTTATTTTTTCTTATTTTTCTTTCTGTTAGATTTGTCTAAGTCTGAAAGGAGCACATCTAAGCCTTCAACAATTACATTCGGTTTCATTCTCCCTTTTTTGCTTAGAGATCTTATCTTTTAGTTATTAAGGTGATATTTCACATGGTAAATATTGGTTTTCTTCACTACCTATGGAGCCTCTAAGTGTAATAGTTTCCCTATTTATCTTTTCTAAATCTATCGTTGTTTACTATTTCTTTATCTGAAATCATGACTGCCAGTCCTGTTTTTATTTCATTCAATTGAACCACAGGATAATCTTTTCTAATACCTCATTGTAACTCTGTATAGATTATATGTTGTATGCTTATCATAAATTATAACCCTATTAGAGTTTTGAATTTTTTATGATCCATTAAAATTGTTTTGCTTACCTAGAAACATGTTAATCTTTTCCCCATCCTGTAAAAAAACCCTACTTTATCCTTCTATCCCTTCTAAATATCATCCTATACCTCTTCTGCCTTTTTTCTGGTTAAACTCCTCAAAAATATTTTATACAATAAATGCTTCCATTTATTCTACTCTTACTCTCTTCTCAAACTTTTACTATCTCTCTTTTACAACCTCATTCCACTGAAACTGCTCTCATCAAAGTTACAAATGATCTTTCAGTTGACAAATCCAATGATATTTTATCAGTCCTTTTTTATCCTTGACCTGTAAACAATTTTGACACTCTTGATCACCCTCTTCTCCTTGACACATTCTTCTTTTTAGGTTTTCAGGATACCACTCTCTCCTGGTTCTCTTCCTACCTATCAGACTACTCCTTCTCAATCTCTTTTGATGGATATTCAGCCAGATTCTTCCCTGTAAACATAGCTTTCCCAAGGGTTTTGTCCTGGGCATTTTTTTATTTTCTCTTCACTTAGTGATCTATCTCATCAGTTTTCATTAATTAATTGCCATATCTATGCTAATCACTTTTAAATCCACTTGTCCTGCCCTAACTTCTCTGCTGACCTCCAATCTCACATCTCCATTTGCCTTTCAGACATTAAACTATATGTCCAGGAGAAATCTTAAACTTATTATGTCCAAAACAGAACTCATTATTTTTCCCTCTAAATATTCCCCTCCTCTTATTTTCCTTATTACTGTTGTAGAAGTCAAAGCCATCCTCCAAGTCCCTCAGGTTCACAAACTAGGAGTCAGCCTGGATTGCTCATTATGTCTCACCTCATATATCCAGTCTGTTGCCAAGGCTTGTCAATTTCACTTTTGCAATAACTTTTGAATATACCCACTTCTCTTCTATGACATTGTCACCACCCCCCTTATCTACTAGTGGATCTTCCTGCCTCATATCTCTACTTTAATTCATCATTCACTCAGCCACCAAAGGTGCTTTCCTAAAGTGCAGGTCTGACCATGTCACTCCTCCTACTCAATAAGTTTCTGTGGATCCCTATCACTTCCAGGAACAAATGCAAAATTCTCTGTTATTCAAAGATGTTCATAACCTAGCCCTTTCTCACTTTTCCAGTCTTCTTACATGTTAATCTTCACACTCTTTACTCCAGTGATGCTGGCCTCCTTTTTCATTCAAGAACAGAAACTCTCTTTCAGGTCCAGGCATTTTCTTTGGATGTTCCTTATGCCTGGAATGTCCTTCCTTATTATTTCTGCCTCCTGACTTCCCTGGCATTAAGTTCCAGTTAAAATCCCATCTGCCATAGAAAACCATTCTCAACCCCTCTTAATTCTAATTATTACCCTCTTTTAATTATTTCATCTTTATCCTGCATATAGACTTTTTGAACACACTTGTTTCCTTGTGTTTCCCCCAATAAATCTCCTTGAGGGCAAGAACTATATTTTACTTCTTTTGCTATCCTTAGCACTTAACACGTTGCCTGGCACATAGTAGGCACTTAATAAATGGTAACTGAGTAACTGTGATTTTCCAAGCACTCTTATTCTTTAATGTAGAAGTTACTAAATGTCCTCACTATGACTCCATAATATTTGAATTTTTTTTTTCTGGCTGCTTGCAATATTTTCTCCTTGACCTGTGAACTCTGGAATTGGGCTATCATATTCCCAGAAGTTTTCATTTTGGGATCTCTTTCAAGATGTGATCAATAGATTCTCTCAATTTCTATTTTACCTTTTAATTCTAGAATATCAGAGTAGTTTTCCATGATAAATTCTTGAAAGATGAAATCTAGCCTCATTTTGTGATCATGGATTTCACTTGAAAGTCCAATGGTATTGAAATTATTTCTCCTTGATCTATTTTCTAGGTCAATTATTTTTTCAAAGATATATTTCATTTTTTTTCCCATTTTTTAAAAATTCTTTTGATTTTGGTTAGTTGTTTCTTGATGCTTAATGGAGTTATTTTATTGGCTCTCACTTGGCCAATTCTACTTTATTTATTTTTATTTATTTTTAGGTAGTTGGGGTTAAGTGACTTGCCCAGGGTCACACAGCTAATAAGTGTAAAGTGTTTGGTCTGAGGCTAGATTTGAACTCAGGTCCTCCTGACTTCAGGGCTGGTGCTCTATCCACTGTGCCATCTAGCTGCCCCCCAATTCTACTTTTTAAGGAGTTCTTTTCTTCAGTGGATTTGTGCCTTTTACTATTTGGTCTATTCTGTTTTTTTTAACATGTTGTTTTCTCCAGTATTTTTAATGTGCATCCATCACCAAGCTGTTGACTCATTTTTGTAGATTTCTTGTATAACTCTCATTTATTTTCTTATTTTTCCTCTATCTCTTTTATTTGATTTTTAAATTTCTTTTTGAGCTCTTACAGGAATTCTTTTTGATCCTGAGACCAATTCACATTTTTCTTTGAGGCTTTAGTTGCAGCAGTTTTGACTTTATTGTCTTCTAAGTTTTTGTTTTGATCTTCCCTGTCACCATAGTTACTTTATATGGTCAAGTTCTTTCGTTGTTGTTGCTACTTGCACATTTTTTCAGCCTATTTCTTGAATTAACTTTATTTTAAAGTTGGACTGTGTTCCCATGGAGGAGGGGGGTCCTAAGCTTCAACTTTCTTGTGCAGCTATTTTTAGAGCTTGTTACAGGGGAGAGGGGTCTGTAAAGGTGGTATGATCTGAGGAGAAGTGTGTTTACTACTCTTCTGGCCTGTTCTATTCTCTGAGTGACTACAAGCACTATTTTCTGCCCTGGAACTGTGATTAGGATCCTCACTACTCTGCAGCTATAAATTCTGTTGTGGTAATACTCCTCAACCTGGGACTGCAATCTGGGATTGTCACCCAGGACTGCATTCCAGATCCATGTATGTGTAATGTAATAGAAATTTACTCTGACCAATTGCCCCTTTACCATCTGTGAGCTAAGAGCTCCAGAAATCATTGCTGCCAATTCAGTTGCCCCCATTGTCTTTTGCTAGTTTCCTGAGGTCTTGCCAGGGCATTGCCTGCTCTGAATTGTACTCTATCCCCCTCCACAACCTTGCAACAGACCTTTTCTGCCAAACTTCTAAGTTTTTAGGGGGCTGGACAATTGTTTCTCCCCATCCTTTTGGGAACTCATTTTGAAGTTTAAAAGTTGTTTGGAGGGGAATTTGGGAGAGCTCAGATGAGTTGCTTTTCTCTGCCATATTGGCTTCACACCCTAAGACATGTTTTTGATGAATTCTTGCTAGCTTTGGAAGATATTGTATATGTGTACTGCATTGGGTCTACTATGTTTTATTATGAAATATGAATATTCTTGTGAGTGAACATGTACCACTTAAATAATGCCTGCTTGATTTTATGTGCTAAAAGATAAACAATTTTATGATCATGTATATTTTCACATAGAGGCTATATAGCCATACTGTTAGGTTTCAGGCTAAGATAGACATGTATTACTGTGGTACCTCTCTTGGTTGCCTGAAAGAAGCAGAACATATTTTTGTGCCTGTGACTAAATGGTGGGCAGGGGTAAAGAGGGCAGGAATAGTGAATTATGGCATGAATATGCCTGGCCTGTTATTTTCCTCTGTCAGGGGATATTGAGATTGCCTTTCTGCCACATATGCATTGCAAGTACCTTTGAAGATGAAAAGGTAAAGTTGAACTAAGTAGTTTTAATAAGAATTATGAGGACTCAAAGTTCCTTTCTAAATACTAAAATTATAAGGTTTTGAAACTTGAGTTTTTTGTGTGGATTTTAAAAAAATCCATTGGTTATCGCATATATCTTCTTTTAATATGTCATATTTTATTAGGTAATTTCCAAGTTTGAATCACATAATGTAGTGAAAGTCTGAGATTCCATGCAACTCCAAAAAAAGTGGTTATTTTTTTCCTTTTTCTTTTCTTTCTTCTTTATCTCTCTTTTCCTGTTTTCCTTTCTCCCACCTTTTGTTTCTTTTCTTTCATTTTTCTTCCTTCCTTTCTTTGTCCCTCACTCCTTCCTTCCTTCCTTCCTTCTTTTTTCACTTCTTTTTTCCCTTTCTTCCTTCCTCTTTTTATGTCTTGCTTCTTCCCTTTTTGCCTTCCTATCTTTTTCCTTCTTTATGTCTATATTCTTTTTTAAACAGATTTTAAAGTATGATCTGATTTGGTAATCATTTCTATTTAAAAAAATCTGGCATATATGCCTTACCTATTGTATTCCTTTGTATTAAATTGTAGAGAAAATACAAAAGACGTTCTCAGTGAATCCAATTAATCATTTTATTAAATCCCAAGTTGCAAGTCATGCTGAAACAAATGAGCAAGGAATTAATTTAGAAGTAGTAGAATAATGACACACAGTATTAGATTTAGTGCAAATTAAAATGTGAACAACTTTTATGTCTTTCCCCATCTGCCTTCCTCAGAACTTAATGAAATGAAATAGAAAAAAAAATTAAAGAATCACATATAAAAACATATTCTTTAGGCCATTTAAACAACTTTCTTCTAGAAATAAAATTTTTCAGTTGTGAAAAGATGAATTAAAATAACCAAAGAGGTCATACCATTTACTATCAATTTTTTCACTTAAAATTATGTTATCCAAATTACCCTTTTAATGCATCTCTTTAAAATTGTTTCAAAATGTGAAGATTCAATGTTGTGTGATTGGATGATTTAGATTAAAGTTTTCCAATTTTATTATCAAGAAGTGTTAAATTATCATTTTATTTAAGGTCTCCATATCATTATCAACATTAACTTTTTGAGCTATTGTTATGCTATGCCAGGTATAATATAAAGTTTAACTGAAAAAAAAATGCTACATGACAGGAGTGTATAATTTACTTATCAATGACACTGACAGGCAAATGCAAGCATGACAATGAGTTACAGAATTCACCTAAATTAAATTGTTTAATTTATTATTAATTATTAATTGACAGTAATAATAGGACACTTTAATGTTCCTCTCTCAGAGCTTGGACAACTTAACAGAAAGACAAAAAATGCACACAGACATACATCTGAAAAACTATTAGATAATTCAGAACTGAAAGATTTTTGTCTTTTCCCAAAAGGTACTCTAAAGTAGATATATATTTCTTAGGATCACATAGCATCTTTAAAAAATAGGCTTTGTAATAGAACAGAGAGAAATTAGAAATAGATATAAAAGAAAAAATAACAAAAAATGTTAAACCTACCCTTTGCAGTTAACAATATATTAAAAATATGAATCAGTATAGAGAGTTATGAAGGGGTAACTCAACTGTGACTCCAGTTATGGTTAGCCCCTGCTACAGTAGACCCTTAAAAATTTCTCCCTAAGAAATTCCAGGGGGGCAGCTAGGTGGCACAGTGCATAGAGCACTGGCTCTGGAGTCAGGAGGACTTGAGTTCAAATATGACCTTAGACACATAACACTTACTGGCTGGGCAAGTCACTTAATCCCAATTGCCTTGCTCCCCACAAAAAAAATTCAAAAGAAATATGTGACCTAAATATTAAAAATTTTAGTATTGGAAACAGAGAAACCAATCAGGTATCTTTCATAGCTATAGCAAGGTGGTGAATTTTTAGTTGAAATATAGAACACAATTACAAAAAATGAAAAATATTAATTTCCTGAAATTCAAAAGTTTCAACTGAACAAAACCAATAAACTATGATCAGAAAATAAGTGACCCAATAGGAGGAAAATATGCATTAGATAACTCTGATAATAGTCTAATATCCAAGCTATATAGACAACTAAAAGAAATATATAAGTCTAATATCTATTTCCCTAATAGGTAAATGGTCCAACATTGTGAATAAACAGTCCTCAAAAAAATAATGCAAACTAGGGGCAGCTAAGTGGCACAGTGGATAGAGCTCTGGCTTTGCAATCAGGAGAACCTAAGTTCAAATCTGGCCTCAGACACTTGACACTTATTAGCTATGTGACCCTGGGCAAGTCACTTAACCCTGATTGCTTCACCTAAAAAAAATAGCAAAAAAAAAATAATAATGCAAACTGTTAACATAGGAGAAAATGTGCCAATTCACTAATAATAGCTGAAGTATAAATGAAAACAACTCTGCTATTTGACTTCCTATCTCACAGAACTAGCAAAGATGACAAAGGGTTGTGGAAAGATAAACACACATTGCTGGAGGGGTTGTGGATTGATCTGACCATTGTGGAAAGTAATTTGGAATCTTATGAAGAAAGTGCATAAAATGTCCTTTTTCTTTAACCTAGAGTTTCCCCTCCTAGGTATATCCTCCAAGGAGCTGAATGACAAAAAATAAGGAAGTTAAGGGAATTAAAATTTATTAAATGGAAACTATGTGCTAAGCCCTATTCTAAGTGCTTTACAAATATTATCTTACTTGATCCTCACCACAACCCTATGAGGTAGGTCCTTTTATTGTCTCCATTTTACAGTTGAGGAAACTGAGACAAATAGGGTTAAGTGAGCTAGTGTCTGAGGCAAGATTTGAACTCAGGTCTTTCTTTTATTGTTTCTTTTTAGAAAAGGAGAAATGTAGTTGATAAAAATGTGAGTAAAATTTCTTTTTATAGAATATGGAGTCAATGTTTTAAAGTTTTTGAGATTTCTAATGATATGATTTTGAGTGAAGGTTAAGACATAGAGTGTGATAGGAAAAGCAGGCTGTAAATAGAATTGAAGATATTAGAAAAGAGGAGCATACAAAAGATAATAAGGGGTGAGAGGGCTCTTAATGTGATCCTATTGACTAGGTCCAATAGCAGTTTGTCCTTGGACTTTAGCTACTATAGGTAATCCAATAGCTAAGAAGTTTTTTTTATTAATCAGGAAATATTTTTACTGGTGTAAAAGCGACAGCCAATTGTGCTACTAAACCAACATTAATTGGAATTCTTTGAGATGCTGCCAGCTAATATTAAGAAATTATAATTTAAATAACATAAGACTAATTTTAAAAGAACATATCCTGATAAATTTTATTGCCATCATTACATATAATTTACTGAGTAAGGATTAGAATGTTAGCTATTAGCAAGTTCTTTATAACTGGAAATCGCATTAATATCAAAGAGAAGCATCATGGCAGAGAGAGTAGAGCACAGCTTTGAAGTTACAAAGAACTGATTCAAATTCTATCCTTGTCATATAAAAGCTGTGTGGTGTTAGGACATTATTACTCCTGGCTGGCACAAGACAGGAATAAAATACCACTGCATTTATGCCTCCTCTCTAGGCTTCTGCAAATACTGAACAACTGAGGACGTAGCTGCCTGCTGAGTAGGAGCACATCTCTTGCTCATTTATACTATAAGGCAGGCTTCTGGAAAACTTGTAGGACACAGCAACTTGGCAGGTCAAGTAGTTTAGTCCTTCTCTAGAACTTTGAGGGTTGACCTTGCCTCTTTTAATCAGTCACATTCAGCAGCAGATCTCATTGACTCCATTCCTCCTAATAAATGGATTCATTCTCCAAAGATTAGTATACCCATTTTATTTTCTCAATCTCAATAATACTAAATGTCTGAAGAATGACTCTACCTCTCCTACCCCAACTTTTCCCTCCTTCAGTCCCATTCATTTCAACCCTGACTGAGTCCATCACATATCTTCCTATTCCTTTCTCTATGTTGTATGGAGCATCTGTGCCATAATTGACCCATTTTTAGAAATTCGTAACAGATCAGGGTTAACAAATCAAAGATAGATACTATGATATTTGCATTTCTTCTCTATTTTGATTTTTTACTAGAACTTGATGTATATCTTAATTTGAAGGTTCATTAGAGATAAGAAAGAGAATCAGTCCATTTTCCTTACCATTTAGCAGTAACTACTTTTAAATGGGTATTTTTTGTAGTGACAAGATAGCAGTCATTCAAAAGAAATTAGTGATAACCTACACACATATTTTATGTATCTGGAAATAAATTTATTGGAATGAAATTTGGAGGGGCAATTGACTTGGTTTCATGTGAAGGCTCATGAATATAGCTACTGATATCAATCCCTTGGTATTTACAATAGAGGACATTTTTAGCTAAGTCTATGAGGTTTCTGGCTTTAGACTCACTGCATATTCTATTGGCATATCACAGTGAGGATGTAGGTTCATGAAGAAAGAGACAGCCCAAACATAAATCTCTTAAGATTTCCTTATATAAAGGAAAAATCTTATCTCTTCACATCAACTACAATGTTTGGAGTAATTTCCCCTGTATCTTAATTTTGCTTTGAGCTTCTTAGAATTTAATTGTTGGAGACACAAGGTGCTATTTGTTGGCTTTTTTAATGAATCTGCAGCTAAAGAATCCCAGGGCACCATCACTGGTAGAGCAGAGCCATGGGTAGCAGCAAGAAAGATGTGGGATATATTTCATGAGCAGAGTTGATCATTTTAGCATTATGATTATCAACCTGATCATTATCATCATCATCGTTATTATCATTATTCAACTAATTTGAGTGACCTCAAGGTTTTGTAGAGGTGTGTTGGGGGAAAAAGGAAAAATACTCAATAGGAAATCTTTAAAAATTCTTGATAGAGCAGTTAAATGATCAATTAATCAATCAATGAACATTTATTAAGTGCCTACTGTGTGTCAGGCTAAGTGCTGGTGATACAAAAAGAAACAAAAGACAGTCCCTGCCCTCAAGGAACTTACAATTAGATATCCAGTAATATTATTATATTGCCATCAGCAAGATGACATGCATCCAAAGTTTAAAAAAGAAAAAAAGCAAATTTTCCAATCTCATTTTATTTAGTACTTTCTTGTGTTACATTGTAGTACTCTGGATGAGACCTTCAGAGAACATTTCCTGGGGATACAATCCACTCCTATTTGGATGTCTACCCTAGGACTGAGCTGTTCTGATTGATGACTGAATACATACATTCTTAACCCACTATGTAACCCCTTCTTTATATAGTTCACATCTATACACCCCAGACATCTTGCCATATGCCATTTTTCCCCAGCAAAAAAGAAAAAAAAATCCCTTGAGTAGATACCACTCCCTTTAGTTGTTATTAAAATGCAATGTTAATTGAAATTATAATGAAAATTCTTTTTTGGTAGGGACTCACATGTGTATTTGCATATGGGCATATTCTTAGCACCAAACATATTACCTGGCATATAATATTCACATGCTTATTCATTCATTGATCCATGTAAATCATAAGCAAGGAAATCACATTGAAAAGAATTTCAGTTTATGTACCAACATTGTTACAGAGAATGAAAAGTTTTATAACTAAACTGCTAGGACTCTCTAAGTTAAATCTACTAGGTGGGAGATTGAATGCAAAGATAGACATTGGATAGGACTAACAAAAAGACATTAAAAAAAGACATGGTATCAAGAAAAAAGAAAGGGGCTTGTAAAGTGCGAAGGAGATTCTTGTCTATATATCATGAATACTTTTTTTCCTAGCGATGATGGACACAATGAGTACCTAATAACATTATAGAAAATGAATTTGACTATTTAGTTAAGTTTTATTGAGGCGTTTTGTTTTGACATTATAAACCTTTATAGATTACTCTCATTTTGTGAGAAGTCTCTTATAGCAAAGCTAAATAGTTAAGTAAAACTAATAGTATAGTGACCTCATCTGAAAGTGGATGCTACATTTCACACTTGTAGCTCCCTCATCCCTCTATTTTTTTGGAGGGCTGAGGCAATCGGGGTTAAGTGATTTGCCCTAGGTCACACAGCTAGTAAGTGTCGAGTGTCTGAGCCTGGATTTGAACTCAAGTTCTCTAGACTCCAGGGCCAGTCTCTATCCACTGTGCACCTACCTGTCCCTTATTTTTAAATTTAATACAATTTTTTTCTCACACTCTCAAACTTCCATACCCTCAATGAAAATAAAAGGAAAAACAAATTCCTTTTAAGAAATATACATAGGGGCAGCTAGGATGGTGCAGTGGATAGTACACTGGCCCTAAAGTCAGGAGGACCTGAGTTCAAATCCAGCCTCAGACCAAACACTTGACACTTGCTAGCTGTGTGACCCTAGGCAAGTCACTTGACTGCAATTGCCTAATATATATATATATATATATATATATATACACACACACATATACACATACACACATATACACATACACACATATACACATACAGACACATAGCCAAACAAAATAAATTTCCTCAGTGTCTATATACAAAATTACATATGTCTTATTTTGCACCCTAGAACTGTCACCTATCAGTATTGGATGGCATGTTTCATTATTAATCTTCTGGAATCATGAGTTGTCATTATGTTGATCAATCATAGATCTTATAACTTTTAAAATTATTTTCATACTGTTGTTCTGCTCATTTCATTCTTCATTAGTTTATAAAAACCTCAAAATCTTTTAAAAAATAATATTGATATTATAATACAAATTGTTTTCCTCATTTCATTGCATTGGTTCATATAAATCTTTTTTTGTTAATTTGGTATTTTTTTCCCCATTTACATGGAAAAAAAAAACAATTTTACCTCCTCCCCCAATCTTCCCTCCCTTCTATCACACCCCCTCCCCATTCTCTTATCCTCTTCTTTTCTACTTTCTTGTAGGGTGAGGTAGATTTCTATACCCGATTAAGTGTGTATGTTATTCCCTCTTTAAGCCAATTCTGATGAGAGTAAGGTTCACTCATTCCCTTTTACCTCCCCTCGATTCCCCTCCACTGTAAAAGCTTTTTCTTGTCTCTTTTATGTGAGATAATTTACTCCATTCTACTTCTCCCTTTCTCTTTCTCCCAGTATATTCCTCTCTCACCCCTTAGTTTTATTTTTTTAGATATCATCCCTTCATATTCAGCTCACACCTGTGCCCTCCACTCTTCTCTCTCTCTCTCTTTCTCTCTCTTTCTCTCCTCTCTCTCTGTATATATATATATATATATATATATATATATATATACACACACACACATACATATATATGTTTACACACACACACACACACACACACACACACACACACACATATATATATATACACACATATACACTCCTTCTAGTTACCCTAATAATGAGAAAGGTGTTATGAGTGAGTTGCAAATATCATCTTTCCATGTAGGAATATAAACAGTTTAACTTTAAAAAGTCCCTTATGATTTCTCTTTCTTGTTTACCTTTTCAGACTTCTCTTGTGTCTTGTATTTGAAAGTCAAATTTTCTATTTAGCTCTGGCCTTTTCTCAAGAATGCATTAAATTCCTTTATCTTACTGAATGTCATTTTCCCCCTCATGGATTAAACTCAGTTTTGCTGGGTAGGTGATTCTTGGTTGTAATCCTATCTCCTTTGCCCTCTGGAATATTATATTCCATGCCCTGCAGTCTCTTAATGTAGAAGCTGCTAAATCTTGTACTATCCTGATTGTGGTTCCACAATACTTGAATTGTTTCTTTCTGGCTGCTTGCAATATTTTCTTCTTGACCTGGAAACTCTGGAATTTCACTATAATATTCCTGGGAGTTTTTCTTTGGGGATCTATTTCAGGAGGTGATCGGTGGATTCTTTCAATTTCTATTTTACCCTCTGGTTCTAAAATATCAGAGCAGTTTTTCTTGGTAATTTCTTGAAAGACAATATTTTTTTTTTATCATGGCTTTCATGTAGGCCAATAATTTTTAAATTATCTCTCCTAGATCTATTTTCCATGTCAGTTATTTTTCCATTGTGATTTTTCACATTGTCTTCTGTTTTTGTCATTCTTTTGGTTTTGTTTTATAATTTCTTGATTTCTCTTAGAGTCATTAACTTTCATTTGCTCCATTCTAATTTTTAAGAAAGTATTTTTTTCAGTAAGCTTTTGGACCTAATTTTCCATTTGGTCAATTCTGCTTTTTAAGGCATTCTTCTCCAGATTGACTTTTTGGACCTCTTTTGCCATTCAGTCTAGTCTATTTTTAAGTTGTTATTTTCTTCGGTATTTTTTGGTTCTCCTTTATCAAACTGTTACTCATTTTTCATGATTTTCTTCCATTACTCTTATTTCTCTTCCCAATTTTTCCTCTACTTCTCTTACTTGCTTTTTAAAATCCTTTTTGAGCTGTTCCATGGGCCTGAGACCAATTCATATTTTTTTTTTTAGGCTTTGGATATAGGAGCTTTGACTTTGTTGTCTTCTTCTACTTGTATGTTTTGATCTTTCTTGTCACCATCGTAAGTTTGTATAGTGAGATGTTTTTTTCATGTTTGCTCATTTTCCCAGCCTATTACTTGACTTTCTAACTCTTTGTTAAGGTTGGGCTGTGCTTCCAGTGTGGAGGGCAAAATGTCCCAATCTTCAGAGGTTTTGTGCAGTTGTTTTCAGAGATACTTCTAGGAACCTATAAGTTTTCAGTTCTTCCAAGCACTCCTTCCTGCCCTGGAACTGTGAGAAGGGTCCCCTCTCCACTATTGCCACAAGCTCTGCTGTGCTAGTGCTCCTCCTCGCCCCTGAACTGCCACCCAGATTCAAGTATAAACAAAACAACAGAGTCCTGCCTCAGTGCTAACAGCTAGACACCTGTAATCTCTTTCTGACCAATTGTTTGATCCCTTTACCATCTGAGGGCTGAGAGCTTCACAAGCAGCTGCTGTGGCTGCCACTGCTGATTTAATCACTCTCAAGGCCTGCTACTGATTTGCTGGTGCTGGCAGCTGTGCTGGGCAGGGGCTGGACTGAGCTCCTCTCTCACCCAGGTCCAACAGACCTTTCCTATTGACCTTCTAAGTTTTCTTTGGTGTTTGTGTACTGAGAAGTCTGGAAATCATCACTCTGCCAGTGGTTCAGTCCTCTGAGGCCTCCTCTGTGTTTGTGTGGCCCAGTCTGTGCTGGCACAGCCTATGCTGGACCATGCTCCTCTCTCAGCCTCATGCAACAGACTTTTCCTTTTGACTTTCCAGGTTGTCTTGAGCTGGAAATGTTTCACTCTTTTTGTGGATTCTGCTGTTCTAAAATTTATTTTGCATCATTTTTAGAGGGGTTTGGAGTTTGGGGGAAGAGCTCAGGTGAGTTCCTACCTTTACTCTGCTATCTACAGTTCATGTAAGTCTTACTATGTCCTTTTGAAATCATATATCTCCTCATTTTTAATAGCACACTAGTACTCTATCACTTTATATATGAGAACTTAGCCATTCCTCAATTGAAGGACATCCCCTTATTTTCCAGTTTTTTGCCACTGCACAAAGAGCTGTTATCACTTTTTTGTATTTAAATAACCCTTTTTCTTATTCTTTTAATCTCTTTTGGATATAGGCCTAAGCAATGGTATAATTAGGTTGAAGTTCACATGATGTGTCATAACTTTTTGTATGGAATTCCACATAGCTTTCCTAAAGGGTTGTACCCATTTTCAGGTTCACCAAAAGTGTATCAATTTACCTGTTTTTCCACAGCCTTAACATTTGTCATTTTTCTTTTTTGCTGTTGTTTTCTTTATCACTCTAATGTTTTTGAGGTGGAATATCATGATTGTTTCAATTTGTATTTCTCTAATTGGTTGTGATTTGCCTTAGAAATGATCTAGTTAACCTTTCTCATTTTACAGATGAGGAACCTGAGGTCATAAAGGTTGAGCAACTTGCTATGGTCACAGGTATTAAATGGCAGAACTTATACTTGAACCAGCTCTTCTACTCTGTACATCTTTCCAGCCTGATCTACTTAAACTATTGATATTAAAATAGCTAATTAGGAAATTCAAAAAGATATTGATTTGGGAGCAATTGCCACAATTAGGAAACCAATGGAAACTAGAAACCAATTCAATTGACAAACACATCATGGCTTTGCTGAGTGGAGAAAAACAGACATCATGAAAAATACCAATTCACAATCTCACTCAGTGGCAAAGGTTTTGAGCTATATTCCCATAGAAAACTCTAACAAATTGTGGAGAGAAAAAGTACGGTTGTACTACTTCATCCCCAATGAAACTGGAAGGAAAAGAACCTGTTGACATTTCAATAACAATAACAGGGCAGCCACAACATTTGAATTCTGATATGTGATGAATTGCATGAAGAAATACAAATGACACTAAAGAAAACAAAACTGGGAAGAACAGTTGAATTAGGCCAAGTATATAGAAGTATATGTTGGACGCTACACAATTTTGAGAACATTGAAGAATTCATTAACAAAGTAATTGAAAGAGGGCTTGGACACATCAAATCATAGCCACTATTTTTAAAATTTTTTTATTAATTTATTTATTTTTAATTTTCAACATTCACTTCCACAAAATTTTGAGTTCCAAATTTTCTCCCTATCTCATCCCTCCCCCCACCCCAAGATGGCACGCATTCTGAATATCCCTTCCCCTAATCTACCCTTCCTTCTATCTCTCCCCACCTTCTCTTATCCCCTTCCCCTTCAATTTTCCTGTAGGGCAGGATAGATTTCTATGCCCTATTCCTGTATATCTTCTTTCCAAGTTGCATGTGAAAACAATTTTTTAACACTTGTTTGCAAAACTTTGGGTTCCAAATTTTCTTTCTTCCTCTCTCTCCACCCACCCTCACTGAGAAGGCAAGCAACTTGATACAGGTTATATTTGTGTAGTCATGCAGAACACTTCCATAGAAGTCATGTTGTGAAAAACTAAGTATATTTCCCTTAATCCTATCCCACCCCCACCCCCCATTTATTCTATTCTGTCTTTTGGCCTTGTCTTTCCTTAGAAGTGTTTGCTTCTGATTACCCCCTCACCCAGCCTGCCCTCCCCTCTATCATCCTCCTGCTCTCTTGTCCCCTTTCCCCCCTTTCCTGAAAGGTAAGAGATTTCCATACCCAATTGAGTGTGTATGTTATTCCCTCCTTAAGCCAAATCCAATGAGAATAAGATTCACTCATTCCCTCTTACCTTCCCCCATTTCCCTTCCACTACAAAAGCCTTTTCTTGTCTGTTTTAATGTGAGATAATTTACCACATTCTACCTCTCCCTTTCTCCTCCCAATATAATCCTCTCTGACCCCTTAATTTTATTCTCCAGGTATCACCCCTTCATCTTCAACTTATCCTGTTTCCTCTATTTATTTATTTATCTATCTATCCATCTATCTATCTATCTATCTATCTATCTATCTATCTATCTATATACATACATACATACAATTTTTTCCCTCCAGCTACCTTATTACTGACAAAGGTCTCATGAGTTACAAATATCATCTTTCCATGCAGGAATATAAACAGTTCAACCTTAATAAGTCCCTTATGATTTCTCTTTCCTGTTTACCTCTTCATGTTTCTTTTGAGTCTTGTATTTGAAAGTCAAATTTTCTATTCAGCCCTGGTCTTTTCCTCAAGGAATGCTTGAAAGTCCCCTGTTTCAATGAATGTCCATTTTTTTCCCCTGAAGGATTATACTCAGTTTTGCTGGGTAGGTGATTCTTGGTTGTAATCCTACCTCATCTGATGTCTAGAATATTATATTCCAAGCCCTCCAGTCCTTTAATGTAGAAGCTGCTAAATCTTGTGTTATCCTGATTGTGTTTTCACAATACTTCAATTGTTTGTTTGTTTGTTTGTTTTTCTGGCTGCTTGCAAAATTTTCTCCTTGACCTGGGAACTCTGGAATTTGGCTATACTATTCCTAGGAGTTTTCCTTTGAGGATCTCTTTCAGGAGGAGATTGGTGGATTCTTTCAATTTCTATTTTGCCCTCTGGTTCTAAAATATCAGGGCAGTTTTCCTTGATAATTTCTTGAAAGATGATGTCTAGGCTCTTTTTTTGATCATGGCTTTCAGATAATCCAATAACTTTTAAATTATCTCTCCTGAATCTATTTTCCAGGTCAGTTGTTTTTCCAGTGAGATACTTTACATTGTTTTCTATTTTTTCATTCTTTTGGTTTTGTTTTACAGTGTCTTGATTTCTCATAAAGTCACTAGCTTCCAATTGTTCCATTCTAATTTTTAAGGAAGTATTTTCTTCAATAAGCTTTTGGACTTCCTTTTCCATTTGGCCAAGTTTGCTTTTTAAGGCATTCTTCTCCTCATTGGCTTTTTGAACCTCTTTTGCCATTTGGGTTAGTCTATTTTTTAAGGTGTTATTTTCTTCAGTATTTTTTGGGTCCCCTTTAGCAAGCTGTTGATTTGTTTTTCATGATTTTCTTGCATCACTCTCATTTCTCTTCCCAGTTTTCCCTCTACTTCTCTTACTTGCTTCTCACAATCCTTTTTGAGTTCTTCCATGGCCTGGGACCAATTCATATTTTTCTCAGGGGCTTTGGATGTGGGAGCTTTGACTTTGTTGTCTTCTTCTGGTTATATGTTTTGATTTTCTTTGTCACCAAAGAAAGATTCTATGGTCTGACTTTTTTGTGCAGTTTACTCATGATCTGAGCCAATTACTTGAGTTATAAACTCTTTGTTAAGGTAGGGGTCTGCTTCCAGTGTGGAGAATGTACTGTCCCAAGCTTAGGGGATTTTGTGCAGCTGTTTTCAGAGATACTTCTAGGGACCTGCCAATTTTCAGTTTTTCTAAGGTGGTATGATAAGGCACAAAGTGTTTACTCCTTTTCTGGCTTGTGATTTGGTCTATGAGTGACCACAAGCACTCTTTTCTGACTTGAAACTGTGAGGAGGATTTCCTCTCCACCTCCATTACAAGCTCTACCATGCCAGCACTCCTCCTCATCCCAGGACTGCCACCCAGCATTATGACCCAGATTCAAACCCAGGCAAAGCAAGAGAATCTTGCCTCGGCACCAACATTGAGATCCCTGCAATCACCCTCTGATCAGCCACTCAATTCTCCATCAGTCTATGGCCCAGAAGCTTAGGAAGCAGCTGCTGCCCTGGGGCAATGTGCGGGGGCTGGGACCAAGCTTCTGTCTCACTGTAGTCACAGACTTTTCTGACTGACTTTCTAAGTTGTCCTTGGTGTTCATTGGTTGAGAAGTCTGGAAACTGCCACAGCTGCCTGTAATTTAGTCTTCTGAGGGCTGCTCCAGGTTTGCTGAGGCCTGGTTTTTGTCTGTGCACTCATGCTAAACTGTGTTCTTCTCGCCTGGTGTGATAGACCTTTCTGATCAACCATCCAGGTTGTCTTGGGCTGGAAATTTGGTTCACTCTGTCTTTTTGTGGGTTCTGCTGCTTTAGAATTTGTTTAGAGCCATTTTTTATAGATATTTGGAGGGGTTTGAGGCATGGTCACTATTAATACTAAAGGGGCAGCTAAGTGGTTCAGTGGATAAAGCAATGGGCTTAAAGTCAGAAATGACTAGAGTTCAAATCTGACCTCAGACACTGGCTGTGTGATCCTGGGCAAGTCACTTAACCCCTGACTGCATAAAACAAGAGAAGAAAATGGCAAACCAAGAAAATTCCAGAGTCTGAAGAGTTGGACACAGCTAAATGACTGAACAACAACATTAATATTAAAAAGAATATTCAAGAAAGCTTCTTGAACTTTAACTATTTTAACTTTAACTAAATAAATCCTTCTCAATTTTTTTTAAATTTATTGGAATTATCCGCACATGTAACAAGAACACTTTTAAAGGAAGTGTGAAAAAGAAATAGATAAGCTTCATTAACATTTTTCAGGGCAGATTAGACTACATTTTTACTGTCATGCAGTAGACTTAAAAATGCAGAGAATAATAAATCCTACTGTACTTGTGGTTGGTTGACAATAAGTACCTTTTGATTCAGTGGAGCAAAATGCCACTTCCAACAAGGTATCTCCAATACTTGTGTTAAATACTACAAGATCCCTTAAAGAATGCAACAATAGAAGTACCTATGTTTGATTTGTTAGTTAGAAAATCAGTTGAGGGATAAAATAATCAGGTATGTGATCAACAAAACTCTTTGCCACTGTCACAGAGGATGTTTGATGTAGAATTGAAATGGAAGAGGAATTCCCTGTAAATGGTAAAGTTTCAGTTGCTTCTATTTGTGGATTGCATATCATAAATTGCATTTGGCCCCAGTACATTGTAAAACTGTGTAAATGAGATCTGCACTGACTCCAAAAAGTTTAGTCTATCAACACAGAACAAAGCAAGTGGATGAAGAATTAGCTTCAGTATTATATGCAGTTGACTGATAGCTTATGTAGCTATTCCAGCAATATGGAAATCTTGAAACAGACACTGCAGATTTACATGATAGTCTCAGAATTTAATAGCAGAATGAATTACACTTGAGAGGTTATCTTCATTTCTTTTTTTTATTTTTTTTAATCTTAATTTCTAATAGCATATAACAGCAACAGTGAAAATATTTAAGTTTATTCAAAATACATTTTTCATAAACAAGACAACTTGTTTCACAATAAAGTATTTGTCATAGCAAAATATATACAAGGAAATTTTCTCTGATTAAATTTTTGTTGAATTGACTTCAATGTAGAAGCCTTTCCTTTCTGATTTGCCTTTTGCATTCATACAGATAAATCAGTATAATCTGACATGATGTTTTGCTTGAGATAGCATTAAAATCTGCTCATATGGGTGAACACATCAAGATGTGCATTAAGTTCTGAATGCACAATTAATATACTTAGAGCTATAATTAAGTTTTTAATTAAATTTGTTTCCAGAAGTAATAATCTTAGAAAACAGAATATATGTATTTTTCTTTTGAAGTATTCTAGGAACTTCCAGGCACTAATATTTTTTTTAGAAACATAATGAAACATGACTCCTAAATTATTTCCTAATAACTTTTATCACAGGGCTTCTAATTCATTGACAACTGCAATAGAGACAGTGTTTGTTTGTTGTTTTTTTTTATTGTTAAAGAGCAATAGAAATCTTCAGCCTTGCTTTCTATTTTGACTCAAACATGCAGTTGGGTGATGTGAATTGCTTTTATAATGATTTGTGCAATGAACCATGAATAGCAGTTTATTTTTCCCTTGTTCATGTGTAAATCAATCTTTCAGTAAGTTAAGTTATAGATTCTTATCTTGCACCTACTTAGCCCAGTCTTTTGTATATCTTGTGGGGTGCTTTGGGTTGCATCTGAACCTCCTTCGTTTCTGGCTTTATGTAGATTTCTGAATATTTTATCTTCCCCCCAATTACATGTAAAAACAATGTTTAACATTCATTTAAATTTTTTTTGAGTTCCAAATTCTCTCACACTCTCGCCCCCACAACTCCCTCCAATTGGGAAGGCAAGCAACTTGATAAAGGCTATACATGGGCGATCATGTAAAGCATATTTCCGTATTAATAATGTGAAAGAAAGACCAAAAAAAACAAAAGGAAATATAAATTTTAAAAAGCATGCTTTAATCTGCATTTAGGCTTCCTCAGTTCTGTCTCTGGAAATAGATAGTATTTTTCATCATAAGTCCTTCAGAATTATTTTAGATCATTGTATTGCTGTGAACAGCTAAGTAATTCACAGTTGATCATCATGCAATATTACTGTTACTATGTACAATGTTCTCCTGGTTCTGTTCATTTCACTTTGTATCAGTTCATTTGTCTTTCCAGGTTTTTCTTTTTTTCTTTTTTCTTTTTGGGTAGGCAGTTGGGGTTAAGTGACTTGCCCAGGGTCACACAGCTAGTAAGTACCAAGTGTTTGGTCTGAGGCTAGATTTGAACTCAGGTCCTCCTGACTTCAGGGCTGGTGCTCAATCCATTGTGCCACCTAGCTGCCCCTCCAGGTTTTTCTGAGTGCATTCTGCTCATCATTTCTTATAGCACAATAGTATTCCATCACAATCATATACCATAACATGTTCAGCTGTGAACAACTGATGGGCATTCCTTCAATTCCCAATTCATTGCTACCACAAAAAGAGCTGCTATAAATATTTGTTTACATACAGATCTTTTTCCTTTTTGGTTTTTAATCTCTTTGGGATATAGTCTTAGTAGTGGTATTGATAGATCAAAGAATATGCATAGTTTTGTAGCTTTTTGGACATAGTTCCAAATTGCTCTCAAGAATGCTTGAATCAGTCAACAACTCCACCAACAATGCATTATTATGTCAATTTTCCTACATCCACTCCAACATTTGTCATTTTCCTTTTCTGTCATATTAGTCAATCTGACAAAGGTGAGAAGGTACCTCAGAGTTGAATTTTTTCCCCCTTAGGCAGATTGAAAGGTATGTTCTTCTTGGAAGTGTCAATCAGAAGTAAAACTGCAGGGGTATCTTGACAAATCAGAAATTACTAGCACCTCAAGGGAAATATCAAGGTAGAAAGGAGAAAAGACAATTTTTTTCTATTTGAAAATCATTTGGGGTTAGAAATGAAAATAAATTTTAGAAAATTGATATGGTTCTGAATGTATTTTATTAATAATAATTTAAATTTTTATTAATAACCCATTAATAATGGATTAATCAAGTGATGTTATATCATGGTGTCACATCATGCTGACTATAAAAAATACACCTATAAGGCCTTACTGAAATTCTAGTCCAGTGTGGTTTTCCCTACTTTGACAGGCAGTATTTTGCCTTCCCTTAAATACATATGTCTTTATTATAACATGGCTCCTGACATAAGCATTATTTTTCCCCTCTACCTATTGGTCTTGTTTAATATTCCCAGGTTGTGATTCCTACACTTTGTTTTAAATGTACATGATCATCTATTTGCTGATTTCATGAATACTCTAATCAAATTTAGGTAACATTTCTATTTCCATGGTCTCTCTTAACACACATTTCCTTGTAACACATCTCTTAAGCATTTAGTTATCACCTCATTATTTGGGTTCATAAATTCATCTCATATTCCCATTGTACCCTAAACAGAGCTATACCCAATTGGTGTCTTGTTATAATAGCTTGGTTACTCCTTCTGTTCAAGTAATATTAAGGAATAAATATATTGAAGAAAAAATGATAAACAATTAAAACCTCTCTCCAATTCAGTACCTTTCCAAGACTTTAAAATTGGATTACCATTAACTTTTTCCATTCACATTCATATGTTGATTCAAGTCTTAATTCCTGTCCTCAATTTTTTCCTTAAAACTTCTCTTTTATTTATATGTATGGTTGACTGGCTGCATTTTTCAATGTCTCCTATAATGAATCCTGCATTATGCAAAACTAAACTGCTTTGTATTAGCATTAGATTAGCATTTTGAAGGGGAGCTTACATTGAACATAAATAAGGCCTAATGAGATTCTGAATCCTTATACATACAAGCAATAAATCAATTCAGTTAAATTTTTATAACAGGAAAAGACACTGTATCAGTCAAGGCAACAGGGACAGGGGATAAAGGAACAACTCTTGATACTCTACCGAACTTTTTTCTCCCTAAGTTTCACTCACTTTAGTTACCTGTTTCTCTCATTTTTATTTTACTTTCTTCTCTGTGTATTCTTTTCTTCTTCACTCTATATATAATTACATACAAGTATATGCAATACAAGGGCCATGCAGATAGGTAAAAATTTTTGCAACTCATAGGCATAGAGAGTGGCCTGAGGGCATTGAGAGGTTAAATAACTTAACCAAAGATACCCAACCAGAAGGTGTCAAGGGCAAAACTTTCACTTAGGTCTTCTTGACCCCAACATCAATTCACTCTGTCAATTGCATAATGATAGTACTGGTATATACAGCATGTGACACCTGTCAAATATATCTATATTGATATAGATACATACACACACACACACACACAAGATGTTTTGCATGAGTCAGAGCATCAGGGAAGAGTGATGGAGGAATAACTTTTGGTGCTGCTTAATGTTTTTCTCATAGTCCCTCTCACTTTACCTACTTCCTTCTTTTTTTTTTCCCTATATGTACTCTTTTCTTCTTCATTCCCTCTGTGATAACATAAAAGCATGGATAATATATGGTCTGAAACTGAGATTCCATTGGTATGCTGTGTATATGAGAAGAAGAATATATGTTTTACATATGTGTCTCTATATATTTGCACATGATTAATTAAATGAATGAATGAAAATTATTTTTAAGTACTTAATCCACATAAAACACTATGTTAAGCATTAGAGTTGTTAATATAATATTATGTTAAAATGAGAGACAACAGAGTATTGGTTAGAGAGGTGTGGAGTGTGGAAAACTTGAATTCAACCCCCACTCCCAATGTCTGCGTCATTCTGGCAAGTCATTTAACTGCTTAGGGCTCTAAGAAACTCTCTACTATAAATTGCAAATTTATATAGATAGAAGGAGTTTCTTGATGGGAGTTTCCTAATCCAATGAAATCACAGTTCCCCAAGTACGATTTACTTTTTACATAATAATAGAGGGAATGACTGAAGGAAATGTGCACAAGGAAGAAAGGAAGAGATAGGGAGAATTGATAAAGTAGTAGAGCCTGAAGGAGAGAAACATTAGGTAGAGTGTCAAGTTTTCTTTTGTTTTGTTTTACCTCTGTTATCTTGAATTTTGCACTGTATTTCTTGTATATGAATCTGTATGTGTATGTTTATTAACATATATATGTATATATGTGTATCTGTATGTATATCTATATACGTATACATGCATGGACATACATAAATAAACCTCATGTATACAACATACACTCAATGACTTTCCATTATTTTGTCAGGTCTGCCATAGCTTGTGATCTTTTGGCACAGTTTTTGAGACCCTGGGACTTTTTTAGCACCCACATGACTATCAGAAGAGGACAATAATGGAAAGCACAACAAATACTCTAACTTTTTAAAAAGAACACTATAGTTTTGAGGAAGTTTTTGTTTCAACAACTATTAACTCTGAAGTTAGTTTATATTGTTCTATTATTTCTTCATTAAGTACTCTGAGTATTTTGTCCAAGAATTCTAAAAGAATTCTAAAAGGAAAGACCCTGGATTTTTGGATTGTCTATGGTTTTAAAATTGCTTTACTGGCAGAAGGCACAATCAAGATTAAAAAAAAAACTGCTGAGGGAGGTGATGAAAAGCTTTGGTCCTAGTCAGTGTTGAATTACTTTGACCCAGCAGAGCAGACCCATTCTTATGATTCCAGACTATTGGGTGGAGCTTCCAGGGAACAAACTTCTAGGAGCAAAAATTTCAGAGGTTAGTGACATCTTAAGAATATAAAAAATGCTGTTCTAGGTCAAACCAAGGCAGACTTTCTGATGATGAGTTCTTTGATAGTGTCTTCAAGATTTCAGAAGCATGTGACATGTGACAACCTTTGCAGATAGCGTGTTAAAGATTGGTTATCTATTTTGATAGTAGGCACTTAATAACTGTTTATTGATTGAGTGAATGACTGACTAGATAATGACTAGATAGGTACTAGTCCTATTATTACATTGATCTCAGGAACTCTCAAGTGAAGCAACTCTTTCTAATAATACAAGTTGGTATGATCTCTCAAACACACCCTGAAAGAGTCACCTAGAACACTGAGAGCTTAGATGACCTACTCAGGGTCACTGAGTCAGTATATGTCAGAGGCAGGACTTGAATCAATGTCATCTTGACTTCTAGGCCTTTAATTTATCCACTATTCAAAGTTGCCTTTTTGTTAATTAATTTAAACCCTTTGGGAACCTATTCATATATTCAGCCTGTGACCCCACTTCATGAAGATAACAAATTCTATGAACTTCTATGAACTGGATGCAATAACACTTCCTTTACTCATCCCAAACCAGAACTATAAATAGAATTTGTGAGTAATTGTGTGTATGTGTGCTTGATATAAGTTTCACAAAATTTGCCCAGGGAAAGCTTTACAAAATTAGTGTCATGAAGTGTGCCTTCAAATAAACATTTTATAGGCAAGTATAGTTTTAAAAGCAGGCAGAAATCTCAGTAGAGAGATAGTATATTCTCCTTCAAGGGATAAAGGGAAAAGGATCATTTCTGTGATAAGGAAGCTGACATCTGGCAGTTTCCTGATTTGGCTGATTATTTTTGCTAACCAGTTGTTAAACTTAATTGTTTCCATGCCCTCATGGAGTGTATGGCTAGTGCTTTAAATTTCAATGCTTGGAAGAGAATATTCATCACTCTATTCTAGTTATGGTTCCACCTGGAATTATATTTTTCAGAGCTTCAAAAAAGTTTCTTAGTTCTTATATTTTAGATTTTGATGAAAAGTTCTATGTTAGCACTGTATTTCATAGTTGTATTCATTTTCATCATTTCCAATGTTTGTCTTTCTAGAGTGAGGAGTATTTACTATTTTATTCCCTCATCTCACAGAAATTCCTATATCTTCTTATTATTTGTATTACCCTTCCTTGATTTATTTCTTTATCTTTTTATATATTACTTGGTATGTGATAATCAGAGTTGTGCTCCAGTTATATGAAAGCAGTGAGGAATGGTGGATAGAGAGCTAGCTTAGGTGTAAAGAATCCTTGGGTTCAAAGTGCACCTCTGAAAAATATAGTTTGTCATAGAGTTGCACACAACTGAAAAACAACTCAACAATAACAATAATAAGATAATTTCTGGGATCTCTTCCAGCTCTATATCTATGACTATATTGTGAACTGATTCACATTCATGTTGTAATTATATGGATACCAATCTTAGCTCCCTTTTGGAGTCTGCTGGTAAAATTATTTTCTTCTTCTGACATTTACATGCCATTACTAGCTGTATCTTACATATGGCTCTGCACTCAATCCTTTGAGATCTTTCTACAGGTAATCCTTCTAGGTTTGGTCCTTCACTGCCAGGAAGATCTTAATGTTATCTGCAAACTTGGAGCTTTTTCTGGGCCTTTCTTTCTTTAAAGCACATTTCCAAATACAGAATAAAGTCATTCTGACCACAGATTTTTAGGATGGGTAGGGAAGGATGGGGATTATTTTTTATATTTTTACATCGAGAGAAGTGTCTATTGTTAGAGAACTCTCAAAGAGATAAGAAATAACCAATGACAAAATTCTACCACCAATATTAGGTTGATTTTTTTATCCAATATCCTTTGGAATGGAATATTCTAAAAGACTTGTTGAAAACTCTCTATGGATGTCAAAATTGACAAAGCTCTCTTCAAACGTAAAAAAAAAATGCCTCCATGTGAAAGCTTTCAAAGGCTATTCCAGAAGATTTTAAGTCCTCAATAACCCACCAAGCTAGAAAGACTTTGAACAAAAGCCCAGGAATGTAGTAGTTGTCTATTATCTGGCAACAACTTTGCTAAGTTTGGAAAGGCTTATCATTAGAGGATTGGCCACCAAATGATTATTTTTTTTTTTATGGAGCACAGGGGACCTGGGAGGAATGTGCATAGGAACTCACAAATATAGTTAACCTGGTCATAGAGGGATTTTGATCCTTAGATGGGGGAAGGGGTTACTTAATCACTATATTTAGTAATGAAAGGGCTGATATCCATTCATAAATCCCTTAAAGTTTTATAAGTCTGAATAAATGATGTGTACCAGTAATCCCATGCACACATGACTTTAATCCCTCAAGGAACTCTAAATATTTCTGCAACCACAATTTCCTCTCATAAAAACTACATTGCCTTCTATACCTTCCCCTTTTTTCCCTTTTACCCATATTGAAAAGTTGAGCAAAGATAATTTTTGTACAATATCAATTTCCCAAGTTCTGTAAGATGAAATGAGACATCAATGAATCAATGAATAAATTAAAAAAATATTTATTCAATACATACTGTGCCAGGAACTGTGCTAGGCCTTGGATATATACATATATATTATGAAAGCGCTGCCTCTACGAAACTAATGGACTGAAGTAGTGTCATCGGAATCCTAGTACTGTCATGTCAACAATAAGGATTATTTCCAAAGAAAGTCCAAAATCAATTTTACTTAGTTTTTCATTTTAAGTCTTTTAAGTTTAGAGAAAAATTCTTATTAGAATATATCCAAATCTTGTTTAATAGCCAACACCAAGGAAATCATGAAACTGGAACCAGACACACACACACACACACACACACACACACCAAAAAGTAAAATTTCATTTTAGATGTGTGTTTACACCATAGTTATCCACATCAACATTTAGAGTCTTAAAAATTACTTGTTAGCACTATGCATATAATAGACTAGTGCTTCTTAAACTGTGGGTGACAACCTCATCTGCATAACTGAATGTGGGGATATGAAAAATTTGGCAACAGTAAAAGGTTTCTGATTGCACAACGACCAAAAATTAATTCAAAATTAAACGTATAATGAATCCAAGGTGTTTCTGGCAGTGCTTACCCATGTTGCATTGCACAACTTCACTGCAGCCTTAGTTCTGAACACACAACATGCGCACTTTGCATTGTGTATGCCATCATGCCACACAACTCCAATTAATGCTGCCAGAAACACCTTGATTCAGATTTGAGACTATTGCATGTTATGATATGCAGTGTTTTTATTGTACATTCAAAATCATTAAATGAATTTTGGCTTGGGATTAGGACAGAATTTCCAACAATTTCTGAAATGGCCCTAAACCTACTTCTGCTATTTTGTACTACATATTTATGTGATGTAGCATTCTCATCATTGACAATTATAAAATAAAAGTATCAGTCAACTCTGAAAAATGTTAAAGATGCTCCATGTCCTTCAGTATCAAATATTCTGCCAAGATTTAATTCTTTTTGTAAAAATAAATAAGCATATCCATCTTATTAGTATGCAAATTTGCTTTCATCTTCAATAAATGGCAAAATTATATGTATATCAAAGAATTATTTTAAAATGCATTTCTTTATGATTTATTATCAGTAAATGTTTGATTTGTATACAAATTTTATATACCTGGGGTCATGTAAACATTTCTCAGGCAAAAAGGAATCATGAGTGAAAAAAGTTTAAGAAATCCATAATATACATCAGTGACAGTAATCCAATTTGAGGTGTGTGTGTTTTTTTTTTTCAGTTTCTATGTGCCAGACTTCTCTTCACACATTTAAACATTATATTTGAGCTTTTAACACTAGCAATTAATTACTAAGATTCCCATTCAGCGCCTAGTCTACCAAGCCCTCTCTTTTTCTGTTATGTAGAGCTCTAATTATATCTTTCTAGATCCTATCTATCTAGCCACATCAAACAATTTTCTGCTTGATATAGGGAGATGATAAACTTCACTGTAGAGGAAATAGTGGACCTAGTTTGAAAAAAAAAAAAACTGGTCAAGTGGTTGGAATTGAGACCATCACAGTTATAGATCAGACTTAGGGTTAAGAGCCTAAGTGAAGTTTAGTCAGATAATAGGTCTTGAACTTGGCTTGTAGTAGCACAAAAGAGAGCTCCCAAATAACCTCGTAAATAAATGGAAGCCTGAGATAAATGCTCTTCTTTTATGCCATCCAGCTCATATTTTCTAAGTTCTTAGAAGTGCTGAAAACCTTTACAGAAAGCAATGATCCCCAGGTATACAAACAATGTTCTCATTTAGCCGGGATCCGTTATGGTCTGTAACTGATGACATTTGGAATTTTGGGTTCAGATAGGGTGTTTCATTTTCCAACAACCCTGTAGAGCTTGATCCTTTGATACAGTTCTTAAGTTTCTTATCAGTCATTGTTCTTTGAAATCCAGGCTTTTCTTAGAACGGGGCAGAGGTATTGAAAGTGAAAACCTTAATACATTTATTTTGCTAATTTTTTCTATTACTTGACACATTATTTAAAAAAAAAATTGTCTCCCTTATGCCCCTCCCCCACCCACTGAGAAGACAAGCAATATGATATTAATTATACTTGTGAACTCAAGCAAAACAAATTTCCACATTAGTCTCATCATAAAAAGGCAAGAAAAATAAAGTGAGAAAATTATACTGTAATTTCTAGTAAGAGTTCATTAGTTCTTTCTGTGGAGCTATGTAACCTTTTTCAGTTTGAGTACTTCTTGGATTATTGATTCGTATCCATGCGCTCTGTCTATGCAGACTTTTTCTACCTGCCCTAATAATGATAAAATTCTTAGACATTACATATAAGATTTCCCCATATAGGAATGTAAACAGTTTAAACTTATTGAATCCCTTGTGATTTCTCTTTCATGTTTACCTTTTTATACTTCTCTGGAGTCTTGTGTTTGAGTATCAGCTTTTTGTTCAGTTCTGGCATTTTCATCAGGAATGCTTGAAAGTCTTCAGTTTCATTAAATATCAACTTTTTCCCCTGAAGATTTATACTGACTTTTGCTTAGTAGGTTATTCTTGGTTGTAATTCTAGTTCCTTTGCCTTCCTGAATATCATATTCCAGTCCCTCCACTCCTTTACATGGAAACTGCTAAATCTTGCATGATCCTGACTGTGTCTCCACAATATTTGAATAATTTCTCTGTAGCTGCTTACAAAACTTTCTCCTTGACTTGGGAGCTCTAAAATTTGGCTATAAAATTCCCAAGAGTTTTCATTTTGGTATCTGAGGAAGTGATTGGTGAATTCTTTCAATTTCTTTTTTACCCTCTGGATCTAAGTTATCACAGCAGTTTTCCATTAAAATTTCTTGACATATGATGTCATGAGTCTATTTTGATCATCATTTTCAGGTATTCTAATAATTCTTAAATAATCTCTCTTCAATCAATTTTCTGGGTGAGTTGTTTTTCCAAGGATATATTTCACATTTTCTTTGATTTTTCCCATTCTTTTGACTTTATTTTACTGTTTCTTGATGTCTCACATAGTTAATATTTTTCATTTGCCCAGTACTAATTTTAAGGAATTCTTTTATTCAGTGATTTTTTTTGCCTCTTTTGCCATTGGCCAATTCTGTTTTTAAGTTATTATTTTCTTCAGATTTTTGGTCCCTCTTTTACCAAGCTATTAATTCTCTTTTAATAATTTTCTTATACCACTCTCATTTCTTGACTCAATTTTTCCCCTACCATGCTTTCCTTCACTCTTCCAGGAATTCTTATTGGGCTTATGTCCAATTAGCATTTTTTATCTGAGAGTTTTGCTTATATTTGTTTTCATATTGTTTTCTTCTGAGTTTGACTCTGCCACCATAGCAGCCTTTTATTGTCAAGTTATTTTGTTCTTAACTGCTCATTTTCCCAACCTATTTCTTAACTTGGAATTTCATGTTAAAGTTGGGTTCTGCCTACATTGGTGGGAGGTGTGGGGAGGAAGGCAGAGCACCATCTCAAGCTCCAGCCTTTTTGGAGCATCTGTTTTCAGAGCTAGTTCTGGGTGGTCTGAAAGTTTTTAGTACATTCAAGGTGGTATGGCCAGGGAGAAGTATGGTCTTTCTTGGTCTGTGCTCTGATATTTATCCGGGAAATGCCCCTGCTCCCCATGCAGCTGCAAGTGCTAGAACTCCTGTGGGCTTTGGTACTGTGACCATGTCCCTTGCTCCCCTGCAGCCACAGGCAGTTCTACTCCCTGCATGGGAACTGTGACCAGTGCCCTTGCTCTCTTGTGACTGAGAGCAAATGTCCCTTGCCTTGAAACTGTGACCTAGAACTGCATGGACATAGAGTCGCCAAGTAGTGTCAGGCCCTGAATCCAATGCCAGCAAAATGTCCCCTATAATCTTTTTCTGACTTGTTGTCCAACCCACTTATAGTTTTGCAACTGAAAGCTCCCAAAGCCTCTGCTATCACCCTGCCTCCAAGGCCCATGGATATTGCTGCTACTGTGTGTGCTCCAGTCAGGCCTGGTGTCACAGACCTGTCCTGCTGACCTCCTAAGTTGTTTTAGGCTGGACAAATATCTCATCCTTCCCTGTTGTTGGCTCTGCTGCTCCAGAATTCGATTTGAGATGTTACTTTAAAGTTGTTTGAAAGGGAATGTTAAGAAAGTTTGGATGGGTCACTGTTTTTACTCACCATCTTGGTTCCCCCACCTACATTTATTTTTCTGATCACTTATCTAGGTCATTAAACTCATTTTGGATTCAAAGTTTAATCTTCCAAGTGTATTTACCTTCTGTAATTGGAGGTGACTACAAACTTGAGGAGTACACTTTGCATTCAGTAATTAAATATTTTGTTATTTTAATGAATCTATTATCTCATTGATAGGGTCCCTCCTATATCTTTCCATGTGATAGTTTCTATAACATTATATCTCTTTATTGCCTATTCCTTTCTGTGATTTCTTCGTATAGGTTCTTCCTACCATGATGGAAACCATCTCCTGAATTTTTTAACATTTCATGGATACCAGTGCAGTTTGTCGTCTGTTCATTTTTTTTAAGTCTCACTATCATTTTATGACTAATTACCCTTTTCTCAATTATATATGTCTTTGATTATTTCTTTTATACTACTTCTTGAGTATATGTCACCTCTGACAACATGTCAAAGACTATTTATACCCATCATGCAACTTTCTGTTGCCTTTTAAGTCACCTGAAATTTTGATTGTTCTGAGAATATAATGTTTTATATGGTATAGTCACATAATATCACTAAAGGAATATTACTATTAAAATAGTGGGCTTTTGAAGCAATGAGACTCTTGGGATTATTCAAGATGATAGGGAAATACCATGAATATTGCACTTCTGGTTCACTTTTGTAGAAACGGGTTTATGAATCATGGATAATGATCTTTTCATTATATGACTACAAATATATCTACTTCATAATGAGAACTATAAAGTATAGAAAAGTATGTCATGAAGATGAAATCTTTTACAAGGCGGGAGACTAAACTCTACAATGGAGGTCCAGTAAAAAGGCATCTAGATTCTGTTTGCAGGACATGGCTTCATCACTTATATCCCCTCTTAGGTCTATGTCTAGCTTTAGAAAAGAAGATGGCTTATAATTGGAAAATATGAGACCCTCAAGGGAACATATATTTTCTTAGCTTCTGATTGGTCTTGAAGTCTATACCCCCTAGGAAAGGAATACACAACATCACTGAGGGAGCTGCATTTCCTACAGATTTACCTGGCCATTCACTTCTCAACTTTCTTACATACTACATTGTGATTACCCCCAAATATTAAGTATTATAATAGTCATACTCCAGCACTGAAGGTAATACAAAGCTAGCTAAAATACTTGATTTTCCCCAAAACCAAGAATTGATGAAGCTCTCAAAGTTTATTTCTGTTCCCCAATCTAGTTGTGCTTTTTTACCCTCACATCTGTTGATAACATGGAGGCTCAGTTGAAAATTTTAATTATTAAAAGTTTGTTTGAGGGATCTTCTGAGATGAAAAGTATTTCCAAAGCAATTTCATAATGATAAAATATCATTTAAACATGACTTTTGTCTTCAGCAGATTAGTTTTTCATTGTCTTTTTGTTATCTAGAAAAAACAATTTAGCTTTATATTTTAAAATAGTTCATTATGATGCTTACTCTAAAAGAAAAAAAAGTAAAGTGTTGTAAACAAAAATAGTGTGAACAGTGAGCATCTGCCTAGTTTGTAAAGGAGAAAATGTGGTGTCTTGATTATTCAAATTGCTCCTGAAATAGTTTTATCTATAACACATTAAGAACAAAAGCATAAGAACTATAGTTTATTGCAAAGATTATGTGATCTAATACAATGTGTGCATTGGATTAGTTAGTCATCTAACCAGGTAAAGAAAGTATTTCATTTAAAGTGATGAATTTGAGTCTTTTGATTTTGAGATTAAGTAGAGTATTCTGGGAAATGAAGAGATGATCATTTTATCTTCTGATGCCTCCCAATATTCTTTTTTTAAATATTTGTTTCTTCCTTCATCATCTATTCATCCAGATCATAGACTGTGCCTCCAGTATTAAATCTCAGATGTTGACAGTGCAGGATTATCTCTGCTCAGAAAGCCAAACAAATTCCTATGATGCCAGGGCGCAGGGTGGAGCTTCTCAGGAGAATGGAATTTGCTAAGAAATTTTACTCATTCCTAAATCACCATTGTTCTCATTTCATAAGTGGGTAACCTTGAAAGCCATTGGAAACTTTTGTGACAAAGGTGAGGAAGATAGTGAAACATATATTTTCTGTGCATTAATATAAAATTAGAAACATTTTTATAGGCCAAAAGTCTAAGACATATTAATTAATTTATTCTCTCTGGCCAGTGTTAAATAGATCTTAGCCAGAACCTTAGCTCTCTATTAGCTGAGAGAAGTCTCACAAATAGAAGAAGAAGGGAACAAGAGCTTCTCACAACTCTCTCTTTGACTCATTTACCAAACCATTTTAGCCCTGCTACAAAGGCGAGTGAAATGTATGAAATTATGGCAAAAAAAGATATTTAATGAAAACAGGATAGCAATGAAGAAATAAATCAAACATTTAATTGATTGGGCATTATTCTTGGTGTCCATAACAAATGGCCTCCTCCCTCTCATACCTCCCAGGAACACTAGTCCACTGGCAAATCAATCCAACTTTGTATTTTCACCTATTAAGAGTAGAAAACAGTGAGTCAAACATTCAGCACTTCCTGTTCCATCTGACATAGGCTGTATTAGAGTACATAGTGCAGGAAGAACCACATCATCATGTGGTTGGTGCCTCTGCTTATATGGCTCATCACCCAGTCTCTTGTTGTCTTGCCTTCTGGTTTCAGTTACCCATTTCTTTGGAATTATTGCCTGCTTCTTTGGCCACTTGCACCTCTACCACTCAGCTCCTCTGTCCCTTTCTGCCTTGCTTTTCTGTTGCTGCAAACTCGTTTCCCAAAAATCTCTAAAAATCCCTTCATCTCACACCCTTCCACTGGTGAGACTACCCTGTGTGGATCAGGTGTTGTTATGCTATAGAGCTCACGCACAACCTCATAGTCCAAAGAGTCTCTTTCAATTCTCCAGTTACCTAAGCATGGTGGAAATATAGAGGCACTTCGGAGAATCACCTGTATTATCATTTGCATGGTCTGAAATTGTCCTTTCAAAGAAAAAATATATCACTTCATAGAAAATAATAGGTATCATAAAACACTGAGTTTAACATTGTTTGCCTCAGTTTCCTCATTTGTAAAAATGAGCTGGAGAAGGAAATGGCATACCACTCTAGTCTCTTTGCCAAGAAAATCCCTAATGGGGTCATGAGGAGTCAGACAAAACTGAAAAAAAAAACTCATCAACAAAGATTTCCTTTTTTTTCTACATATCTGGGGGAAAATGTGTGATGGAAGAAGACTAAATGTGTGAAAGATAGCAGCAGATAACCTAAGATAAGACAACAAGCACTGATTCATCCATCCAATTTTTAATTGTTGTTATTGTTGTTCAGTTGCTTCAGTCATGTACAATTCTCCATGACTCCATTTCAGATTTTCTTGGCAAAGATACTGAAGTGGTTTGTCATTTCCTTCACCAACTCATTTTGCAAATGAGGAACCGAGGCAAACGTGGTTAAGTGACTTGGTCACTTACTTGCTAGTAAGTGTCTGAGGCCAGATTTGAACTCATGAAGATGAGTCTTCTAAGCCCAGTACTCTATCCATTGTGCCATTTAGTTACTTCACTCGTTCTATAATAACTTGATTAAAAAAGGAAAAAAGAAACATCAACCATGAACATGGAACTGGGCTTGGCAATGTGGAAGAGATACAAAATGAACAAGACATTGTGTATGCAAGGTGCTCCTAGTCTCGCAGTACAGATAAGTAATAATAGCTTCCTTCATTTATATTGTGTTTTAGAACATTGTTTTTTATTTATTTTCTCCATATCTGTGATTTTGCAATAAAGATAACATCAGCTATGTAAACTCCCCCCAAAAATATTGAATGATAACTGACTGGTCACTTTTTGTCTTAGAGAATTAATTGGGGGGTAGCTAGGTGGTGCAGTGGATAGAGCACTGGCCCTGGAGTCAGGATGACCTGAGTTCAAATCCGGCCTCAGACACATAACACTCACTAGCTGTGTGCAAGTCACTTAACCCTAATCGTCTCACCAAAAGAGAGAGAGAGAGAGAGAGAGAGAGAGAGAGAGAGAGAGAGAGAGAAAATTAATTGGGACACTGAGAGGCTAACTGATTTTCCCATTGTTACATAGCTAAGACATATCAGAGATAGGGCTTGGAAGCTATGTCTTCATGGTTGTAAGGCCAGCCCTTTATCTAGGACATTATGCAATCTTTTTAGTTACAAACTGTTTTATACATTTGTTTTATACACCATTTCTTATTTGATCCTGCCAAATCTGAGAGGAAGACATTACAAATATTATTTTTAATGTATAGGAAAAGAAAATTGAGGATCAAATATGTAAGGGAATTGCTCAGGGTTACACAGCTCATAAATGACAAAACTGAAATTCAAATGAGAATCTATAAATTCAGCTTTATATCAATGGTGTCAAACTCAAATAGTAACAGGGGCCACTATACCATGCATAAGGATCCCTAAAGGCTTTATGTTAACTTAGAAAACTGTATTTTAGCAACATCCATGATTTTTTGTATTTCTTATTTATTTTGTTAAATAGTTCCTTATTGCATTTTAATCTGGTCTGTGCCACATTCAACCTGAGGGCCAAATATCTGACACTTTTGCTTAACATGATTGGTAAGATTGTGTATGCTATGGAAAAGTACCCCTAGCTGCCTAAGAATTCAAGTGAGGAATGACTCAATTTAGAAGATGGCTTTTGAGATGAATTTTGTTGGATTCTAGGGATTCTAAGGGATAGCATTAAGTGAATTCCAGATGTGGGAGACAGAGAGTACAAAGGCATGTAGATGGAAACAGGAATCTGTCTATGAGGAATAGTAAGGAGGCCACTGTGTCTTCATCGGAGTGTGTGAAAAGATGGAATGTGTGATAAGGATGGAAAGTATGTTGAAACCAGATTGTGAAGGGCTTTAAATGTCAAAGAGAATTAATGTTTGTTCCTAGAGGTAATAGGGAGCTATTGGTGCTGATGGAGTGAGATGGAAAGACTGGATGCTTTAGGAAAATCACTTTGGCAGCTATGTGGATTAATTGGAGTATGGATAAGACATAAGGCAGGAAGACCAGTTATGAAGCTTTTTAAATAGATTAGGTTTATTTAACTTTGTATCCCTAGCAATATCTAACATAATGCCTCAAATATAGTAGGTATTCAATAAATGTTTCATTTATCAATAAATAATTATTATTGACTAGATTTCTTTTGGGGGGCAGCTAGGTGGCTCAATGGATAGAGTACCGGGTCTGAAGTCAGGAAGACTCCTCTTTATGAGTTCAGTCTAGACTCAGACATTTACTAGCTTTGTCACACTTAGCAAGTCACTTAACATTGTTTGCCTCAGTTTCCTCATTTGTAAAATGAGCTGGAGAAGGAAATGGCAAACCACTCTAGTCTCTTTGCCAAGAAAATCCCTAATGGGGTCATGAAGAGTCAGACAAAACTGAAAAAAAAAAAAACTCATCAACAAAGATTTCCTTTTTTTTTTCTGTATATCTGGGGGAAAATGTGTGATGGAAGAAGACTAAATGTGTGAAAGATAGCAGCAGATAACCTAAAGATACTGTTTTAGTCAGTCACTTGGCATATGACTAATTAGCACATTCACTTGCTAAGGATACTTATTCAGGTTAATATCTAAGAGAGTCTTCCTCTAATCAAATGAATAGCAGTACTTTTGTCCTTCAATTCTGTTTTAATAAGTCTAGGTTGTGTAAACTTGTTATGTGATTGCAGAACTCTTCATTAGATGTTCATTCCCTTCTGAGTTTTGCTGTGGAATCTGCAGCAAATCCCTCCTTTTCTTTTGCTTAGTAAGGAAATGCAGGACCTGAGTTTCTACAGTGGTGGTGTCATTGTTTAACATCCACTGCAGGTTTGCCTTTCCAATGCCCTTAACATCCAAAGCATGATTTTTGGAACATAGCAACTTGTTTTCTATGAACAGCAGAAAGAAAATGAATTTACTGGATTCCAATTTACATATGTAAATCAAATAGATTTTGTGCCACATTTTTGTAGCTAATATAGCTTTTACACTGACTGCACATTATTTTTAATTTGAGATTGAATTTATGTAAATCTTACTGTTCTTTCCTTCTGAATTCCAATCCTGTTAGAAAGACTTCACAAGGATATATGCTTAAATGCATTGCATTTCTACACAGACAGCCAATCAATAATTATTTAGAATGTGCAAACTATATGCTTTATATGTATCTTTTTTTTTTTCTTTCCATTTTTGATTCTGCATGGGGCTCCGGAGTGTCGAGATGATTGTGAGCTATTGCTTAATTCCTTCATTACACCAGACAAATAAAATGATCTCTGATGCTAAAAGGTAGTTATTTTGAGCGCCTGCTATCAGTTTCTTATTCACACAGCAACTGGTGGCAACTAAAAATACCCAGCTTTTACCAGTAGCGAAGAATCCGGTCACATTTGGCTTACAGACAATCTGTACAAACAAGCTTTAAGATCCCTTCTTCTTGTGACTTCGCTTCAGCCCACTCATCAAGCTTAGTTTGCTGCCATTTGGAAGCTATTGAAAAGCCATTAGCCGGCAGGACGGTGGGCGCCGCAGTGCAGCAGCACACCTCAGAGCTTGAACAATGTGGCTGCGAGTGCACACCAATTAAATCTTACTATTCCTGGGGATGTGGGATTAGGAGCTGTGTCAATCAGCGATGCTACAATAGCACGTGCAGCAGCCATGGTTCAAGGCGCATAGAGAGGTTTATCCAACTCCAGCTGCTGCATGAGAATGAGTTTGAAGCTTTTTTTTTTTAACATTTTTTGCAAGATCATGGAATAGGAGCTTCATTCAATAATGCATCCTGAGGTAAACTGGTTACCTGAGGAAGGGCTTTAAATTATGCAGTTTGTGGGGACGACTATTGTAGCAGAAGAGAATGCTGGAACATGTAGCAAGATTACTGTCTGAAATGGAAACATGTCTCACTATCATTTTATCAAGTGCTGTAAGTAACCTTGGTATTTTGCTTGTGTAGTTTCCTTCCATTTTTATTTTAATTTTATGCAAGTAGCAAAATTGAGGAAGGTGCCATGGGATGAATAATTCAGTTGAATGAAAAGGATCTGTTACTTGGAATACAGGTATAGAGACATAGGCATTCTCTAGACTTTCTCCCAAGCTCCGGAATAATTTTAAAGTGATTTAAATACTGAGTTAACTCTTTAAAACTTTTCATCCTATCAAAAAGAAAAAAAAAATGAATGACCTCTGTGGGTAACAACAAGATTATACAAGGATGGCTATAAGCAGTAAATACTATCACACAAGATAGAGAGCAGAGTTCATTAATCAATGTGAAGGTCATTTTAGCATTGCATACTTCTCAAGTTTGATTGCCTGACAGTTTGAGGTGATACATTAGCTTACTAGACTGCCTAGACTTCCAAGTTTGATCCTTACACTTCTCCTTGACTCAACTTTTACCCTTGAACCTTTCCTCTTGAAGTATAAGAAAGAAACCTCAAAGTGGTGTCTGTGCCAAATTCTGCAGATTGATTCATAATGGGGGGGGTGAGATTTTCACAACCTTTTCTGATATCCTGTTCACTAGAATGTTTTATGAAATTGTCACATTTTAAACTACTTTTAAAGCTACAAATTTGCTGCATCTTAAACCTTTTACAAAAAATAATACTAAAGTGGAAGACATATTAGAACAGTATTTTCATGGTTTTTGCACCCTCAAGGTAATATTTAATGACTTGCCATACATATACATTTTTTCTCCTATACTACTTCTAAAAACTTCTGTCATATGTATGTCATAGTCTTCCAGTGGCTACTGATATATTGTTGAAAGTGTTTTTCTTTTGGTCATCATGAAAATAAGGTACTTTAAAGACTAATATTATGACTATTTAAAAAAATGCACATTATTAAGTGAAGTATATTCCAGGTGGAATATTCCAAGATGGAAGTATATTCCATATTTAATTGTGAAGTGAATAGAATTGAACATATATCACTAATGCTTAGACAGAAAATATTTGGCTTCCTCCTGTCTGCTGTGGCACATGCAGGTATGCACTATAACCTTTATTAATGTTAATGAGCTGTCTAGCAGGCATAGCCATGTGAAGAGGGACCCTTTGACATTTTACATTTGCGGCTCTGATAAATGCACTTAAATTTTTAACTCTAATAAAACCCACTAGTAGATTCATCTATCAATTTGGACATGAGTTCTTAATGAATTAAAATTGGAATCTTGACTGGAAAGATACTCTGAAAACGCATGAGATTATCACTGAGTAGTTTCCCCCCTTTTCCAATTGAGGGTGATTTCTCTGGTGCAGAGACTACTGCTGCTGCTGCTGTTGGCCTTGCTTTAAGTGTGCTAGTCCACTATCAGAACTGTATTTCTTTCCTATCTGTGAGTTTGCAAAGTCAGTTCTTCTAGCTGCAACCTTCTGCAGCCTAGTGTTTACCCATCCCCCCTCCCACCTCTCCAAGGTACTAGCTAAGCAGATTGAGCATTCTTCCTGCTAGAGGACAAGAACAGAGAGTTTCAATATGAGCATTGGGGGATTAAATGATGCTATATTGGGATTTTTCAACAAGCAGTTTAGTACCCCAAAATAACACTGAAGTGCTTTTCACCAAAATAGATTATTTGTTTCCTGAACTGTTTTGCAGTTGAGCGTAGAGGTTCGGAAAAATGAAAAGGACAGTTATGCTGAGTAAACAACAGTTGTGTGTGTGTGTGTGTGTGTGTGTGTGTGTGTATGTGTGTGTGAGAGAGAGACACCCACACATTTTTGGGTGCTGCTATAATAAATGGTAGAAGCTAAATTTAATGAAATTTTGAGTTTCAAATAGTAGCTATAGATCATTAGAACAATACTCCGAATTAGTTGGCAGGTATTTTTTGAATACCTACAGTTTCCAGCTCTTTGTTAGGATATGAGGGATATAAGAGAAGCATAAGGCATGTGTTCTGCCTTCATAAAATTTACAATACACAATACTCAGAAAGACAAGATTAATGCAGAAGAGACAACTACACAATGATTTTAGGAATTACACTGTCAGGCACAAAATTATGTACTATAGACAAGTTCTCTAAGACTTTAGCAGAGAAAGAGAGATCTCAATGGACTGGGACATTCAAAGAAGATTTGAACTTGATCTGAAAGGACTTTTAGAAATAGTATGTATAGGAGTGGAGAAGCTATGTGGCATAGTGTATAGAAAGCTGGATATGTGCTTAGGAAACCATGAGTTCAAATTCTGGAACTGACACATTAAGTATGTGATCATAGGAAAATCACCTCAATGATCCTCAGTTTCTTCCTTTGGGGAAAAAAATAGGATTAATAATAATGACACTATATACTTCATAAAGTTGTATTAAGTGAGATAATATCCAGAATGTACTACATAAATATTATTTATTATTCTACAAATGTATATTATATGCTTCTACATATTTACATATGTACTTACATGTGTGTGTGTGTGTGTGTGTGTGTGTGTGTGTGTAAACTTGTAGTAGAGGTAGCATTGGTAGTAGAGAGTTGAATTTAGAGTCACAAATACCCAAGTTCAAGTGTTGCCTCAGATAAGTGTTTGCTATGTTACTCTAGACAAATCACTTTATGGATTTTTAATATATTACTGTTGGGCACCTAGGTGGTGCAGTGGATACAGCACTGACCCTGCAGTCAGGAGGACCTGAGTTCAAAGCCAGCTTCACACGTATAACACTTACTAACTGTGTGACCTTGGACAAGTCACTTAACCCCATTGCCTAGCCCCCACCCCCCCAAATATATATATATAATATATATATATATATACACATATGTTACTATCAATGTTTTCTTATAATTTACTTAATTTTTATTTTAAGAGCCACTGTGTGCTTTGATGTATATATAGTTATTTTTGTGAATTCACTATGGTGCCCATAAGAATAATGTCATTTCCTGGCATATTTTTCTTGATTTTAGCAATTTTTACTGTCATCTTATCTGATGTTATTATTGCAATTCCTGATTTTTTGAGTCACTTAAAGCACAATAATTTTTTCCATCACTTTGTTTTCACTCGTACATGGGTATCTGTTTTAAACAAGCTTCTGATATGCAGCAAATTATTTTTGTTTTGTGTCTCTTACTTTATACTTTTTTTTTGCAAGTGTGAATGTAATCTATATTTAGGGTCATAATGGTAAAGTTTTTTATTTTCTTCAATTAAATACATCCATATTGTGTATATATTTGTGGGTATCTGTATGCAATTTACCTTTTAAGAGGAGGTAAATAAAACAAGTAAACATCTCTCATTCTATTATCACTAATCTGAACCTAGTTGTGTCTTCCAACGATTTTCTCCTATTAGCCTATGTGTTACAGCTCTCCTTGTGCTCACTTTTATTGTATTCACTATCTTTTGTTGTTTTGTCTTTCCACATCCCAGCTCAAATAACTTATCTAACTTGCTATGTCTTCCAAACCTCATTCCTTTTAAAAAAAAATCAGTGACATTAATTCCTAATGCTCCTTTCCACAAAGTTTTGTTTTGATTTAACCCCTTTCTCAATCTTTTTCTTCTGTGATATGCTATAACCCATTCTTAGAAATGCTAGTCCTTGAGGCAGATGTCTAGTGGGCAATGTTTTGTAACCCTGGTCCTTAGGACTTGATTCTTTTTATTTTTATTTTCCTTCTTTGCTTTCCAATTTGATGATGTGAAACCTTTCCTTTGGATCTTTGACCCTCTACACAATCTCTCCAGACTTGTATGCTTGGATTCCCAAATGTTTCCTATCACCTGGTAGATGTTAGTATTAAAACACATCTATGTAGAACCTAGTGTACTAAAGTGTCCTAATGCCACCAATAGAATTAATTGCCAGACCTTTGTCTTCCTTCCTTATGTTTCCATAGGGAAGTCTAATGATGTTACAAAACTGTACCCTTTCATCTGGCTATACACAACCCCAACTCCTTCTTCTGTGGTCTTTTCTCCAGTATTCTATCTTTAATCTCTCACCAGCCTAAAGCTATGGAGCAAAATTGAAAATCTTTCATCAACTTTTCTTCTTGAGTCCTGACCAGTTATTATTTGTCTTGGCCTCTCCTTTCTTCATCTAAAAGGCATTCCTCTCTATTATCTCACAAGATATAGCATTGAAGTAATCAAGAAATGTGCTTTTCACTTGAAATATTGTTTCACTTCTTCTACCTAATATCTAATTTTTACAATTATATTGTTTACTCCTTAGATTCTTTGTGGCACTGAAACTGTCTTCAAAAATGAAAGAAAAATGAATAAAAGACAAAAAGACTTTGCCCCCCCATTCAGGACTTTGTCTAGGCCTACCCATATGAAGACAAACATTTCATTTCTTAGTTTTTCAGTACTATCTGAAAGTATTTAACTGCTAGCTGTTTAATCAATTTGCATATTCAATATCCAACTCACATCTGGGATCTTTTGAGGAATGATTTGAATTCTTCCTTTTACTGAATATCCAATTATTTCCTTTGATTTTTAGGCTTAGATTTGAAAGATGTGCTTTTTGTAGTGACAAATTATCTCTTCAGAATACTAATTTTAATTTTCCTTCTGATTATTTACGACCAAGAAGTTTTCTTATGCCTTTCTCCTTGGCTTTCCTTAGAATTTGAAGGGATTTTTTTCCTCCCTTGCTACCAACAATTAGTCTTTCTTGATGCACTTCTGAAATCTGACCACATTGTTCCTTAGTGTGCTGAACTTGGAGGGTTTTTTTTTTTCTGTTGGTGTTCTTTGGAGTCTCTTGGTCTTCAGTCTACTATTTTCTTTCAGTGCATCCATGAAATTTTTCTCTATTATTTCTTAGAAAATGAAATCAAAACTTTCATTTTTTTAATTTTATTTTTCTAGAAAGTCTATAATCCTTAAATTATTCATTTCCATTCTATCTCCATGTTCAATATTCTTATTTTGCTCAGCTCTCGTGTTTTCTTCCAAACTTAAAAAAAAGTTTCATTATTTTTCTTTCTGCCTTATTTTTGTTTTCCAATTCTGTCATCCTCTTTTTCAGAGAATATACTATTAAGGAGAATGTCTGTCATTTGTTCTACATTCTCTAGTCTCTGTTTAGATTTCCTTATTTCTTCCTCAAGAGCTCTATTGTTGTCCTTATCTTTTGTTAATCATGTATTCTTTGATTCTTCTTCTGAACCATCCTACAGATTCTTGGAATTACTCCACCATAATTTCAAGAGTCTGCAGAATTTGCTGTGTTACCTCCAACTTCCTCAAGAGATTTTGAATCAGTTTCAATTGTGGTAAAATGCATGTTGATTGAGATATATCTTCACTATTTATGCTTTTTTTTTTATTTCACATCTCTTCCTTGGGAAGCTTATGTCTATCTTTATAAATCACTTGATGATTTCTCTGTGATGTCCTTGAGGAAAATGTACTTCTTACTGCATATCCTTTTTCTTCTGAAATCCCGATATTATAATGCTTTTCCCCCCAGCTCTTGCTTCCTGTTCCCTGTTGTCTCAAACTTCCAGGATTATCTAAAATTTGTTTGTCTTAGGATTTGAGGGTGACCAGTTGAGACACTAGTATAGGAAGACTGCAAGTGTCCTCTGGAACTGGGACTGTTTTCCCTTTTTACCATTTCCCCCATTTTACCATTCTCACTACTCTGAAATCTACTCTACTCTCCACAACTATCTTTCCTACGGGTGGATCTGGGAAGGACCCATCAGGACATAATGAGCAGGATATTCCCAGAAGCCTTTGCACTTGTGTTTTTTTTTTTTTTCACAATTCTCTCACAACACCTACTGGCTGTCTTTTTCTTCCTATGCTGTTACAGAGTTGTAGCCATGGTTAGACTTTTTTGATAACTTCTATCCTCCATTTACTTGCCCACCCTTCAGACTGCTCCAGAGTAGCTCCCTTTCTTTGTTCTTGAACTATGTGATGACTCTAATCCTGAGTCTGCATAAAGACTCCACAATACTTTCCAAAGGAGTTACTTCAGGTAGTCATTACCTAACATTTCATTAGGTACAAGGTTTGCAAGGCCTCTCTGAAGGAAAGGTTATGGGACATAAAGGAAATTTAGGAACTTAGACCCTACAGAAATTCCCTGAGCGGTGAATTAGTGAGCTATATTCCAGTTATTTTTATTCATCTATCAACTGTCATTTGTGAATCTATCATCTATCATTCTATCTGTTTATATTATTCATTTGTGAAACACTGGATTTGGATTTAAGAAGATCTGAGTTTGTTGTTCCTGAGATATATACTAGCTTTGTGTGACCTTGGGCAAATATCATCTTCCTCAGGACCAATATTTTCATCAATAAAATGGAGACAATAACAGCACCTAGCTTATAGAATTGTTGCAAGGATATATGTGAAATCATATAGAAAAACACTATAGAAATGTTAGCTATTGCTATTTTAATAACCTCTCAAGCTCAGGTTTTTCTTAATAGAGATAATGATAGCAACTACCTTATAATATTGTTGTGAAGACTAAATGTAATAATATATGTAAAGTGCTTTGGAATCCTTAAAGCACTATATAAATCTTGCCTAATAAAGATGGAAAATCATTTGCTGGAAAAATTGAAGGAAAAAGGAAAAGGAATTACAGAATATGAGATGGGTAGGTAGTGTCATGGAAACAACAAACATGAACTTGAACAGACTTTGCGAGATAGTGGAGGATAGAAGGGCCTGGGGTGCTATGATCCATGGGGTCACAAAGAGTCAGACACAATAAATGCAAAGTAATAAATTGTTAATGGTGTTTCATTGAAATACTGATTTCTTTACCTTGTGCAGTTACCACTGTCTGGCTAATTGGCACTCTTGCCCAAGTAATACTTTGCTACTGGTAATAATAATGATAATAATGATAGTAATAATGTCTCATATAATTTATACTGCTTTACAGTTTAGAAAGTACTAGACTCCTAAGAAGACAGCTAGGAGGTGCAGTGGATAGACTGCCAGATCTGGAGTAAGGAAGACCCATTTTGAGTTCAAACCTGGCCTCAGACACTTATAAGCTGTGTGACCCTGAGCAACTCACTTAAGCTTGTTTGCCTCAGTTTCCTCATCTGTAAAATGAGCCGAAGAAGGAAGTGGCAAACCATTCTAGTATTTTTGTCAAGAAAACTCCAAATGAGTTTGTGAAGAGTCAGACATGCCTTAAAATGCCTATAAAGCAAGTAGTTCAAGTCAATTACCTTTTTCTTCTGGATAAAAATGAAGAATCATAGGTTTAGATATAGAAGATATCTGTCAAGATCTCTAGGGCAATTCCTCTTTTTTTAAAGAAAAAACTGAGACACAGAGAGTTTAAATGACTTACCCAATGTGATAGAGATAGTAAGTGACAAAGAGAAAATTTTGAACTCAGGTCCTACTGCTTTAAATCCATTGGTCTTCCAAATGTATGTCCTTCAATTTCAAGTCAAGTACTTTTTGACTCACATCAACATTACTCAAATGTGCCATGTAATTTTCTCTCCATATTTATGATAGTTGAATTTATATTTTAATTATACATAGAGAGATCCTACCTCCTCTATAAGACTGTAAGCTCTTTCAATATAAAAACCACTCCTCATTCATTGTTGTGGTTCTCCTAGCATCTAGCACAATGACTTACACCTAGTAGTTACCCACTAAACCTTAAGCTTTATGAAGGGAAGGGATAGATCTTATACAAACTTTTTACCTCACTTAGCAAAATTCCCTGTATAAGAGCAAGCAGTGCATATTATTTCAGTAAATGTTGAATGAAAAAGTGACAGGCTTAATGATGTTTACTTAAATCAAATTGCTCATGGTAAGAATGGATATTGGTGGAATAGAGCTATTTCATAGGTTTTCAGTAGCTGTTTTATGTTATGTATACTCTGATTATTTTTTCCCTTTTATGGCTAAGCTTGTCAGCACCTTTCAGAGGAGTTGGGAGATAAAGGACAGGGCTACTAAAAAAGCTGCCATGAAATTATGCAATTTCAGGTTGATGTTTTCAATTAAGTGCAATCCCAACACTTATATCTTCATGCTGTTCTTCTATTCTTTCTCTGTGCCTCCTCTCCCACCTCCCCTTGACCTTAGAAATTTTGCTTTCAAACTTAGGCCACATTTTACCTCTCTCCATAACATTTACCTTTTAGATTTCTGGCCTTGACCAGAAATCTTACTAGGTTCCTAGACCTTATTTGCTTCCATTTTGCCCCTTTGTTAATCATTGGCAGATGTCTGACACATATGCCCTTTGAGAATGGGAGTGGAATGAGGACAAGAAAAAGTTATTCCATAGACTAATAAAAATCTCCCTTCCTCCTCCAGCTATAACTCTCACCCTTCTTATTTCAAAGAAATAGCTCTTTTTTTCAGTGATTGACATTCTAATATATAATTATTGGATTTAATTTATAATCAGATTACTGGAAGCCCTTTTGGTTGAAGATTTGGTGACATAGATATAATAATAGTTATTCATACCTACAGTGTTTTAACTTTCTAACACACTCTTGCTACAATGTGTTGATGAAAGAAATAGTACAAGTATTGTCCTCTCAAGTTCAAGGTGAGGAAACTGAGGTTTCAAGAAGTTAAATAAATTGCTTAGGCTCTTACAACTAGCAAGTATCAACTACGGAATTAAAATTTAACTTTTCTAACTCCAAATCCAACCCTTTTTAACCACTTGAATACGATCAGTGGATTTTTTTCTAGTTAATGTTCATTTTTTTTCATTCAGGATTATGCTTAACTTTGCTGGGTATAATATTTTTAGCCTCAATTCCAGTTCATTTGCTCTTTGGCATATAGTGTCCCAAGACCTGTGGTCTTTTAGTGTAGCCAGTGCTGAGTTTTGTGTGATTCTAACTGTGGTACCACCATATTCGTTTCATTTCTTGTTGCTCATAATATTTAATCTTTAAGCAGGGGGTTTTGGAATTTGACTATTATGTTACTGTTGGGTTCCTCATAAAAGCTCTTTCAGATGGTGATCGGTGAATTTTACTATTTCTGAATATGTAGAAATGCATGATACTACAATAAAAGAACAAATTTATGTTACTATTAAGTTAACTTTGCCCTGATGTGTTTGTGGTCTCATGGTACATAGATGAGATGGACCCTAACATTGAAGTCCAGAATGTTTTAAGGCGAAGGCAGAAATTATACCAAAGAGGGCAAAGATAGGAAAAGTAGCCTGGCTGATCAAAATGTGTATAAAGGAGCTTAATGTTAGAGGAGATACACTTGTAAGAACACTAAAATGTGCTAGCCAATGGATCTCAAGGACAGGAGAATATCAAAGGTATATGGAGGAGGAGGGAGGGATTTCAAATTTTATCAATGAAAAAAGCAAAGCAAAACAAAACCCAATACTCGGCTAAAAAATCAACTACCAATTTTATGTCTATTTTTTAATCTATAAAATTTGTTTGTTATCTCTATTCACAAATTAAGAACATAATTAATGAAAATTTTAGTTAGTGACCAAAAAATTTTTGTAAATAATATTCAATAGTGGACCATATCTTTGCCATTTTACAGTTGGTTGAAATATAAAGACTAGAAGGGCTTATTGTACATGACTGTTTTTATGATTTTATTATTAAAAAAAGAAAAACAAAACAACTTTGGTTTGGTAGAGCAAAATGTCCCCTTAATGACTTTTTCAACAAATTGACAACAAATATTGAATTAATAATTCAATATTCCCTAAAGACAAACAAAAAACAGTAATGTTATTCAAGAACAGTATGATCATAAATATCTGGTGAAATGTAAAACTGGGAGATGTATGCCTTGTTCACCAAAGGTGTTCACCACTGGTGATGTAAGAGGTCCAGAGGAGAGTCCAAGCTGAGGAGTGTCCTTCTGTGAATACTGAAGTCCTCCATATAGTTCATTGTATTGATTTCATTAATTCCTGGATCATTGGAGAGACTTCTGAAAGAAATATACAACTACTCACAAAGGTAGTAACATTTACAGATCTGTATAAGAAAGATCAAATTGATGAAGACTATCTATTGTTCATATATACAGAGCTCTGTGTGTATTCATATGTATGCATTCATCTATAACTCATATTATATATACATATATGTATGTGTATATGCATGCAAACATATATAGATATGCAAATGTAGATACCTATCTGACCCAGGAAATATAGATAGAGAAGCAATCAGGCCTAAAGTTGAATTAGAGAATGAGAGTGCATAGGATTGACTTTGGGAAATTTGAGAGCAGCTTTAATGACCTCTACCTTTCTCATGGAAACAAAGGCCTATGAAGCAGTACATTGTCATATTCTACTACTATTATTGCTGCATGATAGTAACTTATGGAATACATGATTCTCCAAACAATTTAAAATTAATATCATAGAGAGATTTTCAGCAATATACATGATGCAACAAGCAAGTTGCCATATATAACCATCTTAGACAAGAGCAGCAAAAGATTATCTTCAAGGAAATATATGATAAAAAGATTAAATGGGATGGTCATTAGGCAAGGATGAGGGTGCCAGAGTATTCCTCTGGTACCTTTGGCATTTCAGTAGAAAGTAAAGGAAGGCTTCTAAGTATGTTGAACAATCTCTCTTTGGCAAACGTGTGGGAGGATACGATTAAGAGTTGGACAGGCTAGGGAGGAATGGATAGGTTTCAATAAGATCCATTGAATAGATCTCCAAGATTGTTGAAATCTCAGATGCACTTGAATATTAAATTATCAGAGAAGAAAAAAAATCAGTTAATTCTAAATAGTTATGAAAAGTTTTAACATAATTTAATCTGCAATCAATTTTTTAAGACATAATTTCTCTTTCTAAATGCTAGGACCTCTTTGACAGAACAGAGAAGTTCAAAGATACTCAATCTTCGCTTTGAAACCTTTTTTATACTCTGCTTCTAAAAATTATCCCGATGCATAAGAATGATGATGCTAATTTTGATGAATCACCAATGAACTCTCTTATGTTTATTAAATATCACAACTAAATTGATAATTCATTCTAGACAAACACTATAAATAATGTGATATTAAAAAACAATAATAATGTAAAAGAACAGTACTCAGACATCCCAGAAGACCTTTATGCCCTGTACCTTAAGGACTGTTGCTCTAGACAGTAGTGGGATTTTTTTTCCCCTCTATCAGGTTAAAATAGAGCCCATCAGCAGAACTTATTTAAAAGACTCTTAAACTGTTGAGCTTTAAATTGACTTGTGCATTCAGGAAAATGATCTAGAGGTCACTGTTGACAGTTCAATGAATATGTTGTTGCCATGGAATGTGGCAGTTAAAAAAGGCTAATTTCATGCTGTACCACACTTTAAAACATGATAGTAAAACTCACAAGACAGTATGATGATGACCTTGTATTAATCAATTGTGTATCCTAAATTATGAATCCAGTTTTGTTTGTCTCAGCTTAAAAAGTACTTTGCCACATAGGAAGAGGTTGAAAGAAAGGGCAGCTCAGAGGCTAAAAGCTTCAGGCCCCTATAAACAAACAGTGATTGAAGGGGGTTGAATTATTTATCATCTAGAAATGAGGAGTGACATGAGAGATAGACACAAATTAATGAATGGTTTTGCAGAAATCATTTGGTCATTCTTCTTCATCTGATCCCTTAATAAGAGAACAGGAAGACACTTATTGAAATTGAATGACAGAAAATTTTAGATAGATGGAGGTAACTCTTTATTCTTTATACTGTACCTCTATGAAAGTCGTCATCATTGAATATCTTTGAGATATATTGTTCAAAATGTAAAAATTTAAAGTGGAACTATTTAATCATTGTGCAATGTGTCAGTTTTTATTTTGTTGGTCTTATTTTGAATGTGCTAGGCAACATTTCCTGCCAATGAGTGCAAGTTTTCATCTTTTTTCACACCTCTCTTCACCAACTGACCAGGAGTGCACATAACGTGTCATTCTTGGATGACTATTGAGCTATATAGGTATGTCCTTGGCATTATCTTTGATTTTATTGTATGACCTTAAATAAGGCTTATCCAAGCTTTCTCATGTTTGAATTTTATATTAGAATGGTAGCATATTCTAAGTAATAGTTAACAGAGCAGATCATGAAATATTTTGCTCACCTGGAATATTAAGCAATTATAGGCATTCATCCCAAGGTTGTTTGTAAGACTGTAATTCTGACATAATGAAGCTTAAATTTTGCATGCTTTCTCATTATTAAATGGATTAATGAGACAATATTTTTAAAGTGCTCAGTGCAGTGCCTAGCATATAATAGGACCTATAGAAATGATTTGTGTTATTAATAATAAAATATAATATAATATAATATAGCTATTATTATCATCATCATCATCATCATCATCATCATCATCATCTTTGATATTGTGGGATGTCCACTAGCAGCAATGGAGCTGACAATGTTTCCCTCAGTCACTGTGACAGATCACCTACAGTAATGGAGCACTTCTTGCCCTTAGCACATTTTGAAACATTGTAGAAGGAGAACTGAATTACAGCCTGAGAGTTTAGATTGAAATCTTAACTCTGCTTGCTTCTTTTGTCACCTTGAACAAGTCACTTCCCCTCAAGACTTCATTTTTCTAATCTATAATAGTATATAAAAGACTTGGACTAGCTGATTCCTAAGGTTTCTTCTACTGCTAAACTTCAAGTAAGAGGGACACACTGGAAAAGTCCCAATAAACTAAGTTTTATTGTTTCCTATTATTTACACATTGAAGTTCTTACATCTAACATGAAAATATCTCCTGGAAAATTTCATAGAAATGTAATCCTCCGCTCCAAAAATAACGATTTAAGCTGCCAGTGCACTAAAAGAATAAGCAACCATATTATCCCATTTCTTTTTTTTTCTTTTCAATTTTTAAAAATTTATTTTCCTTTTAGTTTATGGAATAAAACAAGCATTTCCATAACATAGTACATTAGAAAGATGATTGCATATGAAACTGCAAATTTATTATGTGTAATTTGCTATTCTTTTTACATATAAAATAAAGTTATCATGTAAATTTCTTTTTTCTTTTCCCCCTGAACTAGAGATGGCTTCTATTAGACAGAAATATGTGCGTTATGTTATATATGCGTATATACATATACATACACATATATATGTGTATGAATGTATGTATGTAAAATCATTCTGTACATACTTCTATCCATCAATTCTTTCCCTGGATGCAGATAGCATCTTCCTTCACATATTCTTTGTAGTTAATTTGGTTATATGTAATAGATAAATTGACTTATTCACTCAAAATTGGTCTTAAAACAATATCACTGTTACTATATGCAGTATTCTCTTGGTTCTGCTCATTTCACTCTTCATTATTTCATGCAAGTCTATCCATGTTTTTCTAGAATCAATGAGCTCATCCTTTTTTATAGCACAGTAGTATTCCATCACAATTATATGCTGCAACTTTTTCAGCCATTCCCCAATTATCCTATTTCAATAATGTCCCCATTACACTATTCTTATTATCATTTAATGCACTTGTATCATTCTTCCTGTGTCCACCTTTTTAATTTGTGTGTCAATGGCTCTGCCCAACTAACTTTTAACCTTTGCCCCACAACCCTACCCTCTGAAGAAGGAGACTTCTAATGTGTTTGACATTCAGAGCATCCTTTTTGTTGTTGTTGAGTTGTTGTTTTCAGTCATTTCCAACTCCTTATGACTCCATTTGGAGTTTTCTTGGCAGAGATACTAGACTGTTTTCCATTTCCTTCTGCAACTCATTTTATAGACGGTGAGACTAAGGCAAACAGGGTTTGCCCAACTAGTAAGTGTTTGAGGCTGGATTTAAACTCAAATCTTCCTGATTTCAGAACTGGTGTTCTATCTATTGCCACCTAGCTGCCCCCAGTAGCACCCTAAGGCTAGCAAATTCTTACTACCCATTGTTCTCCTTATCTCTATACTACTTGGTACTAGGTTGTTTAGACATGATTTATCATGATTTCCCCATGTCAGCCTGATGTTTTCATTCTTTTCATCTCTATCCCATCCATACTCTAGCACTGCTTGGTCTTTCCGCTGTGCTCTCTGGAGTTTCCATTCCTTAATAAACAAATTTCTTTTCATTCTGCATTTACTTCTCTTATTCATGTTGTATTTATTTGCTGTCACTGAGAGCTCACTTCCCTGAGATGGCACCATATTTATGTCCATCTTCTCCAGTAGTGTTCACCCCTGCTGATACACTGAATTTAGAGGGGAAGTTAGAATATTGTTTGTTTCCCACAGCCACTTCCATACTCTACCTTTGTTGCCATCACTCAGCAGCTTCTCTTCCTTTTGAAGTTCATTCTATTAAATGTTTTAACCCAGCAAAGGTTATTTTGGCTGTTGTTTTCCAGACCCTGGGTCAGACTCTCTCTTTTCTTGAGGCATTTAGTCCTGACTCAATCTCTGCTCATCCTTAACTCCTATCTTTATACTAACGGACTTCCATGTTGTTGCTTCCACAAGCTCCCTAGCCTCCCAGATTTCTCAATTTCTTCAAACCTACTCCAAAACTCCATCTCAGACTCAGAGTTGTTTACATGCTAAATACTGTACCATTACATAAAACTGTACTACTTCCTTGATTACAAAAAGGAATAACACTGACATTCATCTAGCTCATCATGACCTCCTACTATTCCATCTGCTCCTATGTTTAATCCATCCCAGATCTCTTTTTACATCTCATTATGACCACTAATCTCTCTACCACTGAGTACTTCCAGGCTATAATCTATGCTCTAACTTCACTTTCCATTCCTTCTATTCTTGACACTGTATCAAGCCACATGGTCCTCTATTTTCCCTTCAGTATCTCTGCTTATCTATATGCTGCTATATGGAACTGGAGGAAATCACATAAATGTATTCAATGAGTACACTACACATTTATGTTATCCAACTTTAACTGGACTCTCATTTATATAAAACTATTCTTCCATTCCTCCCTGATTGATTCCATATCTCATGCCCCATGGAAGCTATTCCTTCTCTTTTCTCCTTGTGCCTCTCACGTTTCTCCCTCCATCTGCACCTCAAGTGAGAATTTCTCCTTTTACTGTGAAAATTCAACCTGAGCTCCTTTCTACTTTTTATTCATCTCAAAACTCATTGATATCATCTTATACTATCTCCTCTTTTTCTCTGATAATGAGGGATCTCTTTTCTTGCAAAGGTCTTGACTCTTCTATTTCTGCCACAGATTTCCCTTTCAATAATTCTCTTCTTTTTTGAATCTTCAACCTCTTGCTATCTACTGCTTCCTCCCCTGCCCACTTCAAACATACCTAAGTGTCCTCTTTCCTTAAGAGGAAAAAAAATACCTCTGTATGCTATACTATCCCTTCCACCTATAATTTAGATGATTCTGGCAAGTTATTTGATCTTTGTCTGCCTTAGTTTCCTATTTTGTTAAATAGTGATAATAATAATACCTACTTCCCAAGATTGTTTTGAAGATCAAATAACATCCCAAATTCAAAGAATCCAAAAGAGAACTCAGTATCTTGCCTCTCCAAACTATGTTTTCTCCAAATGTTCCTATTTCTGTTGAAGATAAAGACATTCTTTCCGTTAGACAAATTGATAATCTCCACATTTTGCTTGCCTTTTCACTTTTCTTCCAATGAGTTGGCAAATCTTGTTTTGTTTTATTTTGTTTTGTTTTGTTTTTCTCAAAACATTTCTCATTCTTCATTTTCCTCTTTGCAGCTTTTAACACTGTGGATCACTCTCTAGTCCTTGATACTATATTCTCTCTAGGGTTTTAGGATATCACTCTCTCCTAGTTTTTCTCCTAAATATTGAACTGCTCTTTCCCAATATTTTTTGTTCAGTCCTCCTCCAGACTACATTTTCTGACCATGTGGATCCCTCAGAGTACTGACCTGGACCTCTAATCTCCCATCTCCAGCTGCTGTTTAGATCAAACTGAATGTCCAGTAGATAGCTTAAGCTCAATATGTCCAAAATGGGACTTCTTCTCTTATTCCTAAGCCCCCTCCACCTGCTACTTTTTTATTACTATAGAAGGCAACACCATTGTTCTAGTCTCTCAGTCTTACAACACAGGTGTCATCCTGGATTTCTCATTATGTCTTACACCTCTTCCCTAGCCCCATCCAAGCTGTTGCCAAGCCTAGTGGATTTCACTTTTGCAACATCTCTCAAGTACACCCCTTCTCTCTTCTGACTCTACCAATACTCTAGTGCAGTCCCTCTTCATCTCACACTTTGATTATTGCAATAGTCTTCTGATAGCTCTATCTGACTCAAGTCTCTTGTCACTCTAATCCATCAGCCATTCAACCACTAAAGTGATCAGACACTAAAGTCTAATCATGTCAATAAACTCCAATGGTTTTCTCTTTCCTCCAGGATCAAATGCAAAATACTCAGTTTGGCACTTAAAGCCCTTTATAACCTAGCTCTTCCTCTTTTTCCAGTCTTTTTACACTTTACTATCCAGCACATATTCTTCAATTCAACTTCTTGGAAGTAAAATGAACAAGATACTCCATCTCTCAGTCCCAGGCATTTTCTTTGGAATTCTTGGAATGCTCTCCATCCTCTGCTCTGACTATTGACATCCCTGACTTCCTTTAAATCTGTGCTAAAATACCACCTTCTTCAAGAATCTTTTCCCAACCTTTCTTAATTCCAATGGCTTCCATCTTTTAATTACTTCCCATTTATCTTGTATATATCTTGTTTTGTAAATATTTGTTTGCATCTTATCTCCCCCATTAGTTTGTAATCTCCTTGAGGGCAGGAACTATCTTTTGTCTCCTTTTGTATTCCCAAAGCTTAGCTCAGTGCCTACCACTTAGTAGGTGCTTAATAAATGTGATTAATCAAAACTTATTAATAAATAAATATCAATTGATTTTGAATGTTTTCAGTAGGGACATTGGGATACTTTTTTGTCTATATTGATTCTCCCTGGTGTAAGTATAAATAACATATTTATATCATAGAAGGAACTTGTTAAGATCCCTTCTTTTCCTATTTTCACAAACAGATCACATAATATTAGTATTAATCTTTCTTGTATAGTTCATAGAATTCATAGATAAATCACTGGTTCTAGGATTGTTTTTCTTTAGGTGTTTGTGATTTATCTCAATGGATTTTCTGACAATTGGTTATTTAAATTCTCTGTTTCTTGTTTTGATATCCTAATATAAGTTCAATATTTATAAAGGTACACAGCTGAAAAATATATATACTCCTTTCTACTATTATTCAATAATGAATAGAGTTCTTTCATATTCAACTTTTCTAAATTCTATTCAGATTCTTAACTTCTTTTCTGATCTTTGTTAGATTTGTCTCACTTTGAACGGGGTATATTGAGGTCCTGCCACTATTATGGTTTTACTATTTTTCCTCAGTTAGTTATTTAGATCTTTCTGTAAGTATTTAGATGATATACTACTCAGTACATAGAAACTTAATAATAAAATTAATTAATTGCCTATGATACTTTCAGGAGAATTAGTTTTCTTATTAATATTTTTAATTAAGTAATTTTGTGGCTTCTTGATCTGAGATCATAACTGCTGCACCTGATTTTTAAACATTTTATCTGAAGCTTAATAAAATTTGCTGTAGGACTTTATTTTCATTCTTAGTGAATCTTTATGTTCAAACATTTTTTGCAAAACCAAACAAATATATTGTCTGGTTATGATTTCTAATTCATTCAGCTATCATCTTCCATTTTATGAGTGATATCATCAATTTACTTTTACAGCTTTGGCCATTAATTGTTATTTCCTTTCATCCTATTCACTTAGACTCTTTCCTCTCTTTGCTCCTTATCCCCCATCTAGATAAAAGAGGGTCAGGTTAAAGGAGTGTGCTCAGCATCAGTGCTCTTTACTTGATATAACCAACTTTGTCTCCCCTGTCTCCTCATCCCCTGAACTATACCCCAGCCACAGGTTTTTAGATTTTCTCCCTCCCTCCATTCCTTCCTTTCTTCTCACCTTTTTTTCTTCTCTCTTTCCCTTCTTCTCTTCCTCCCTCAATTTTTTCCTGCCTCCCTCTCTTTCTTCCTTTTTCCATCCCTCTATCCCTGAGGTTGAGGTCCTGATTTTTTTTTTTTGGAGATGCTGTCATTCTTAAAATCAGAGCCCCTTTCATGATTCAATAAGCTTCTGGGATAGTGACATAGCACTAAGGCCTATGGTCTTACCTAGAGGCAGCTAGATGGTGAGATACAAAAAATATTCTGCCTGGACTCAGGAATTCAAATTCAAATCTGACTAGGATAAATAAGTTCAAAAAAGATAAAATGCATTATTTTGATTACATGAAATTAAGATTTTTTTGCACAAACAAAACCAATGTATTTAAAAGTAGAAGAAAAATGGAAAACTCAGGAAAAATCTTTGCAGCAAGTTGCTCCTCATTTCTAAAAAAAAAAAAAAGGCTATTCCCCAATTGATAAATGGTCAAAGGATATAAATACAAAGTTTTAGGAGAAGAAATCAAAGTTATCAATAGTTATATGAAAAAAATGTCCTAAATCATTAATAATTAGAGGAATGAAAATTAAAACAAATATGGAGTACTCATTAGATTGGCTAGAAAGAATGGCAAATATTGGAGGGTATGTCAAAAAATAGGCACACTAATGCATTGTTGGTCAGTCTATAAACTAGTCCAAACATTATGGAAAGCAGTGTTAATCTATCCTCAAAACCCTATAGAATTGTGCTTACCATTTGACCCAGTGATACTGCTACTAGGATTATAACCACAAAGGAATCAAAGAAAGAGGAAAAGGACCCATCATTATAAAACTATTTATAGCAGCTTGTTTTGTGGTGTCAAAGAATTGGAAACTGAGGGGACAACACTCAGTTGGGGAATGCCTGAACAAGTTACGGTATATGATGTGATGGAATTGTACTACAAGAAATGGTGAAGGGGATGGTTTCATAGAAACATGAGAAGACCCATATGAGCTGATGCAATATGAAGTGAGTAGATCCAGAACAATCCACAAAGTAATAGCAATGTTGTAAAGATAATCAACTTTAAATATATATATATATATATATATATATATATATATTTTTTACTTTTCAACATTCATTTCCATAAGATTTTGAGTTCCAAATTTCTTCCCCATCCCAAGACAGTGTGCAATTTGATTTAGGCTTTACATATACATAAAGATAATCAACTTTGAAAGACTTGGTAAACAGTGATCACAATGACCTAATACAAGTCCAAAGACACATGATAAAACACGCTATCTACTTCCAGGTAGATAAGTGATAGCCTCAGCATGGAGATTGAAGGACATTTTTTTTTTCTTTTTCTTGGAACATGGCTAATTTGTAAAGTTCCTTTTTGTGATTATACATATTTATAATGGCTTTGGTTTTTGCCTTCTTAATGAGTAGGGGAAGGCTACAGAGAAGAAGAGAACTGGCAATCTGAAAAAAAAAGTCCCTGTGTTTAAAAAAATAAAAAATAGAAATTTTGCTTTTCAAGAGAAAAAGAGAATTCCAACACAGGTTACCTTCTGGGATATCCAATCCATTAGTCTTTTGAAGCAGCAGTTCAGGGTGTTTTATATCCCTGGGTGACTTTTTTTTTAATTTTGGAAAGCCTTTGTTTTGCCCTTGTGTCATTAACTTGGTCATATTTTTGGTGATATAAATTATTTCCCTTTAAATGGTTCTTTATCAGAAATCTATACATTTATTGACTTTTAAAAATATATTATTTTGATAACATTTCAATACATTTCCCTTGCAATCCTCTGCATTTTATTTTATGCATTTACAAATGTTATTATGAGAAGAGGTCCATAGACTTCACTAGACTGCCAGAGGAACCCATGGACCAAGAAAGGTCATTGTTGCTCAAAAAATATATAATTTTTATTAGGTCCTGAGTGGTGGTATAGTTATCTGTCCCGCAGGACCAAAGCACCTGGTAAAGATGCCCTACCCCAGTGAATTCACTGGTCTACCCACAGATTTCCTCCTAGACTTAAGTTTCCTACTCATTTGGTATGCAAAATACATTGAGACATAGGGAATTGTAATTATGTCTGTTCCTGTTGTTGCTAACCATGTCAAAAAATTATCTTGTGCAGGGTCACACAAGGATCTAACTGCTGGAAATGTAGCCTTCAGATAATGTTATTTTCTTGCTTAGTTACTTCAGGGCCAAATCTAGGAATTCTTATTTTTTTGGAAAAAATTAAGTTGGGGCTAATGAGGCAGCACAGAATTGTCTCCTCCAGGTGCAATTATTATAGACCAGCAAGTAATTCATCCCTCAAAAAATATGTCTCGCACCTCTGAAGCCCTGTCAGTGGTTTCTCACCCCCACTATTTGCCCTAGGTTATTGTGGAAGACAGAACAGGCTGATCTCTGGAGGTCCTAGCCCACAGTCCTCACAGCATGGTGACTACTGCAGAGAGGAAACTCATATCCCTGTATCTTGATGCTAGGGAGGGAGAGTAGAGAAGAGATTGAAACCTGGTCCCCCTAGTAGAGTTATTGCTCTGACCTATTTCATAGTTTTCCCACAAGCAAGAAGGAGCCCTGGATATAATGGGCTCTCTTCCTTTTTACTGTATAGCCACATTATTAGTATTTTACTACAACATTAAACACATACACATGAAAAAAAAAAATAAAAAATAAACCATATTCATAAACACAGACTCCATTAAATTTACCAAAACACACATTCTTTTGAGGGAGAACATATATACATAGACAAATACAGAGTTAGTACAAAAAAAATTGGGGAGAGAGGGGAGGAAAGTATCAGCTGTAGGGTGGGGAGGACACCAGGAAAAGCTTCCCATCGAAGATAGTAGTTTAGCTTAATTTCAAAACAAACTAGAAATCCTAAGAGGTGGCATTAAGGTTGTAGTGCCCCTAGGCAAGAGATGCAGCTATAAATTCCCTGTCCTATGGCTTGTTCATGTCTTAATTTCTCTGTACCAGTGGACAGTATTGTGGACAACTTGGTTTTCATCCTATCTATTCCATCTCACAGATTTTTGCACAAACACATGCATGTTAATCATTCATTGAAAACTACTCCTCATGTCCCCATTCTACACTCTATAAACATTTTCAGGCTAATTGCATTACCTGTTATTGGCAGGTCCATAGATGGGTTCCCCATTACAAGTTAGTCCTATTATATATCCCAATAGTACTCAACACTTCTATGAACATACATGCCTTCAACAGCTTTGAAAATAGATATCTAGTGATCCAGAGTCCACTGCTGTTGAATTCACCAAGTATCTTTTGTCAGAAGGCTGCCATAGTATGAGATTGAGAACAGTTGTTTTTCATCATCATTTTCTTTACTTTTCACATATTGACTCACTTAAAGAGACCATTATGCTAGAAGTTTAAGGATGTCCCCAGGGATACAACAGGCTTTCAAGATGGGGCTGTGTGTTTGGCTACACTAACAACAAATTTTTACTGTGATAAATATACATATATATATATATATATATATATATACACACACGTGTGTGTGCATATATATATTTATACACATAAATATATATGCATGAATGTACATATGTGTGTGTATTAAATATGTACATGTGAGTATGTTGAAACAGTATATGTTCATGTTTCCAGTACAGACATTGGAAATTACTTAAAATCATCTTAGTTATTTCCTTATTATTGTGTATATGTGTGTATCTATATGTGTATGTGTTTCTGTGAGGAAAAGTAAATTCCTAGTCTCATGGTGGCATCCATGGCTCTATAGTTATGTTAAATGGTTTATGAAGGCATGAAGGTACCTCTCTGAATTGTATCTGGCAGGTTAACTTTTTTATTTTATCACTGAGATATTTTTTCTATATTTGTAGACATAGATTTAGAATATCACCAATAAAAAATTTTTAAGTCATAGCATGAGTCAAACAGTGGGAGTCAGTTAATTCACACTATTATATAGCTAGTGGATTTGATTAAAATATCCCCAAAGTGTAACTGTTCCCTTGGTATCTGACTCAAAATTGATTGTAGTTTCTGCTTACCAGTCCAGTCACATCAAAGGGCTTTTAAAGAACAGTGTACAAGAGTTGAGTTTATATGAGGGTGGTTATTGGGACATGCTCAGAATTTCTGTTCAACAGGAATGGAAAAAAAAGTTATTTGGCATAAAAGTAGGAAGTTATAACCTTTTGATTTTCATTCATTTACAGAATGTGTATGTTAATCATCTCAGCTTGAGATAGATGAATCAAAGAGTCTTGAGAACCTGACCTCCAACCACACAGTAGTTTTCATTGTTTTTTTCTTTAAAGATTTTGAATTACTAGATTTCATTATATGAAAGTAATTAATTTTACATTCAGCCTACCTATGCTCTGCAGTTTTGAAAATAAGCAAATCCATCCTAATAAATTTTTCACAAAGTTACTGATCTCACCACAATGCTCTAGCTGTTGATGTTATAACGTCAGAGTCATTCAAGCCTCTTAAAGATGTAAGAGAAATGTTTTTATAATACAATTTTATACAAGATTGAATATAGAATTTTTTAAATATAAATATTTTCAAGATGCAATTTTAGCTAGTTTTCAATTAATCTTGCTATACTGTTGTTCAGAAAGACGTCTTTAAAGAAGGCATGTGGGTAAAGATTATGTATATAATATTAAGTTTTGACTTAAAGAAGGCTCTTGAAATGAAACATATGTCTTTACAATGCAGGCAAAATAACTTTTTTTTAATCTTTGAGACCTATGAGACTTTTCTACTCTCAAAAGCAGAAATGACATGACTTTTAAGTCAGTTTTTTTCCTTTTTCAGTAGCAGGAAATTATTATTATGGAAAATGAAAGCTATAAGGTATTGGTACATAACAACCATGTGTCCTACTGAAAAGTTAAACTGATTTTCAACAGGATCAGAATTTATCATCTAATGGATATTACTGTGAATCTCCAATATCAATATTTATGGTGTAATTTGTCCTGCTTTTCCCTCCACATTCATCTTCCCTACCATCAGCTTTTTTAGAAAACATTTTGGCTACAGTGAGATAAATAATGAGGTTGAATTTTCTATTAATCAGATTCGCTTATGGATATTAACAAATTTTCTGAGATATTGATCTCCAAGCCGCTAATTTGTGCTATCCTTGGTATCAATCTACCATTTTTCACTTTTATTAGGGTAGTACATGTTGAAACTAGATTGCAACCAATACATGTATTTTTTAAAAATGGTTCTCCTTCCTCCTGAACACATCAACCTCTTTGTTTTTAATGTAATATTTGATTTTAACCAATTACCTATAAAAACAATTATTAACATTTGTTTTTTTTTAAACTGTTAAGTTCCAGGGCAGCTAGGTGGCACAGTGGATAGAGCTCCAGCCTTGAAGTCAAGAGGGCCTGAGTTCAAATTTGGCCTTAGACACTTGACACTTACTAGCTGTGTGACCCTGGGCAAGTCACTTAACCCTGATTACCTCAACAACAAAAAAACCAAACTGTTAAGTTCCAAATTCTCTCTTTCCTTTCCTCTCCTCCCTTCTCCTCACCAATGAAAAAGTAAGTTTGATATAGGTTATACATGTGCAGTTCTGCAAAACAAATTTCCAAGTTAGTCATGTTGTAAAAGAAAAAACAGACAAAAACACAAGAAAAATAAAGTAAAGAAAAAGTATGCTTTGATCTGTATTCAGACTCAATCAGTTCTTTCTCATGAGATGGATAGCATTTTTCATCATCAGGCTTTCAGAATTGTATTAGGTCATTATATTGCTGAAAATAGCTAAGTCATTCACAGTTGATTATCATCCAATATTGCTGTTACTGTGTATGATTTTCTTCTGGTTCTGTTCACTTCACTTTCCATCTGTTCATGTAAGTCTTTCCATGTTTTTCTGGGAGTGTTCTGTTTGTCATTTCTTATAGTATTCCATCATAATCATATACAACAACTTGTTCAGACATTCTCCAATTGATGGATGCCCCCTCAATTTCCAATTCCTCACCACCACAAAAAGAACTATTATAAATGATTATGTTCATACAGATCCCTTTCCTTTATGTTGTTGTTGTTGTTGTTGTTTTTAATCTCTTTGGGATACAAATTTAGTAGTGGTATTGCCGGGTCAAAGGGTATGCATGGTTTTGTAGCTCTTTGAACATAGTTCCAAATTGCTCTCCAGACTGATTGAATCATTTTACAATTCTACCAACATTGCACTAGTATCAATTTTCTCACATTCCCTCTAATATTTGTCATTTTCTTTTTCTGTCATTTTAGCTAAGCTGATAGATGTGAGGTGGTAGTTTAGAGTTTTTTTTTAAATTTGCATTTCTCCAATCAATGGTGATTTAGAGCATTTTATACGAATATAGATACCTTTGATTACTTCTTTTGAAAACTGCATGTTCATATCCTTTAACCATTTATCAATTAAGGAATGATTTATTTCTGTAAATTTGACTTAGTTCTCTATATTTGTGAGAAATGAGGTCTTTATCAGAGAAACTTGCTATAATTTTTTTCATTGTTATGATTCTTCCATCCTATTCCCCTCCCCCATTTATGCTACTCTCTCTCTCCTTTCAACCAGTCCATTCTCAAAAGTGTTTCTTCTCAGCAATGCAATGGTCTAAGACAATTCCAAGAGACACATGATGGAGGGGGTGGAGCCAATATGGCAGAGGGAAAACAGTGACCCACTTGAGCTCTCTCCCCAAACCCCTCCAAATACCTATAAAAAAATGGCTGTAAACAAATTCTAAAGCAGCAGAACCCACAAAAAGACAGAGTGAGACAAATTTCCAGCCAAAGACAGCCTGGATGGTTGATCAGAAAGGTATATCGCACTGGGCAGGGAGAGGAGCGCAGTTTGGTGTGTGTGTGCAAGCTGCAGCGAACCTGGAGCAGGCCTCAGAGGACTGAATCTTGGGCAGCTGTGGTGGTTTCCAGACTTCTCAACCCAGGAATGCCAAAGACAACTTAGAAGGTCAGTGGGAAAAGTCTGTGACTGTGGTGAGAGAGGAGCTAGGTCTCAGCTGCAAGTCTCAAGCTTGGCCCGGTGCCATGGCTGTTTCTTGAGCTTCTGGCCCACAGACTGAGGGGGAATCAAGTGGCTGATCAGAAGGGGATTGCAGGGATCTCTTTGCCAGGGCTGAGGAAGGAATCTCTTTCTTTACCAGTGTTTGGAGCAGGGTTACAGTTCTGTAGGGCAGTCCTGGGGAGAGGAGGAACACTGGTGTGGTGGAGCTTGCTGTGGCGGTGGAGAGAAAACACCTCACCCCTTATCATAGCACCCTGGAAAAACTGAAAATTTTCAGATCCCTAGAAGTATCTCTGAAAGCAGCTGTACAAAACCCTGAAGCTTGGGACAGTACATTCTCCACATTGGAAGCAGACTTTTACCTTAACAAAGAGTTTAAAACTCAAGTAATTGGCAGGGATCTTGAGTAAGCAGTGCAAAAAGAGTCAGACTATATTATCAAAAGACACATGATGGAAAATGCTATCCATATCCAGATTAAGAACAATGGAGTATGAATACAGATCAAAGCATACTGTTTTCTCTCTTTTTTTTTCTTTCTCATGGCTTTTCTTTTTTGTTCTGAATCTTTTTTCAAAACATGACTAATGTGGAAATATATATAATATAATAAGTGTAATATGTGAACATGTATAGCCTATATCAGATTTAAGACAATCTTGGGAAGGGGGTGGGAACTGAGAACTCAGAATAAATAAATAAATGAAAAAAAGTGTTTTGTTTCTGACTTTTACCTCCCCCAATCCACCCTTCCTTGCATTAGCCCCCACTCCTTCTCTTATCCCCCTCTCCTCCTATTTTCCAGTTAAGATAGATTTCTATAGCCAATTGCATCTGTATACTATTCCCTCTTTGAGCAATTCTGATAAGAGTAAGGTTCATGTACTCTTTCCTCTATTTTCCCCATCTTTACCTCCACTATAAAAGTTCTTTTGCATCTCTTTTATGTCAGATAATTTACACCATTCTACCTCTCCCTTTCCCCTTCTCCCAATGTATTCTTCTTTCTTATTCCTTAATTTTATTTTTTTAGATAATCATCCTATCATAGTCAACTTGTATCCATGCCCTCTGTCTATGTATCCTCCTTCTAACTGCCCTAATAATGAGAAAGTTTCTAGGAGTTACAAGTATCATTTTCTCATGTAGCAATACAAAGTTTAGCATTATTGATTCTCCTATGATTTCTCTTTCTTGTTTAATATTTTGTGATTTTCTTGAGTCTTGTATTTGAAAGCCAGATTTTCTGTTTAGCTTTGGTCTTTTCATCAGGAATGCCTGAACATCCTCTATTTTATTGAATATCCATTTTTCCCCCCGAGGGATTATCCTCACTTTTATTGGGTAGGTGATTCTTGGTGGTAATCCTAGCTCTTTTGCCCTCCAGAATATCATGTTCCAAGCCCTCTGATTCTTTAATGTATGACTCCACAATATATGAATTGTTTTTTTTCTTTTTTGACTGCTTGCAATATTTTCTCCTTGACCTGGGAGCTGTAGAATTTGGCTATAATATTTCTGGGACTTTCAATTTTGGGATCTCTTTCAGGAGGCGATTGGTACATTCTCTGGTTCTAAGATATCAGGGAAGTTTTCCTTGATAATTTCTTCAAAGATGATATCTAACCTCTTTTTTTTTTATCATGGCTTTCAGGTAGTCCAACAATTCTTAAATTATTTTTCCTGGATCTATTTTCCCAGATCAGTTTTTTTTTTTTAATGAGATATTTCACATATTCTATTTTTTTAATTCTTTTGATTCTGTCTTATTGTTTCTTGATGTCTCATAAAGTCATTAGCTACCCAATTCTAATTTTTAAGGAATTATTTTCTTTAGTGAACTTCTGTAACTTCTTTTCCATTTCCAATATAATTCTATTGCCAATACAATTTCCATTTGTAACTCTATTTCCATCCAAGTGGATTGGGGGAGGTAAAACAATTCTACTTTTTAAGGAGTTCTTCTCTTCAGTGAATTTTTGTTTATCTTTTTTTTCCATTTGGCAAATTCTGCTTTTCAAGACATTTTTTTCTTCATTGATTTTTTTGTGCCTCTTTTACTATTTGGCCTATTATGGTTTTTAAGTTGCTATTTTCTTTAGTATTTTTGTGACTCCCTTACCCAGCTGTTGACTCTTTTTTTTCCCCTTGGTTTTCTTGTATCATTCTCATTTCTCTTCTCAATTTTTTCTCTACCTCTCATACTTAATTTTTAAAATACTTTTTGAGCTTGATCTGCAACCAATTCATATTTTTATTTGAGGCTTTGGATGGAGCAGTTTTGACTTTGTTGTCTTCTGAGTTTCTTTTGGTCTTCCCTATCACCATAGTAACTTTCTGTAGTCAAGATACTTTGCTCTTTGCTCTCATTTTCCAGCCTGTTTCATGACTTTAAACTCTATGTTAAAGTGAGTCTCTGCTTCTGGAGTGGACAGGGCACCATCCCAAACTTCAAGATGTGTGTGTGTGTGTCTGTGTGTGTCTGTGTGTGTCTGTGTGTGTGTCTGTGTGTCTGTGTGTCTGTGTGTGTCTGTGTCTGTGTCTGTGTGTCTGTGTGTCTGTGTGCATGTGTGCACAGCTGGTTTCTGAGGTAATTCTACAGATCTGTAAGTTTTTGATTATTCCAAGGTGGTATGATCTGGGGTGAGGTGTGTTTGTTATACTCCTTTCTGTCCTGAAACTATGACAAGGGTCCTGGCTGCCATGCAGGTACAAGGTCTGGTGTGCTAGTGCTCCTCCTCACCCTGGGCCTGCCACCCAGAACTGTCACCTAGGACTGTGATACAAGTATGGGCAATGTGACAGAGTCCTGCCTCTAGTGCCAGCAAAGGATAGAACCCCATAATCTCCTTCTGATTAGTTGTGTAACGCACTTACCATTTGGGGACTGAAAGGTCCAGAAATCAGCACAGTTATTTAATTGTCACCACAGCCTTCTGTTGGTTTGCTGGGTTATGACCTTCACTGGACCATGTTCCACTCTCAACAGACCTTTTTTGCTAACCTTCTAAGTTGTCTTGGGCTGAAAAATTGTTTCACCCTGTTCTTGGGTGTGTGTGTGTGTGTGTGTGCGTGCATACATGCTGCTCCAGAATGTGTTTTAAGATGGTATTTTAAATTGTTTGGAGAATTTTTGGGGAGAGCTCAGGCTAGTCCCTGACTTCTCTCTACCTGGTTACCTCTGTACCTCAATAAGGTTTCAGAAAATTAACTTTTTCCCCTGAAAATGGATAAAATATCTATTTCTAAGTATACCAAATATAATAGTTTTAGAAGTAAGCTGCCTTGTTTATGACTCTTTTATGTCTGTGAAGGACTAAATATCATTTTGAACTATTAAAAATATTTCAAATGTAATTATTAAATTATTTAAACTTTGGAGACAGTCATTCTACATTTCTCTTCTTACATTTTCTCAACTTAGAACTGAGCTCAACCTGTTCCACATAAAACAAGAAAAGACATAATCTGAAGATTTTAATTTTAAGAGATTTTAAAAATCTTTTTAAAAAATAAAAAAAATGAAATTTGTCCTTACCTTCCCAGTTCTCAGGGGAAAAATACAATAGTAATATTGAAGAGGCTCTCTGGCCATCCTGATGCCAACAGGACTGAAAGATGACAGTTACCACAAGAACTGTAAATCAGGCCCATTTTTCTAGCCAACTGTAGTATTAAGTCTCAGTACCTTGACCCAGGATGTAAGACTTTCCAGCTCTTGTGTAGTGCCACTTGTCTTAACAAACATTGCCCATGTGTTTCTGAATGTTTGTCTGTTTTGCTGGCATTTAACATGACACCAGGAGGGCCAGATTTTCTGAGCAGAAACTTCTGGCAATGGGACAATCCATTACTTAATATCTGTGATTTTGAATCTTGAAACAAAGAAGGGCATCATATTAAAAAATGGAACATGCATGGTACAACATGCAGAAATTTATGAAATCTAGTAACCTGTTAATATATGATATCATTTATTCACTAAGTATTTGCTGATTTTTATCCATGGGTAAGACATTATATTATGATCTAATGGTGATAAAGTGATAATTAAATCATTGTTGTGCCTTCAAGGAGCTTACAAATAGTCTTATAATAACAATAAGGCATGTACCTAAAATATAATTTAAAAATAGAATATAATGAATGAATAAGAATGTCAGAAAAACAGTTCTATTAGGTTTTAATATTCTGACTGTGGAAATCAGAGATTTCACTAAGGAGAGAGCATTTGAAGTGTGGTCTGAAAATTGGGCAAGATTTTACCTGGCAGATGGAACAGCATGTATGAGGAACAGTAAGAAAGTCAGTTTGACTGGCATGTAGCATACCAGCAGGTGAATAAAGTGTAAGAAGTCTGGAAAAGATAGTTGAGGCTAGTTTGCAAATGCCAACTAGGAAGCTATTACAGTAATCCACAAGAAAAGTAATGAAAGTTTGAAATTGGGGGAAAGGATAGCAGTAGAGAGAAAAAGGAGGAGAGAGGGAAATTCCTGCCAATCACCAGAAGTGTGAAAGAAAGAATAAAAAAACCTTCTCATCACAAATTATGTACTCTCCCCTCTCCCTCTTTTTTGCTTGTTTGTTTTTGAGAGGTAGCTTGGTATATTGGATAGAGAGTTGGCCTTGGAGTCAGGAAGATTTGAATTCAAATTCTGCCTCTAATACCTACAGGCTGTGTGGTTCTGGGCAAGTCACTTAACTCTAAGTGCTCTGGGAAGTTCTCTGAGACTATAAATTGGGGAAAGAGACGTTGACAACCTACACTGGTGGAAGGGGATTCTTTTTTCTAGGAATTTCCTAGACAAATAAATCTTAGGTCTGGTGCTTACTCTTTTGGTTTCTTATTCAAAGTCAACAATACTTCTATGGAGTATATTTTTCAAAATAGAATTTAACATCATATTTATAGGAGCACATCTGGGTGAAAAAAATTGTTTGATATTAATAACATAAATCAGATTTCTTCTGGAAATTCTGGGAACTGGATTCAACCCAACTTACCAGTTTCCTTAATAATAATGGAAAGATTATTATTATATCATATTCCAGTTACCTTTTATATTGATTTTTTTTTTGCTTTTTGGTGAGGTAATTGGGGCTAAGAGACTTGCCCAGGGTCACACAGCTAGTAAATGTCAAGTGTCTGAGGCTGGATTTGAACTCAGGTCCTCCTGACTCCAAGGCTGACTCTCCATCCACTGCACCACCTAGCTGCCCCTATGTTGATATTCTTGTGGCTATTCTCTGCCTTGAGAATAGTTGTTGGTTTCATTGGAATTTATACCAATGCTTTGATCTTGATTATACTCAACCTTCAATGGCATGCTGATCATCATATGGTAATGTATTTTTTGTGCTTCTTTTTTTTTAGGTTTTTTGGTTTTTTAATCTTTTCCAGTGGCCCTAAACATTCTCTGGGGACACATTTACAAATCTGGTGGGTTGTAGGAGTCATGATGGTGTTAGCATCCTTCAGCACAATACATCAAAGTCAATAAATCACACCTAATGCAGTTTTCTAATAGGATTTGATAGCAAGAGATATTGCTATTGCATTATTAATGAGCTTTCTTTGGCAATCTGTTTGTGGCAGTGATGATGACATTATCAAGCTTTCATTCCCCATAGTAATTTGTCATTATTTTGGATGTTTTCCCTGTCTACTTGTGTTTCAGGACACAGAGAAGGAATTACTTTGGATGGTAGATATTTGTCCTTCCCAGACATCACTTTGACAATCAATTCTGAATAACTCTGTGGAGAAACACAACTGTTAATGCTATCCACTGTGAAGAGAAAATATATATTATCTATATATAAATCTTTCTTTCCATCTCTTTCTGTCTCTCTATATCTCTCTGTCTACCTCTGTATGTATCTCTCTCCCTTCCCCTATCTCTTCTCCATCTCTCCCTCTCCCCTATCTTTGTTCTCTCCTCTCCATTCCTTCATTCTTTCCCCCTTCTAATGTGCACAATATTCAAATGTTAATTCTTAAGAATCAGACACTTCTTTTAATCCTTGAAGTTTAATATATGCAATTATCCTTTTAGAGGAGTAGAAGACATTGAGGAATGTGAAAATACTTTAACTCTATCCATCTGAGTTATAGGTGTATTCTATTTAGCCTTTTTTCTAGTTATCCTAGAGAATATAAATAAAATTCTGAGTCTTTACCTTGTTTCAAACAAATGTAATGGTTAAAAATCAAAGTCTTTCCCTGAACTACTTCCAATATAGCATAAGATAGTAGAAAATAATGGACTTGGATTCAGAAGACCTGAACTTAAATGCATACTAAGTCCTTTTATTTACTACTTTTGTTGTTGTTGTTCAGTCATTTGTCAGTTGTGTTTGTTAGCAAAGATAGTGGAGTGGTTTGCCATTTTTTTCCCTAGATCATTTTACAGATGAGGAAACTTAGGCAAACTGGATTAAGTGACTTGCCTATGATCATACAGCTAATAACTCAGGTCACATTTGAACTCAGGTCTTCCTGACTCTAAGACCAGTACCCTATCTACTGTACCACCTAGCTGGTTATCCTTCTTTTATTACCTTGGTAAATCCCTTTTCCTTGCCTCTTTTATTTTCTTGTCTGTGAAATTAATGCATTAGACTAAAAAAAGTCTAAGATCCATTAAATCTAAATTACCACCCATTGTCATGAATTTACCTAAAACTATAAGGGAATGTCGTGAAAATTTTTTGAAGCTGCTAATAATTAGACTAAGTGTGGTTGGAAGTATATTCCTAGTTGTTTATAATAAAGTGTAGTACAGGTATTGAATACTTGGAGGATGGAACAGTTAATTTCATTAATTTAATTTCAGTGCTTATGTGGAAGTTGCAACAGTGATGAAGTAATGCAAATATATAGAAGATGAGGGAGTATGAATTCATATTGTTGAGAGGTGGTGCTGTATGAGTGTAGATCCTTAGGTAATTTGAGATTATGTTTTAGGTTTTTGGGTGCAGTTGCCTGGATATTTGGGTGTATCTGTAGGTTGAACTTCTACTTAGAGAATGTGGGAATGACTGAGAATATAATAGTCAGAAGCATCTCTTCCTACCCTACCTATAACTGGCAAGACTGAGCTGAACTCAGCCCTGACATTGATCCCCATGAAGCAAAGTATGAGTATTTCATTCCTATACCACATGCACTCAAATTACCAACTTTATTTTCTCTGTCATTCACAATTGATTCTACTTTACTCACTACATATACCAATTCATATTCAATCACAGAAAATAAAAAATCCATATCCTAACACTAAACTAAATTGTGCTTAATCATAAGTATTAAAGGGATATATTGATCTTCAAGTAAGGAATTATTAATAACTGTGGACAGCTGCACAAATGACATGTCTCTCCCACATAGATGTTTACCTTCTCACGGGGTTCTCTACCTATTCTATCAAGAGTTGATATGAATACTTGAATGGATTTGGTTATTTTAATTCTGAAGTCCAAAGAAAAGGCAGTAATAATAACCCAAATAATAATAGAATATCTTCCTATTGTTATGTATAAATCATGAAGTGTATTTGAACTAAAGTATAGGTAGCAGACTGCAGTCAAAAGATTCAAGGCCTCAGGAACTCAGAATTTACTGAGTATCAGTGAGTATTATACTTACTCATACTGTAATGTCCATTATTTGACTTGAATGAATGTTTTTGATTAAGTAAACATTCTAATCAATGAAAAGTTCCCATATAGACCACACTTAGAATGATAGTGAAATACTTCTAGTAAGGCATGGAACTGCTAACTACAAGGGGGACTTGATTGCTAAAGATTCCTAAGAGTTGTATTGCTTCACAGCTTGGGAAGAGAGGAAGTGAACTAAGATAAGGAATAGAGGGCAGGGTTTTCACCTTAACTCTAAACACTCTAAATGTGAGTTAAAGATTCCTCTCCAGAGGGAAAGGAAAGAAGACAGGAGGAAAAGTAAGCAAGGAATAGGGGTATAAGGAGCACTCTGTCCTCTGTGTCTGTTTTTTTCCTCAGCATTCAAGCCACCTGAACTAGTACTCAAAATAAAACACCAACTCTATTATATACTTTGCTGCTTGTCACTTTAACTTTCACCATTCATGATCTACTTTGGAGTTTGAGAAATGAAATTGAATGTATAGATTGCCACCATTAGCCAAGATGGTTTCCCTACTGTTCAAAGTGTCTTAGGAAAGCTACACCACCTCCCTTTTTTTCCCTTCTGTTTTCTTTCCTCTCCCTATCCAGAGATCCTTGCAATCTCCTATTGTAGGGGGAAAAAAACGCATGCTTCAGTTCTGATCTCAAGTTAGCTCCTTCTCACTCTGGGAAGAAATAAAATTGTCAGGGTCTTTAATACCATAGACCCATGTGTAGACAGCCCAAGACTTACCAGAAGGACTGTTATAATAGGATATTTTAGATCTGAAAAGGGTCTTAAGGATTAACAAGTTGTTATGTCAGTTATCAGTGCTATTTATGTGTTTAACACAATAATCTATAGTGAAGCAAATTCAATTTTTCTCTTATAATTCATATGATACTTTGAGATTTTGTGGTCTTTCAAGGTTATTATGTCTATCAATTGTGCTGCTATAAAGGATGGAAGTGTCAGTTATTAAAGAGTTCTATTTTTATAGATTCAAAAATAACAGTTCAATGCAGCAAATCTTTATTAAGCACCTGTTATGTACAGAACAGCATTGGTGTTGGGGATATTTGGAGACAAAGTCTCAACTCAGAGGTTAATCTATCAAAACCTCACCAAATATCTAAAGTATTTTTATTTATTTATTTATTTTTAGTTTTCAACACTCACTTCCATAAGCTTTTGAGTTCTAGATTTTCTCCACCTCCTTCCCCTCAACCTTCCCCAAGATGGCATGCAATCTGATATAGGCTCTACATTTACATTTGTATTAGTTACATTACAACATTAGTCAGGTAAAGAAGAATTAGAACGAATGGGAGGAACCATGAAAAAGAAGAAACAAAACAAAACAAAAAGAGAGAGATAGAGAGAGCAAATAGTATGCTTCTATATGCATTCTGACTCCATAATTCTTTCTCTGGATGTGAATAGCATTTTCTATCATGACGTCTTTTGGAGTTGTCTTAGATCCTTGTGTCGCTGAGAAGAGCTAAGTCTATCAAAGTTAGTCATCATATAATGTGCCTGTTACTGTGTACGATATCCTCCTGTTTGACTCATTTCACTCAGCATCAGTTCGTGTCTTTCCAGGTTTTTCTGAAGTCTGTCTGCTCACCATTTCTTGTAGTACATTAGTATTCCATTACATTCATATACCACAACTTGTTCAGCCATTCTCAAATTGATGGGTGTCCCTTCAGTTTCCAATCCGTGGCTACCACAAAAAAAGAGCAACTATAAATATTTTTGTACATGTGAGTCCTTTTCCCATTTTTATGATCTCTTTGAGTTAAAGTCCTAGAAGTGGTGTTGCTGCATCAAAGGGTATGCACAGTTTTATAGCCCTTTGGGCATAGTTCCAAATTGCTCCAGAATGGTTAAATCAGTTCACAACTCCACCAACAGTGAATAGTGTTTCAATTTTCCCACATCTTCTCCAGCTTTTATCATTTTCCTGTTTTGTCATGTTAGCCAAGCTGATAGGTGTGATTTGGTACCTAAGAGTTGTTTTGATTTACATTTCTCTAATCAATAGTGATTTAAAGCATTTTTTCATATGATTATAGATAGCTCTAATTTCTCCACCTGAAAACTGCCTATTCATATCCTTTAGCTATTGAGCAATTTGGGAATGACTCATATTCTTATAAATTTGATTTAGTTCTCTAAATGTTATAGAAATGAAGCCTTTGTTAGAGACACTGGCTATAAAAAATCTTTCCCAATTTTCTGATTCCCTCCTAATCTTGGTTTCATTGGCTTTGTTTGTGCAAAAACTTTTCAATGTAATGTAAATAAAATTATCGATTTTGCATTTCATAATGTTCTCTATTTCTTGTTTGGTCATAATTGTTTTCTTCAGTTAGGTTTTGGACCTCCTTTTCCTTTTGGCCAATTCTACTTTTTAAGGAGTTATTTTCTTCAGTGTACATTTTTTCCATTTTGTCAATTGTATTTTTAAAGGAATTGTTCAATTTTTCTTCTACCTATCTAATTTGACTTTTGAAATCCTTCTTGAGCTCTTCCAAGAAGGCTTTTTGGGCTTGAGACCAGTTCATATTCTCCTTTGAGGTTTCTGATGTGGTTAATATTGTCAATGCTGTCCTCTTCTGAATTTATGTTTTGATCTTCTCTGTCCTCATAGTAAAAATCTATGGTCTTTGTTTTTCTATGTTGCTTTTTGCTCATGGTGTTTGCCTTTTTCTTGGTTTTTAAAGTTGATCTGTGCTTCTGGGACACATGGGGCACTGTCCCATGCTTCTTGTGCTGGGAGCTAGGGACCTAGTTATTGGCTTTGTGTACTGGGGCTTCAGGTTCTGGCACCTGGAGGCTGTAGCTTACTTGGTACTGAGCTGGAGCTGATGGTGGTAGCTGGTGTGTGCCAAGGCCAGGTGAGGTTTTTCTGTGTTACCTGGGGTTACACTGAAGCTGGGGGGTGGGGGTGGTCTGCTGCTGAAAGTCACCTTCTTACCATGGGCTGAGCTAGAGCATGGGAAGGTTCAGCTGCTGGTGGACACCTGTCTGCTGCACAATTGGTGGTTCTCTGTGCTGGTGTCTGCTGTTGTGCCAAGACACACAGAGTTCATGGTATTGTCACTTGCCTGCTCTACCTCCCTGGGGCTCAGGATCTCTCACTGGTTGGCTGAGGTGGGACTTGCCAGGATGGCTCCTGTACTGCATTGATCCCTTTCAGCCACAGCAAGAGGGACCTTTCCCGTTAATCCCAAGCCTCATGAGCTAAAAAACTGCTGTTCCCCATCTTTCTGCTGGCTCCACTGTTCCAGGATTTTTTCCTGGGGCAGTATTTTCTGGGTTTTTCAAAGTCAATAAGGGAGAGTGAAAGCGACTTACTGCTTACTCCACCATCTTGGCTCCTGAAAGTTCAAAAGTGCTTTTTTTTTTGTTTTATTCCTACCATGTTTATGCTTCACTTCACTAAACTACATGTCATTCAAATTTATTTAGAATGTTTTCACAGAAAAGTCAGCTGACATTTACATAAACTCATAGTACTAGTAAAATTTTAAAGCTATAAAAAAATCAGAGAGACTATCAACATGTTAAAAGCTTTGTATAAACTACATACGTTTATAACCATCATTAAATTTATGAAAGTACTTAAAAACAGGCCTAACAGTTGTTTAAGGTGACTCTAGTTTAATCTTTCATTTAATGCAGATTATGATATCCAGCCTTCTAACTTATAGTTTGATTTACTAAATTATTTTCACTGAAATGTGAAATAAAAATGCCCCTTACTACCTACTTTTATTCTAAAAATAATGTTTATTCTTAATGTATAAAATTCATTTTGACTATGCCATCCCTATACTTCATTTCCTCATCTGAACTGGCCACTTTAATATAGCATTTTCCCATCCTAAAATTTAATAGGGACATATAACATGTAAATAAATATCTGGTGGGGGCAGGAAATTGGAGGAAAATTGTTCCGTGATGACCACTACCACCCCTAGTCATTCAGGATATAAGCATAGAAAATAAGAGGCATATATTGAGGTATTAAATTAAGTATAAAGCTGTATCTATACCTTGTCTTCCTTTTGGAAATGTGAAAAGGCTTTAATTGAACATTGGCTAGAAAAAAGAAATTGGCTACTTCACCCTGTTGGCACTTAAAAAAATTGCTTCTTTAGATAGTCCAGGCAGGAGCCAGAAACAAAGGAAAAACTTAGAGCCAGCAAAGGAGTCTCAATTCATTTCTCACTTCTCTTTCCTCTACATTCATTGACCTTGGAGGTTTGCAGTTAAAGCTTCTCACCCAGTAGGATAATCCCATCCAGTAATTTGATAATTTTTTTTTAGCCCAAGGGATATTGAGTCACCCAGCAAGGAGCAAAGACATTCACTATCTAGAAGCACTGATATAGAGAAGACAAATGTTCTATGCAGGAAATAACTCTCTGTAGTGGGACCTCTAGCCACAGAGAACAGACTAGCTAGCTATCAAGAGATAACTATCTCAACAATTGATAGCTGAGCTGTGGCTCTGGGAGGCCAGCTAAGTGACCAACCCAGCAGAGACACTCAGTTTAGATGGGTGAGATTGGAAGCTATCTTTTCTCCACTCCAGAAAGAAATGACTTCAAGACTCTGCAGAACTGCAGACATGAGGTGCCCTGGCAATGTATGTTTCCTATGCGTATGTCACTCTACCATGAATTCTGAGTTTGTGACCACTCTTACCACTGAAATTGTGTGTGTTTGTGGGAGAGTGTCCTGCAAGTTTTTGGAAAGAACATTTTAAAATTATTGTTATTATGATATCTTAGGAAATGCTATTCATTTGAGCTAATTGTGTCTGCCAGACAATTAAAGAGAAATTTGGAGACTCTTGAGCTATAGTCATAGGAGGCCAGACCCACAGGCTATCCAAGAATCTAGTATGTGAGTACAAGTTAAAGCAATAGTCTATAGGGGCTGCTATAGACATAATACAAATAATATATAATTAGAAAATACAAGAAATACAAAGTTCTAGATGAGGCCGGGTAGCATCATAACAAATTAATGGGCTCTTTCAAGGCTTCATAGGCAAGATAACTTTTGTGGTGGCCAGGAAAAAAAAATAACAGACAAGAGAACATAGAGGTGATTACAAGATAAATACTGATACGGTTAGGCAAGTGTGCGTGTGTGTGTGTGTGTGTGTGTGTACGTACATATACACAGATGATAGGTAGATAGATAGATAGATAGATAGATAGATAGATAGATAGATAGATAGATAGATAGAGTATATAAAGTGGAGTAGTCTGAGATAAGATTGGTGAGATGTGGCATAGCAAGTGGGTGGGGAGTAAGTCTTGGAGTTAGAAAGGTATGGATTTAAAACCTGTCTCAATCACTCACTAAATTGTCTTAATTTGAAAAGGAATAAAGAAAGCAACATTGTGCCATCATCAACTTTAGCTCTTCTCAGCAATGCAATGATCTAAGAAAATTCCAAAGATTCATGGTGGAAAATACTATCCACATCCAAAGAAAGAACTATGGAGTCTGAATGCAAATTGAAGCATACTATTTTCTCTTTTTTTGTTGTTGTTTTTTTGTTGTTGTTTTTTTCCTTTCTCATGGTTTTCCCCTTTTCTTCTAATTCTTCTTTCACAACATGACTAATGTAGAAATAAGTTTAATATGATTGCACCTGTATAACCTATATTAAATTGCTTGCTTTCTTGGGGAGGAGGGAGAGAAGGGAAGGAAGGAGATAAAATTTGGAACTCAAAATCTTATAAAAGTGAATGTTGAAACTATCTTTACATGCAATTGAAAAAAAATACTATTAAGTGGCAAAAGAAAAGAAAATTCATAAAGCAAGCATAACTGTTCTCTCTCCACTCTTATGTGACATAACTCTAGAATGTCAACTATAACAATAAGACCAGAGATAATATTAAAGACATAAATATTGCCGCTTGTTGTTGTTTGGCCTTCATTCTCAGAGAGAACTAATGACATCAGGAAGGTGATGTCTTGACTTGCAAGGAAATTAGATTTAAGTGAGGCAGGGCTGTACGAAATCACTGACTTTACTCTCTCCTCCAGGGCCATCTGAGTCCAGTGGCAATATATAGATCAGTTTGATTAGAGAAGGCTCTGGATGCAGAGGGAGTCCATGGCCTTTTTAAGCTAAGGTCTTTCCCAGGTCTCAGTCTGTCTGAGGAAACACCCACTCAGTGATTAAGGCTATGTAAGAAATGAGGCAAAAAATGGCCTCTTTTCCCTGGTCAAAAAAAAATCAACCTGAGAGGAGAAGACCCTCATGGTTTCTGGCCAAAATAAAAACAATTGTTATTTATGGTCCCTCTGAGCCATGAAAACCCAAACAATGTCCAAGTAAAGCTTTGTTGTTGGCCAATCAGTGAAAGCCAGAGTTATTTGGGTTTAAGGAATGGTTTTTGTTTATTCAATTATTATTTATTTTATTTATATTATATTACATTTATTAACATTGTTAAAAGTGAGAAAACCATTCTTGTTTGTAGATAATTTAATGGAATACTTAGAAAATCCTAGAGAATCAAGGAAAAAGCAATTGAGACAATAGTTTCAGTACAGTAGCAGGATGCAAAAAAAAAAGAAATAAAAAAATCATCATTTTTATAAGGTACTAAAAAAAGAGAAATAAAAAGAAGAGAAATTTAATTTAAAATAACTACAAAGTTCATAAAATATCTGGCATAATTATGGAGATAATTATAAATAGATAGATAGATAGATAGTCACACACACACACATATACATATACATACATAAACATACATATATGTATGTATATATTTATGAATATATTCTTTATTAAAATAAATGACATTTAAGTTAAAATTAAGATAAAGATCTTAATTAAAATAAAGATCTCAAAATTTTTAAACAGTTTCGATTTTTATGTTGGTAGTACAACTATAATGAAATGACAATACTACTTAGATTAATCTCAGAATAGGAGTTAGCTAGGTGGTTCAGTGGATAGAGTACTGGGCCTAGAGTCAGGTAGATCTGAGTTAAAATCTAACCTTAGACTTTACTTTCTATGTGACCCTGGGCAAGTTGATTAACCTTTCTTTACCTTTTTGCTTCAGTAATAGCACCTATCTCCCAGAGTTGTTGCAAGGATAAAATGAGAAAATATTTGTAAAGCATTTAGCACAGTACCTAGGAAATAAAAAGCATTGTATAAATGTTAGTTATAGTTATTATTATTATGAAATTACCAGAGAGATACTTTTTAGAACTACACAAAATAACAAAATTCATTTGGAGAGGGAAAAAAACAGTGTAACACCTCAAGAGAAATCATTAAAAAAATTTAAATGAGACTATCATTCCCTACATTAAATTTCATTATAAAGAAATACCCATCAAAACAAATTGATACTAGTTAAAAAAATGAAAATAAACAAACTAAATTGGAAAGAATCTTTTTTTTTTTTTTTTTGGTGAGGCAATGGGGTTAAGTGACTTGCCCACGTTCACACAGCTAGTAAGTATCAAGTGTCTGAGGTTGGATTTGAATTCGGGTCCTCCTGAATCCAAGGCCAGAGCTCTATCCACTGTGCCACCTAGCTGCCCCCACTTAGGAAGAATCTTAAAAAGCCATTGAATAAAACATTCTTCAATAAATTTGAGATCATAAATTACTTGTGGAAGAACTCCCTATTTGACCAGAACTGCTAAAACTAGAAAACTGTTTAGTAAATATTAGGCTTAGACACCAATATCTTATACTAATAAACTAAAAAATGGATATAAGACCTAAATATAAAAGAAGCGTATATGTGTGTGTACATATGTATACATATATACATATACATTTCTTATAAAATATATAACTTAGAGCTTAAAAAGCTACTTAACAAATTGGATCACAAAGTTAGGATCTAAATGATCTCGATAAGGTTAGACCATTAGCTTGAATCTAATAAGATGAATTAAATAGGGTTAAATGTAAAATCATCACAGTTGAGCTCAAAATATCAACTTTACAAGTACTCAATGGATGGTATATCATTAATATAACAGTCTGAATAAAGGATCTCAGCATTTTGATGGACCAAAAGATCAGTGGTGTGCTGTGGGAGCCAAAATAGCTAATGCACTATTGGATTACATTAAAGAGGGGGAATTACAGCTTCAAGGAAAAACGACATGATAATCCCTCTCTACTGTGCCCTGGTCAGATCAGATTAGGGTAGCAGTGTTTAGGAAGAACATCAATAAGCTAGAAAATGTCCAGAGGAACTAGAGCAGGAGTGGGAAACTTGTGTCCTTGACTGAATCCAAACTTCACAGAACAAATCCCCCTAATGAAAGACTTGTTATGGAAAACTTGGACTCAGTCAAAAGGCCACACCCAAAGACTTAGAAGGCCACATGTGGCCTCAAGTCCCCAAGTCCCTCACTCCTGAAGTAGAGCTAGGATTCAATGTCTTAAGAGGATTGGCTGAAGAAGGGAGTTTAGCCTAATGAAGAGAAGTCTCAGTTGTGCTAAAGTATTGAAGAATTGTTATATGGAAAAAGGGTTAGACATTCTGTTTGTTTCCAGAAGGCTGGAGCAATGGAGAAGCATTGCTAAAAGGCAAATTAAACTTGGCATTAGGAACAACTTGCAAGGAATTATAGTTATCAAAAAATGGAACACACAGTTTGCATATGATGACCTTCCAGAGAAGGCTGAATGATCATTTGTCAAGAGTGTCTTAATGAGAATTTCTTTTCAGGTATGGGTTGAATAAAATGACCACTAAGTTCCCTCTAACTCTGAAACTTCATTTTTTGGAAACTTCTGTTTATACAAACTTCTGTTTGTGAGTCTATATTCTTTTCATACTTCATGAGTAGATTTTGAGGACTTCTAAAAAATAGAATTAAAATGCCCATGAAAAGAAGATACTTTGGTAGATTGATATATTTTTTAATTAAAAAATTCTTGCAAGTTAATCAATGTCTATTTTAGTATGTATGTACTTTAATTATAATTCCATTTCCAATGAGAAATGTATGTGTGATTTGTCAGCTTACATTATGTCTAATTGCACTATTGTCAATTGTCCAAAGATCTATTAGCTATTGGTATCCCTGTTTATAAGACTAGTATATTCCTTGGTTAGAACTCCCTATCTTATATAGAAAAACAAGATTTAAAGAAAATGGGTATGCTTGTGAGATTGATACCCATTTTGGCCAACCAGATTAATCTGGAGAATTCATTTGTTTTATGATCCCAGGCTTAGCTCTTCTCTTTAGCTAGTTATCTTATAAATCAATACCACTGTTAACAAAGAAAACAGCATATGTCTAGATCATTGCAAATCTTTTACTATATAAAAACAATTTAAAGTGGACATCCCACAAAATTAATTTAGTCAATTCATATCAGTATGCAGAATCTTTTTTGACTTACTTGCCTGTCTTACATCCTACAGTTTCCTAATCTGAAGGAATCTTAGAGGTGAGAATATGTGTTGTTAGCACTGGACAAGCTTTTTTGTTCATTTGTTTCAGTTGTGCCCGACTGTTCATAACTCCATTTGGGGTTTTCTTGGCAATGATACTAGAGTGGTTTGCCATTTCTTTTTCCGTCTCATTTTACAGATGAGGAAACTGAGGCAAACAGGGTTAAGTGACTTACCCAGGGTCACACAGCTAGTAAGTATCTGAGGCCAGAGTTGAACTTACAAAGGTGAGTCTTCCTGATTCCCAACCCATTTCTTTATCTACTCTGCCACCTAGCTGCCACCTTTGTAAGGAAAGACCTTAGAGAAGATCTAATCTATCATCTAATCCAATCCCTAATCAGATCAAAAATTACAACTATAACATCACTGAGAATTGCTCATCCAACCTCCTTAAGAATAACCCCAGGGGACAGGTAGGTGGCGCAGTGGATAGAGCACTGGCCCTGAAGTCAGGAGGACCTGAATTCAAATGTGACCTCAGACCAAGCACTTGACACTTACTAGCTGTATGACCCCGGGCAAGTCAATTAACCCCAATTGTCTAAAAATTTAAAAAAAAAATTAAGAATAATCCTAGTGAAAGCAAACTTATATTAAGAAAAAAAAACATTCTGCATCATTTTTATATATCTTTAATTGTCGAATTTGTGTTCAACCAAAATCTGCTTTCTAATGACTCTTACCATGCAGTCTTTTTTTGTCCTGTGAAAGCAATTGGCATAAATGAATACTTTTTTCTATATGATGACCTTTTAGATGCTGGAATACAGCTGTTATTTAAAATAATATGAAATTTGCTGTTATTGTAAAAAAAGAAAACAAAATACTATCATGTTAAAAGTAAATAGTATTATTTTATTAGACAATGTTCTTACAAAATATCCAGCAGCTCACCTAGGCATTTTGTGTTGATTTCAAGAAATTGAAGAATCTCTGTGTTGTATAGCTTCAAGAAAAGCTGAAGTCTCCAATTGATTCTTCACTTTCTTAACAGTATGACCTTGGACAATCCACCTGTAAAACTGACATCTTTATTTCTCATCTGAATTACAGGAAAGATTTATGAAAATGATGGCTTGCTTATGTTTTAAGATATATTTTAATGGGCCATGTCAAACATCATTGCTTTCATTCATTCAAAGATTTATCAGCACCTAGTACCTGAACCTATACTACATTTACTGTTCTTACTATTTAAAGATCATAGTGGTAAAAAATAGAACAACATTTCCTATTTTTTTCTTTCATTCTTTTAGGTTGCTTCCAACTATGTAATGTTTTTCGATCGCATGAAATGGAAATTGACCAGTGTTTGCTGGAGTCCCTACCATTAGGCCAGAGACAGAGGCTGGTGAAACGTATGCGCTGTGATCAAATAAAAGCCTACTATGAACGAGAGAAAGCCTTTCAGAAACAGGAAGGATTTGTGAAGAAGCTGAAACATGGGAAGAATCACAAAGTTCATTTCAACCTTGCTGACATGATACAGGATGCAATTATCCATCACAATGATAAAGAAGGTACATTTAACAGAAAAATGTGTGTGTGTGTGTGTGTGTGTGTGTGTGTGTGTGTGTGTAGTGCAATGTATGCACATGACTTTTTAATTACCATTTTTCTGTATATTTTATTTTAGGTAGCAGCTCCTATTTTTTTTAAACCACTTGAGATATCCAAATTCTCTGGTTAAAAAAAAAATGCCTGTTCCAATGTTGATTTTAATAAGGTTCAGTGCCCTTAGTTAATGGATGGGAATGTGATCTATTTCGGGTGACATAGGGTTTTTCATAGGTTCTATCGTGGTATAATTGAAAAGGGGCATGGATCTGGAATTATAGGACCTGCACTGAAATTCCATCTCTGATGCTTACTAACTTGTGTGTCTTCACTGGTACATAGTAGGCACTTAATAAATGCTTGTTGTCTTGTTGCCTTGACGTTGGACAAGTCACTTAACCTCCTTCAGTTTCCTCATCTGTAAATAAGAGTGTTCAACTAGATATTCTTTAATGTGTCATCCAGCTCTAATTCTAAGATCCTATGAGACAATTCATTGAAATGGCAGGGTATGGAGACTGCCTTTTGGAAATTAGTTACTATATACAACCATGCTTCTATAGATATGATAGTAATAACAAGATTCATCCAGGATAGTCAAGTCTTATAAAACACAAAGTCCTATTATTGTTTTCTGTATCTGCCATAGTAGGAGTTTAATAAATATTAATTCATTAATTACTTTCCATTTATCCTAAAGGATAAGCTTATTTTCCCCAGGTGACATATCAAAACTGGCTGACCTGTCATGCAGACATTATTTGAAGGAATCAGAATGTTTAGGCTGAAAAGGACATTAGAATTTATCTAATCAAATCAATTCATTTGACAGGTGAGAAAATTAAGATATGGAGATGTTAAGGAGGTGTTCAATACCATACCAACACCAATAGGGCAACTAGGTGGCACAGTGGGTAGAGTGCCAGACCTGAAGTTAAAAAGACTCATTTTCATGATTTCAAATGTGGCATCAAACACTTGCTAGCTATGTGACCCTGGGCGAGTCACTTAACCCTGTTTGCCTCAGTTCCTCATCTGTAAAATGAACTGGAAGGGGCAGCTAGGTGGCTCAGTGGATAGAGCACCAGCCCTGAAGTCAGGAGGACCTGAGTTGAAATCCAGCCTCAGAAACTTGAAACTTGGTAGCTGTGTGACTCTTAACCCCATTGCCTAGCCAAAATAAAAAAATGAGCTGGAGAAGGAGATGTCAAACCACTCCAGTATCTGTGCCAAGAAAACCACAAATAGGGTCACAAAGAGTTGGACATGACTGAACAACAACAACAATATATAGAGAGTTTGTTGCAGAATACAGATCAGAACCTAGGTTCTAGATCAGACTTTTGATCTAATGATCTTTTTACTGCACCACTTTCAAATTTAAAATTACAAGATTTTGAGGAAACTAAAAAAAGCATGTACTTATTTTTATCTTTGCTTAACTTTTATCTAATCTTGTTTTGTTAGTATCAGTTTTAGTTTATCATAGACCTAGGTCTTCATCCTCACAATAATCACTAATTGTTTAATAGTTTAAGGTTCACAAAGCATTTTACCTGGATTATTTCTTTTGATTCTCACAATAATCCTTTAAGAGGGGTACTAAAAACATCTTCATGCCCGTTTTATACATTAATAAAAAGAGGCTTATAAAGTTAAGACTCTGTGGGCACATAGATGTTTAGTAAGTATCAGAAAAAGGATTTGAACTTATTTCTTTCTGACTCCAAGTCTAGTACTGTGTCCCCTGGATCATGCTGTCACTCAATGACTATGCACTTAGATAGTAGTGCAAGCTTGGACAAAGCACTCATCATCTCAAGGCCACAGTGGCAGGAATAAATTGCTGCTGCACAATACAATCCAATGAAGAGCATGATTGATGAGAGAATTGAGAATACAGCTCTTGTGAAAAAACCTCCACCCCATTCCCGAGAGAAGATGCCCAATGGTCCTGTCTGTCAACACAAGACCAAATGGACTTGAGATCCAATCCACTTTTTGAAGGATACCTAACAAAAAACAACTATCAAAATAATACCATGTGCTCTCTGGGGAAGCTCAACCCAGCATGCAATATGTGTCTTGCCCCTGCTTATAAAAATACTGAAAAAGAAGGAGAAAAAAATATTTATACACTGATCAGGAAGGGGGAAGCCACTATAGTCATGTAGTTGAAATAAGTGACACTTCCCCCCTTTAGAGTGACAGGGGACCATGAATCTCTAGCAACAGCAAAGTCTTGATATTGGTGATCTGTTTTGACCAATTGTTTCTGCTTATACAGAACAGGACAGATATCAATTTAATTGAATATGGATGCTCCACAGTTGGGATCCTCATAGGAGAATGGAGAACAATTTCTTTAATAGAAGCATATTAATAACCTCTAGGCAAAACCAGTCCACAGGAAAGTAAAAGCAGATAAAAATACTTGGCAAGGAAGTTCCCTGGAGGGTCAGGATCTCTTTATCAGTCTTAGAGCTATTTTTCTAACCTATCTGTCAGCCCTGATGAGTTGAATGGAAGTATAGGAGTTAACTCAAACTTCTTAGGTCTAAAAGTGTCTTGGCCTACAACATAGGGTATTGAGAAAGTTCCCTTCATTTGTAGGTGTCAGTATGGTTCTTACAATGTCTACCATTCAGATTGATGAGTTTTCTGATGTTTGTGTGTACCTAGGAAAATGACGATATCTCAGAAGAGATGGGGCATTCCATTTTTATCGATCTTTGGGCAATAGGAAAGACCTTACAAGATAATGTGAGCTGATTATATTATGAAGGGAAGTCACCACTAATGAAATCTGTTTCCCATCTTGGTCAAGTTGGACCTTGGCTGAAAGAAGAACTCTCAGACTTCCACTATTGTTATCACTTATAACATTAACACACTCAATTGTCTGCTCTGAAAATTTGCTGGGATTGAACTGTGTGTTCTTTTCATCACCTAATTTGTGATGCTGTGATTTTATATCTATGACTGAAGGAGAAGAAAGCATCAAAGATGACTCCAAAACTTAAACCTAATCAGATACAAAAGTATATTTATACCACAGACATAAAGAGGAGAGTTAGGAAGTTCCCTATTTTTTAAAAAGTAATTTCTAGTCATAAGTGTTTATGTGTTAAACTTTCATACTGGTATAATGGGGACTTCATATACTTTCCATAAAATTTTGCTTCACAAAAAATATCTCCCATCTATATAGGCATAAAGTCTTTTGTGTCTTTTGAAGCTCTCTTCACATAAGCAAGGAATTGATTCATATTATTTAAAGTTTGATGTGACCACAATGATTGCAAGAGGTTGAAGTTGCTTTCAGGTTGCTGAAAGCCCCAAATCATTACAGATGCAATCATGAACGACAAAAAGCTTTAAGGAAACATGGGGAAATCTCCAGTGCTGCTTGAATAGTCAATATGTAACCACAGAAGTATGTTTATTTGAGTAAATGGAAAATGTTTCCTAATGAGAATCAAAAGCAAGAGGAACTCTCTACTTCTTATTCAATTCAAGGACATTATAGAGTGATGAAAGTTCTTGAAAAATATAACATAGCAGTGCTAGGCAAAATAAAACTAATGAACATAATAGCCAACATCTATATAGCACTTTAATGTTTGTAAACATTTTACAAATATTATGTCATTTTTGTCCTCACAACCACACTGGGACGTAGGTCCTATTAGTATTGCCATTTTGCAGGTAAAGAAACTAGGCAAATATGATTAAATTACTTACTCGGTGTCACACTGCTAGTATGTTTTGAACTCAAGTCTTCCTGAAACCAGGTCCAGTGCTCTATCCACTATACTACCAAGCTGCCTTAATTTTTAAAATATATATTTTCTATATATGAATCAGAGTATGATAAAGCATCTGGATGTACAACAGCCATATCTACTGAAGCCACAGGGGGTGAAAGTGCTTGTCATGGAAGTCCCTAGCACTGTCAAATTGTTCAGTGTCAGAAATGAATATGATCTTATCAATGGAAAGAATATTAAAGAATTATCATCTATTTTGTCACTGTACTCTGTACACTGTACTTGAAGGACCATGGGATCTTTCCATCTGCCTTGTAACTGAAATGTTCCATGTGTGTGTGTGTGTGTGTGTGTGTGTGTGTGTATCCTTTCTCTCATTAGAATATAAACCCCTTGAAGGTGGGCATTTTTGCTTTCCACATAGTAAGCACTTAATAAATGCTTAGTCATTCATTCATTCATCCACAGAGTAACCTGTTCTAGTCAAAAGAAAACTGGCTTTGGATCAGAGGGTCTGTATTCAAATTTTAGTTATGTTATATATGACTTGGATGAGTCAGTCATTAATTTAAGCCCTTGGACCTCAGTTTCCTTATGTACAAAATAAAGGGGTTGGATTTGATGAATTCTAAGTCCTGGGATAGTTCCAAAAAGTAGAACAAATAATTTGGTTATTCTTCACAAAATGATTGGTTTTCAGCAGTAAGTGAAACTCAGTTGTGCTATCAGGTACTAGTAATAGACAGGAAAAAAAATCTTAAGAAGCCAGGTCCTAGAAGTATTGCAGGGTAGATAAATGCATTTTTCTATTGAATAAAAGGTCCTTGTATTTTTCCAATGTTGCTGATATCCCCTCTTCCTCTCAGCACCGTAAATAGAAGTGACTGGTATTGTATGACCAGTTTCTTTTCATTCAGTTTTTGAAGCTCAAGTCAAATGAGAAATCAGCAATTTCTCAGAGGTTCTCTTTATGGGAATCTCTCCCACCATAAGATCCTTAACAGCTGAATATTAATATCTTACAAAGCTGCATGCATAAAAGAGCAGTTTGTTACCCCTTCAATGACAATAAATTTTACTGGTGCTAGCATTTTTTATTAGCCTATGAAATTATTCATGCACAACTTTCTCGAGTAATTATGTTGCATCAGAAAAAAATTAAAGTAGAAAGGTTGGTTTGGGCTGTTGGGTTGAAGAATCCATTTGTTTTTGAGCTAGTATGAACGGCCAAGTTGTTTTACAAATGTTTCTACAATCCAATCATTCTTCTTGATATGGTGATTATGAAGTTTTGGAAAGGAAATAATCAGAAATATTTTTAAAGCTATTTTCCTGCCCAAATTTGCTAATTCTCCTCTGCTATTTTTGTGCATTTAGTGTGTATATGTAAATTTAGGTGGTTGCCAACCTTGAATTTTGTTTCATATTTGCTGACTTGGGCTAAATAAAAACAAAAATCTTTCCCAAAGGAAACAAAGCTTCTGATGTTACCTGTGTTAAAAAATTTTATAGCATTCTACTGAAGAATCAATTCAACTTCTCTTTTTCTGTTGTTTGATTTGATAACCATCATTTCTTTTTCCTAAGGCTGGACCTGGTTATTGTCTTTGTCACTTCATTGTTATGTTCTGATTATTGATGGTATTTTATTGTCAGCAACATCTCATTGTAATGTACTGTGACATTCTGAAGTGGGCTTTATAACTCATTTATTCCCTCATGAACTAGTCTGTATCATTCTCTGAGAAAGGCTCTGACTTCCAATGTAATTGTCTTACATCCAAAAACAAAAACAAAAACAGGCAAACCAGAGATGAAGTTCAAATTAGAGTATATGTATTTTAGATTTTTTTGTTTTCTGTATAGTCTTAACATCCTTTCATACTTACTTAGAGTAAAATGTACTTTGATTAACAGTGACAAAATTAGCTGTATTGAGGTCTCCACAGGAGAGGTAATTCCTGTCTCCACCTGGAGCCCTTCTCTCTCCCTTGCCTAGTTGGCTTCCAGGATCCCAACCCCCATTACAAATGGAACTGCCAGAGGCAGAAATATGTTATCTGTGAGTGACAGGTGCCTTTTCTCCCTTTTCCTCTCCCCAGCCAAGCAATTTTCTTCCTCCACTCTTTTTCTCCCTCCCATTGACTTAAGAAAGAACACTGAGTCAAATTCATTTGGAAATAACAAAGAGGAAAGGAAAACAAGGGTAAAAAAGTCAATCATGAAGCCAGCTTGTTGTGAGCAGACACAGGAACAATGACACTAGGTTTGGAATCAACTAATAACCCTTTAGGAGGCAGCTAGGTGACTTAATGGGTAGATCTCTGAGCCTTTACTCAAGAAGACCTGAGTTCAAACCCAAATTGAGACATTTACTAGCTGTGTGACCTTGGGTGAGTCACCTAACCTCTGTTTCCTTTAATCCATTGGAGAAGGAAATGGAGAACTATTCCAGTATCTTTGCCAAGAAAACCCCATGGACAATATTGATGTGCTGTCATCCACAGAGTTGCGAAGAGTTGAATATGGATGAATAATAACAACAAAAATAACCCTTCCACTACCTGGGTTGATCACTTAAGTATCCTGGATAATTAACAGGAAAATCTGCTTTATAAAATCTGAGTGAAGAATCCAGAATTGATAGCTCAACACAGCACTTTATGTTGAATAAGTGCTCAATAATTATTCATTGATTTATGAATTAATTGGTCACATACATTGTTGTTTTCACTCCATTTTGTAGAATATCATTAGAAAACTATTTAGATAGTTATTGTTTCTAGAGAAGTTTGTCATTAGGTCAAATAATTATTCCAGTTGTCTCATTAAGACTGTTGTGCAATCCCTTTTTGGCTTAGATCATTTGTATTCTCTAGTCCTTTACCTTGGACTCATTAGTAAATACATAACCTCATAGAATAATGGCCTAGAATCTGGCCTCATTATTTCTATTACTGTAGTGATAAACTAGCAAATACTCAGAACAATCTTTCTTTTGCGGAGGTGCAAATGTTGAAAAATGATAGTACGTGCATAAGTTCTCAGCACCTCAGCCTATTAATGCTGTCTTTTCAAAATGGGGATGATTCCATTGATTTACTTTCATTTATTTATTTTTTGGTAGCAACAGCAATACTGATTGATCAGTCTTAAATTTTTCACTCTCTCTATACTATGACTATTTGAATCAATGTATAAGATGATTGACTCAATCAATGAAAAGTCATTTATTAAATACCTTCTTTAAGAATCTACATTATAATTGGAGAATATAATTGGGGAAACAACTTATGCACATATAATCACTTAAAGAATAACAATATAGCACAACTGCAAGTAAAATACACTAGAGTAAGTATCATGGTTAGGGGGAAGGAAAGCTTTGATTCTCCTCTTACAAATTCTCTTTGCATTGGGTTGTCATACAATTATAACTACTGTACACAATGGGAACAGCTAATTGACACTGAGACAAGCTGTTAAATAATTAATCAGCTCCATATTTGCAAAAACATAACTTGGCCAAATATCTTGTACCTCCCTTTGAAAATATAAACTATTTTCAAGTGTCAGAATGGAAGGGGACATGTCAAGACTAGACAGATGTCCACTCTATAGATTTAGTATGTTAAATTTGTGCAACTCGTGACAGATGCTGAATTAAGGAAAAGTGGGCATTTTTTCATGGTCATACTGTTATGATTAGTCAACCGTGATGTCTTCAGTTATTGAGTACCAGCTGTTAGGTAATTACAGCTATCTATTAAGAAAAAGTTATAAAATGATAAAGAATTGAAAATACATTTCATACATTGTGTAGGTTGTGAATGAGTTTAATGAAAGCCTTAATATTTCATAAATTTTTATTCATTCATTAAACATTTATTATATGCCTAGTATATAAAAGAAATGTCTTTACTTGGCAAAATGAGGGTTGCAAAAGGAAAAAAAGGCTATAATTCCTACTTTAGAGAAGTTGACTGGTTAAAGAGATTCAAACTACATATAACAAACTATTAGAAGGAAGTTCTAAAGCAGTATATAATGAAAGATGTGAGGGTGCTATATATAGACCACTTGCAAAAGTGCTGAGAGTATTTAAAATGAAAGAGGAAAAATTATTGTAGGTTAAGCCTTTAAGTAAGACCTGAGTATTCAGCTGAATCTTAAAGGAAGTTTATGAGTAATTTTGGTTAAGATGAAGGAAAAATGTATTCCAATTGTGAGTAATGGCTTATATTAATTCACAGACATAGAAGTAGTTAAGGCATGTGAGAGAGAATATTAGGAGCCCTTTATAACTGCTCTACTAGCATAATACTATAATAATACCACATAATAATACCTTTCCATAATACCACATTAATTTCCTCAATACTCTTGTTCAGGCACCTATGTCTGGCAAGGCTGCATTGAAACTATTCAAGACATATGATTACCTATCCTGTTTTTAAAGCTCTTTAGCAAAAAGAAAAAAAATTTAAAGTTAAGAAGTTCTTACCATTAACTAAAGGTCTCTCTTCAATGTAAATAATTTCCACTTCCTGTATTCTCTCTGGTGATATTCAGATACATACCACATTCTAAGCCTTTGAATGCAAACCACACATCTTTTACGTAAGCCATTGTACAAAAGTGGTCTAGATTAGTACAAATACCATTCTGAGAGCACACAATTTTCTTCCTGTTATCACGTGGAATATGTAGAATAGTAATAGGATAACTTGGAGCTTCATTCTCACACAGGACATTATCCAGGTTTGGCACCACCTTTCCCAAGACCAAGTCCTTGGATCTCTCCTCTCAGGGTTGGGATAAAGCATAGAAGTGGCTTAAAGGCAACATGGTTATAATGAACCTTTTCCAACATATTAACTGGTGTGAGTTGTGGAAAGAGGTGGAAAAGAGGAGACACAACAAAGATTTTCTCTTTCCTGGAGATCTAGTCCAAAATGTTAGGCCATAGTAAAGATGGCATTGCCATGGCAATTGTGTCACTCAACAGCCTTAAATGAGTTATGAATAAGTTTTTGTTAAGATTTTAAGTGGGAGAGAAAGATAAAAATATAGAGTACCTGGGTCCAAATCATTATCTGGGAAAGTCAATGTCTGATCATTGATGCATGAAGTAAAGGAAGAGTAAGATGGAACTCTCCAAATGAACCAAAGAAGACTTTAATCACCTGTCATTGATATAATCTTCTTACCTAGATGAAATGAAAGTTAAAGAATTGGTTCAGGCTATGATCACAACCCTGACCCTAGGGAAGCAGTGACTAGGTAGTGATCAATATCCCAGGAGTCTTCTATCTCTATGATGATAATTTAAATATCCCTACCCAATTTAATCAAGATTTGTTCAGTTTCTTATGATTTGATCAGTATCAGTGATTGTATTTGTGAATTAAGCAGAAAAGAAATGAGGATGAGGTAATCATATTTGTTAATGCTGTTAAGATAAGAGTTATGAATGGTTAATCCACAATGTATTGGTGATTATATTAATGGTATTTGATTTATCAAACAAATTCATACTGTCAGCCAGGTCTGGCAGAAGAATGTAATTACTGCATTATCCTTATCTCCCCCCATTCAGAATTTTGTTGAGTCATTGTGCTTTTCTTGGCAAAGATAATGGAGTGGCTTGCCATTTCCTTCTCTAGCTCATTTTGCAGATGAGGAAATTGGGGCAAACAGGGTGAACTGACCTGGCCCAGACATACAGCTAGTAAGCGTCTGAAGCCGGATTTGAACTCATGAAGATGAGGCTTGACTCCAGGCCTGGTGCTCTATCCACTGCACAATCTACTTGTCCCTTCACTCTAAGCATAGTGCTTATAATAAGGATCATTTGCCTCTACCTTTTTGAATCATTACCACTCACTCCTAAGAGATCTTTGCTTCAAAGTCACAACTTCTTTGGACTCTAGTATACTGTTGGTCAAACATTAGGGTTTTATGACCTGTGGAAGGCCTAGAGCTGTCATTAACAGAGTTTTGTGACCTTTGGAAAGCTCCTGCTGAGGTGGCCTGCTGTTGATGGCTGGTAGTTGATGACCAATTGCTAATGACCTGTGAAAAGCCTGATGACTAAATTTTGGTAAATGCTAAGCATTTCCCTTAGCCCAATCATGGAATTATACCACCTTATTTTACTTTTAGTACTCTTTCAATGGTTATAAAAATGTTTTCTTTTTCCCTCAGAGGCATCCCTAACTCTGAGGACAGTCTTGGACCCAATTAATTAGGGGCCTCCCAAGCTTCCTGATAAAATGATTGATTATGTTTGGAGCCCTGTCTAAGTGAATATTGTTACAGATTGGAATTTTGTGGCCCAAATTCTCCTTTATTTTTAGGGAGAACCATTGTATGTGCTAATAATCCATTCCCCATTAATTCTGTCCTTCATCATCACCAAAGAGGGGAGGGGAGGAATCCTAATCCATTGTTTAGTGGATAGTGAACTCTCAGTTAATGTTCTCCCAATTAGTCCCTGGGACTTAGAATTTTTAAATTTATTTATTTTTAACTTTTTTTTAAATTTTTAATCCCAAATTCTCTGCTTCCCTCCCATCTCTCTTTTACCCACCAAGAAGGCAAGTAATGTGATATCAATTATACATATGAAATCATACAAAGCATATTTCCATATTAGCCATATTACAAAAAAAGCAAAATGAATAAAGTAAGAAAATTTCACTGCAATTTATACTTAGAGTTCATGAGTTCTCTCTCTGCAGGTAGATAGCATTATGCATCTTGAGTCCTTCAGAATTATCTTGGATCATTGTATTAATTAGAGTAGCTATGCCTTTCCTAGATGATCATTATTACAATATTGCTATCTCCTGGTTCTGATCTCTTTGCCTTGCATCAATATATTTGGATCATCCCAGTTTTTTCTAAAACTACCCTCCACCTCACTGTTTCTTATAGAACAATACCATCACAATCATATACCATAACTTGTTTAGTCATTCCCTCGGTCATCATCTTTTAAGGCAAAAATCTTGTTTTGCTGTTATCAATCCCACCTTGGCTTCCATGACACTGCTTTCTCCTGCTTCTCATCCTTTCTGCCTGCTCCTTCATTTTCAGTCATCTCTGTGTTGAATCATAATCCATTTTTTAAAATTCTCTAAGTTTGGGCACTGTCCTAGGCTTTTATTGTTTTTCTCATTCCTTTGGCAAACACATCAGCAACCATAGATTCAATTATGAACAGCATTGACCAGGGGAGAAGGCACTAGATTTGTAGTTCTGAGACAAAGTCTCCAATCCCACCTCTGACACATTATTTGAATGACCTTGGGCAAGTCCCTTTATTTCCCTGGGTTTTTACTTCTTATTTTATAAAATTAGTATGTTCAACTAGATAATCTGTAATTATTCTTCCAGCTCTAGATATGTGTTTCTATAATCATGTAATCTATGTGCAGATAACTCCCAAATCTAGTATCCATTCTTAATCCCTCTTCTGAGTTTTAGTCCCATGTTGCCAACTGCCTGCTAGACATTTCCATCTGAATTTCCCATTAGCTGCTCAAACTCAATATATCCAAAATGGAATAACTTGCCTCCCCCCAAAACAAACAAACCAACCTTGTCCTTCTCCAAAATTTGTTATTTTTGTTGAGGTTGCCACTATGCTGCAGATCTCTCATCCTGGTAACTTCAAAGTCATCTTCAAAAATTCCCTTCACTTAATTTCTAATTCCTGTTGATTTTACTTTCATAATATCTTTCTCTCCATTCGTATAGACACAACCCTAGATCAAGCCTTAGTCTCCACTTGTTATCACTTCACTACCACTTTTGTCTAGTCTTGTAATTGATATGTTTATTTCCTGTCTCACTCTTCTTCAATTCATCCTCAAAACATCTGCGAAAATAACCTTATAAATAAAATAGATATGACCATCATTGTACTTTCCTGCTCTCAAACCATCAGTGGCTAGCTTTTGACTTTAGGACGAAATGCACGCTCCTCAGACTTCCATTTTAGACATTGTAGAATCTGGCTCCAACCTTGCTAACCTTATTTCATGTTTCTTCCCTTTACATATTCTAGCACTGTTTGGGGAACTGAAAAGAATGAAATAACAGTCTAAGACATAACCTGAAGGTGCTTTCAATCAAATTATCCCCTTACTGGTCAGGGATGTGAGGGAGGATATATATTCTCTCATTTACTTCTCTTTTTCTTAACACATATAAATGTTCTGATTCTTATATAGAGTTGGGGCTTCTTTTCACTTTTATAAACTCTTCATAGCAACCTCATCCCCAAACCAGTGAAGGAAACCATTCTGATTAGTTTGAAGGAAAAACATTTTTGGGGAAGTTCAGGGACAGATCTCCCCCTCTACCATTCATACTCCAAATGGAACTTTAGATATCTACTGTTTGCATTTTTTATCATAATCAACCTATTCTTCTACTGCTCACAGTTTAATGGGTCCAAAAAGATGCTTTTTCTCTTAGGAACACAGAAATAACACAACTCCTTAGACCCAAAACCAAGTGGGTAGGCTCCACTGAAATGGTACTATCTTACACAAATAAACAAATAAGGGCAGTAGCCTAACACTGTAGTCAAGGAACTATCCTGCCCCCATGGTCCTGTGAGCATTTGTGCTGCAGAGCACACCATATGAATCAAATATAACTTGATCTGCTGCAGAAGACACAAGTGATCAAAACTTGCTTGGTTGTTGTTAGCTTTACTGTCTCCCAGCTGCCACAAGCTGAGGAAGCATCAAATGGTGTATCACCCATCTGAGCTGCATAACTGCAATGTCTCTCCTTTCCCAATCAACCCATTCAAGTCACATTCCCTCTGTCTCTGCGCTTTGACAGCTGACTTTGCCATGCGTCTTGTGTGAGGGGCACAGTTTTCATCAAGGATATGCAATCTTGTTTTGACAGCTGTCTCTATTGGATGTCCTTGCCTGAAGCATATGGTTTTCCCTTAGTAGCCATGGGCTTGTTTCCCACCTGTTACATGATTTGTGTCTGTATCAGTGGATGTTTGGTGTGAACCACTGACAGCCTACAATGGAAAAGCAAAGACTATGACCTGTTGACATCTCATCACATTAGTACATAAAAAGGAAGCATGTTATCATTCAAGACCCTTTGAGGGAGTTATTAAACTAGTTATTACTCTTATCTTCTTCAACATATAAAAATAAAATTGAATAAATAATCCCAGTTCTGGCATTTTTTCAATTCAACAAATTCAGCAAACATTTGTTAAGCACTTAATTCATGCAAAATATTATGCTAAGTGATGGGCATATAGATATGATATAGGACACAATCTTTGCCTTCAAGCAACTTAATAGTGTAAAAATAGTATTAGCTTACATATAAATACGGCAAAAAGTAGAATATGATGTGAGCAAAGGAGAGATATAGACAAGGTACCATATGGGAAGATTTGAAGAGGGAGAACACTTTCAGCTGGGGGACATATATATGTCTTCTGTGATCACACATTTCTGTGTGTATATGTTTCCCACATGTATGATTTTATTGGGGTATAGAGAACTGGACACTGAGGAAACTCTTTTTAGCAGTATAGATCAGTACCTGTTTTTCAATTATAGTCTTAGGGAGTTACTTGGAGTAATGGGAGGTTAAATGCTTTGCCAAGGTCATAAACTCGTTATGTCTCAGAGGAGGTAACTTGGGTCTAGAACTTGAACATAGGTCTTTTTTGTTTCAAAGGCATTTTATCTATCCACTACCCAATGCTGATACTTCCCAATAGATTTTAACAGATAGAGAATGTATTTATTAAATACTTTCTGTGCGCCAAATGAATTGCTAAGTGTCCTAGGTATAAATCAAGGAAGTAGGACAGTTGTAAATCAAGTTAATCTAATAAGAGAAGACGGATGTAGAAAAATGTCAGTATGGGGGGAGGGAGATTGAGAGGATGAGTCTGTGTTTCTGGCTCTGCTTTGTTGTCAGAGGCTTTGTCTCTGAGAGCTCAGATATCAAAAAATACAAATATCTTCACAAGTCTCTGAATGCCCTTCAGATAACTGCTTTCTGGTAGTTATACTTTTCCTTTTAGTTAATTTAGCAGCATCATGGCAGTGATATCATTAAAAAACCTGTTGTCCTCCTCGGTCTTCTCCATTTCCCTGTCACTTCTTAAAAAGTAGAAAAAGTGGAGAAAGGAATTTATTAGACTAGAAATCAAGGCCCTTCTATCAATACCTATCTCATTGGCTACCTCTCTAAGCACTTCCTGAAAATCTTTCATGGAAATAGAAAATTTGTGGAAGAAATAACAAAAGTACATTCATAGTCAAGAAAACATTGCATCAACCAACACAGTTTTACAATAATAGTGGTTAGCATATTACAACTAAATCACATCACAATTCAGAAAACTTAAATGTCATTTACCTGATAGGGATGGGGGAAGGGAAGGGAATAAGAATTTATATAGTGCCTACTATGTGCCAGGCACCAGTAAGTGCTACAAGTTGCTACACAATTTCATCATGAACCTTTTGGAGTTGTCTTAGATTCTTGTGTTGCTGTGAAGAGCCAAGTCTATCAAAGTAAGTCATCCCATAATGTGGTTGTTACTGTGTACAGTGTTCTCCTGGTTCTGTTCATTTCATTCTGCATCAGTTCATGTAAGTCTGGTCTTTGTAAATTTTGACTTTAAGATATTACACTTTGGATTTGAATCACTAGGAAACATATTTCTTTCACTTAAGTATCATTCCTAATCCATTTCCCTTGGTGATATTTTTTTTACTTGACACCATGTTTTCTCAAGAACAATTAATGAGATCAGATGGAACAAGCTTACATGTCTGCTCTCTGTCCTTCATATCAAAAAGCCAGTTAAATCAAAAAAAAAATGTGTGGCACGTAGTTGATAAAGGTTTGAAGTGATTATAAAACCATGGTCACGAGGTCACAGAATTAGGTATAGAACAAATTTTAGAGGTCGTCTAATCTAACCTTCCATTTTCTAGATGAGAAAACAAAGGCCCAAAGAGGTCTAAGGTCCCACATATAGTAAAGAACAGAACCAAGATTCAAAGCCAGGTCATCTGACTACAAATCCTCTCTCTCTCTCTCTCTCTCTCTCTCTCTCTCTCTCTCTCTCTCTCTTTCTCTCTCTCATGCTTCAGTTTCATAATCTGTAAAATGAGGATAGTAACAGCACCATCCCTCTAAGAGAATTGTGAGGTTCAAATGATGAAATATTGATAAAGCATTAGCATAGCTCCTGCCGCACAGTAGACTCTGTATGTATTTTCAAGTGGCATTATAACTCCTAAAAATCACAGGACTCCAACGAGATTTACTTAAAAAGAGAGAGATAGTATGATTCTATGGGAAGAATAATGACTTTGGAATTAGAGCTCCTGAATTTACATCCTGGTTCTGGTACTTACAATCCAATTGACCCAGGCCAGTCAAGTCACTTAACCTCTTCAGGCCTTAATTTCCTCGTCTTTAAAGTAAAATGGTTAGTTTAGATGGTTTATAAGATCTCTTTCCAACAGTACATTCACTATGCTATGAATATTCTCCTTAATATCCACTGCTTTTTGATGCATTTGCATAAATTTTCTTAATATTGGCAAAAGTTCATAATCAACTATGGTCATGTGTTCTGCCAATTTTTGTGTATAGTGAAAAAAAATTCTGATCCCATAAACAATAAATCTGAATTTTTACCCTAGCAATGTTTTATTTTTAAATGCATTACAATTCTATTGCCAAAGGCAAACATACTCTATAAATTGTTTCCCTGCTATAATGATGTTCTACACAGCAGCTTGTGCCGCTGATAGACTGTTCTGTGTTTCTATGAAAATTGCAAACCATTTTTCCTTTTCTTAACTCTGCTGTGAACACAATGAATCATAAACCTCATGTTTTACACCCTCAGTAGCATCACATTTTATGGTTTGATGGATCAGAGAATTTAGCTGCAGCATTAATTCAATGAGCCAAAATGCTTGCTTCCTGAGTCTTAGTTTAATCAAAAGTCACAAACACTGGAGGATGAGAAATTTCAGAATGTGTGGCTGTTTGTCAGGCTCATATTAAAAGTGTACCTAAGTAATAATGGGAAAGCTTTTTGGGAATAATATCATGGTGACAAGAGCACCATGCCACAATGACAGAAAGCCCCCCACCCAAAAATAATAAAAGAATATGACTATCAGTCAATATATGCAAGGCGGGCCCCAAAATTAAACAAGACTGTCATAGGGCTTATACATCTAAACAAATTGAAAATAGCCACATAGGGAGCCATCTAGTATTTCTGACAATGACAACCAACCCATTGCCCAAGACATCTTTGAAACAACTTTTTAGAAATTGACTTCAAAGCTCACTTAGTATTCACCTGAAAAAAAAAAAAGTATTCTGAGTCTTTATAGCAACACCTTGCTTTCAACCAAAAATCACATTTCCTATTCTTGTCCTCCAAGGACTTTCAATTTACTCCAAAACCCAAATCCACATTCAAAAGATATTAATTCACCACTATTGAGACTATTTAGGAGAATGAGCCTCAAACTGTGAAGACCATCCCCAAAAAATAATGTCTTAGGGGACTAGGCTTCAAGAAACAATTAGTTTTATTCAGTCATGGAGTTGGAAAGGACCTCAGAAGCCATCAAATGCTCCATCTATTACTGAATAAGAATTCCTTACGTAATGTTTGTAATGAATAAAGGAAATTTCTTGAGGGCAGAGACAGTTTCATTTTTTTCTTTGTATACAAAGCACCTAGCACAGTGTGTGGTGTACAATAGGTACTCAATAAATAGCTATTCATTTTTGATTGGTGCAGTCAGCTGTACACCTCTCACCCTCCTGGACTACTGCCTGGACCCATGTGTCAAATCAACAAATAATAGAGAGTAAGAGATTACATACTCCCTATCCTCCAAAAAAAAGGATAGGTATGCATTTGACTTTTTTGATAAATCCAACTATCATCATTATTATCATTATCATAATTATCACTCACGTTTGAATAGGGCTTTAAGGGTTTAGCAAGTGCTATATTTACAAGATTTCTGTGAGGTATACCCTGCATTATTATCCCATTTTACAGATGCTCTGAGTGATGAATTGGTTTGTCTCAGGTCACACAGCTAGTACTCAATCAGTCAAAAAGAACTAATAAAGGCTTTCTTTGAATCAGCCACCATGTTAGGTGTGAGGCATACAAATAAAACAGTGTCTGTCTTCAAAAAACTTATATTCTGTTGGTGGAGATTAAAGGTATTTTTCCCTGAGAGGGAGGCACTATCATCTGGGAGGAATCAACAAGAGATAACCTTACAAGGGAACTATGGACTCTAAGATGAGGAAATAAGGAAGGAGTAAATTCCAGATATGATGGACAGCCTGTTAAAAGGCTTGGAAATGAGTGATGAAATGTGGTATGTAAAAAATAAACAAACAAAAAATACTAAGAAGGTTAATTTGGTTAGCCCGAACAAGTATGTGAAATGATGGATAATAAGCCAGCAAATGAAATTTGAGGCCAGGTTTCAAAGGTCTTTAAATGCTAAACAAAGGAGTAGAAAAGATTATATTTGGTCCTAGAGGTAAGTGGAAGCTTCAATATATTGAAAAGAAGAATAACCTGATCAAAGCTGTGTTTTAGGAATATCTCCTTGGCAAGTGTATAAAGAATAAACTGGGGGAGGGGGAGAAGGCTTGAGCAAGGGATACAGCACTTAAGAGACTACTAAAACAATCCATATATCCATCAAATATAAATACAATCTTTTAAAAATTAACCCAAAACTACACTGGAAATAGTACATTATAACAGACCCAACTGCTATCCACAAGTACCTTAGGGATAACACTAATCCATCAAAATCCATAATCCATAAAAAATCTTAAGAAGATTTTAATATGTTATAATTTGAAATAACACAGCATACACTCAGATCCTGATGGAGACAGCCCAGGACCCTGGATCTAATTGCTTTGGGAATAACAATACTTCCAGGACAGTGTCTTTAGCCAATATGTTGGCAAACAAACCTTGTGGAGATGCAGCTTGTCTACTGCTCATGCAGGTGCATGAGTAGTAAGGGGGCCTTGAACTAGGGTGGTGGTAGTGTGGGCAGAGAAAAAAGGAATGGAAGCAAGACATATTGTTGAGATGGAATTGAGAAAACTTGGAAAGTACTGAATATGCAGAATGAGGTAATGTAATGCTTGGCATGTTACCCCAGGTCTATTAAGTTGGGTGACTGGCAAAAAGGGGCATTCAAAAGAGGGGGAAGATTTGGAGGGAAAGAAAATGACAGCTGTTTTGGACATATTTAGCTTAATTTTTAACATTTATTTTATTTTTATTTAGGAATAAAATATAGCATAATGTTTATTTCTGTAACATAGTACAATTTAAAAAAAGATGATTGTACATGAAACTACAAACCTATTATGCACAACTTGCTATTCCTTTCAAATATACAACAAAATTATCATACAAATTTCTTTTTTTTCTTCCTCCCACCCCACCCTAGAGATGGCCACCATTAGACACAAATAGGTATATATATAAATTATTCTATACATACTTCTATTTATCAGTAATTTCTCTGGATGCGGATAGTGTCTTTCTTTACATATCCTTTATAGGACTGAGGAAAGAAGAAATGTATATCTCCAGGCTTTAGATAAAAATTCTCTTTTCCTTGTGTTTGTCATATCTTTGATACCTCCCCGACTACTAATTCATTTCATCAATAGTAAGTGGCAGCCAATTGAATCTCAGCAATGTAAAAAATTATATCTATTTCATGCTTTCCCAGTATTGTATTATTAGTTTTTTACAAACTACAAAACAACACGTTTTTGTCTTTCTTGGCTCCTATGGTAATTAAAAATTATTTTCTTCGCAAGTTCCAAAACTGGAATACATTGATTCCATTTTCAATGTTTCATCATTACAGTACTGGAAATTTTTTTTTTTACAAAAAAAAACTCATCTTGTATAGGAAACAAGTTGGTTTCATTATTACCATATAATTTTAATATGATTATCTCTGAGAGATACTTTATATAACAGCTATGGGTTACTTCTTATGAAATATAGAAACATTTTTTTTAAATCAATGGTATTTTCTACTTGTTCCTTAATGACAGAAAATCTTAGTGATAGCTTTTACAATCAGGAGGTAGCATGGTACAGTGGCATGAGCAATGATCCTACAGTCAGAGGACTTGTATTCACATTTTACCTCTTATGCTTCCAAGGTGTATGACTTTAGGCAAGTCACTTAAACTCACTGGGCCTTCATTTCTTCATATGTAAAAATAAAGGTGTGGGATGCTGAGGTCCTTTCCACTTCTAGATCTATGTGATATGTATGTGATTTCTGCACCAAACTCTTCACTATGCTGTCAGATAACTTTTAGTATCCTCTCTGTGTTGGTAATTGCCAAGTCTATATAAATAGGATGAACCTCTCCCACACAATACAGTCCTAAATTTCTACGTGTCTGCTGGGTATTTCCACCTGGATTTCCCACCAGCACTTAAATTCAATTTATCTAAGAACTGAATTCATGATCTTTTATCTCAAATTAGCTTGTCTTTCTCGGTCTTAAATCACTCAGGCTTGAATTTCACATTTAGTTTTCGTTTCTTCCTCTTAGTTATTTGCATGTCCATTTAGTCTCAAAATCTATTTGATTCTTAATTCACAACCTCTCCCACAGGCCATCCTTACTCTCTATTTGAAGGGCCTTTGTTAGCGCCTAAGACAGTGAACGGGGTTCAAAACTTCCTCTGGGAAAGGACTGTAAAACTATGATTCCCTCAGATTATGTCAGATTTCACTCCTCCCTGACATAAACTTCAGGCTTCAGGAACCCTGACCAATTCTCTATACTCACCGTGTTGATATGATGAATGATTTCCAACTCAGACTCAGGAGAGGTCCTTTGAATCAACATGTAGTCATATGAAAAAATGCTCTAAATCATTATTGATTAGAGAAATTCAGATCAAAACAAATTTGAGATATTATTTGACACCTACCAGATTGGCTAAAATGAAGGAGAAAGTAACAAATGTTAGAGGGGGTGTGGAAAAATTGGTACACTAATTCATTGTTGGTGGAATTATGAATTGATCCAACCATTTTGGAGAGCAATCTAGAATTATGCCCAAAGAGTTATAAAACTGCCTATACCCTTTGACTCAGCCATACCACTACTAGGTTTCTTTGCCCAGGTGATTAGGGAAAAAGGAAAAGAACTCATATGTTCTAAAATGTTTATAACAGATCTATTTATGGTTGCAAAAAAAAACTGGACATTGCAGGGTTGCCTATCACTTGCAGAATGACTGAACAAGTTTTGGTATATGATTGTAATGGAATACTATTATCCCTTAAGAAATGATGAGCTCAATGATCTTAGAAAAACATGGAAAGATTTGCAAGAAATAATGAAGAGTAGCACACAGAATGATGATAATAAGTACCTCATCCTATTTTCATGATTTTTATTTCTTCTGTTAGATATTTATATTTGGAAAACTTTTTTTAAGTACACAGCTTGGAAATTATAAATATATGAATGAAGGATTTATTAAAAGTTTACTATGTGCTAAGCACCAGAGATACAAATAGACAATCCCTGCTCTCAGGGGTCACAAAATCTAATGAGGGAGACAATGTATATGGAAAACTTCAGCTGCAAGAAGGGTGGAAAAGCCCCATGACCCTTAGTGTACAAAGCAAATGATAAGGCCTATTCTTTAATTTAATTTCAATTGATAAAATCATCTCTGTTTCATATGCTGAACCATTTGACAGTGCCAGGTACTTTGTAGTTCTATACAGAAAGAGCTTCTAGGTGGTTGTAGCACCTGCATGAGCAGTAGACAAGCTGCATCTCCACAAGGTTTGTTTGCCAACATATTGGCTAAAGACACTGTCCTGGAAGTGTTGTTATTCCCAAAGCAATTAGATCCAGGGTCCTGGGCTGTCTCCATCAGGATCTGAGTGTATGCTATGTTATTTCAAATTATAACATATTAAAATCTTCTTAAGATTTTTTATGGATTATGGATTTTGATGGATTAGTGTTATCCCTAAGGTACTTGTGGATAGCAGTTGGGTCTGTTATAATGTACTATTTCCAGTGTAGTTTTGGGTTAATTTTTAAAAGATTGTATTTATATTTGATGGATATATGAGCTCATTCAGGTGGATATTTGCTGCAAAGGAGCACATCATAATTCAGCCATGCCTTTTAATTTTATACCGTTAGTGCCCATATCCTTTTATAAAATCCTACATAGAAGATCTCCCTGATATGCTGGAGTATCTCCTGTGTGTGTATATATATGTGCATATGTGTGTGTTTGTGTGTGTGTGTATATATATACATATATAAATATATACACAGACACATATATATACATACACACATATATATGTATATGTATACACACATGTACACACACATATGGGTACCAGTAAAGCATGTAAACACTCTATCATGTTATTGCTCACTCTCACTTCATGAGTGGCCCACATCTTTTTCTGTTCATACATTTCTGTGATACCGGTTACCTCAATTGTTGTCTGCAAGTCACCTTTGATCATAAATGCCAGCTATTTGAATCCACTTTGGGTCTCATTACTGTCCTATTGGTCTGCCAAAAATTTGATTTTTCCAAGATTGTAGCTAGCTATGGTTCACAGCCAAATAATATTGTTGGGAAATGTTTGTCACTCTCATGGAAGATGTACTGTGTAGAGTTCTTTTGGAGGCTCCTCTTTACAGTTGATATTGTATTGATTGTATCAAGCCCCAGAATACTACACAGCCTACTCAATGAACTCCATGACCACTGAAAGAAATGGATCCAACAATTCACACAGGCAAAAAAAAAAAATAAATGAATATTACCTGTTGAGTAGGCTATAACATCAGTTATAATCTAACTATAACATAAGTTATAGCCTAACTATAACATAACTACTGAATTGGCAGTCCCTCAAGTTAGTCCATCAATGCTGGATGCCTTGATAGGCACAGACGACAGTGATCTAGGTCTGTAATCGGATAAGAGGAAGAGGATTGGATCTATTGTAGTAAGGAAATTGCACTGTTTTTAATTATTATAAACTGCTTCCAGATACTCAAGTCCATCTTTTCTTTTTTTTTTTTTTAATGCCACCTTTACTTCCTCTGGTACTATATGTTTGCAGATTGTGGAATACCATGTAGAATCATTATGATGATGATGATGATGATGCACAATTTATGCCTCAAAATATTATATGATATAGATACTCTAAATATTATTAACCATATGTTACAGATAAGGGAATTTGAGGTTAAAAAAGTTTAAGCAAATTGCCCAGAGTCACACAGCTATTAAATGCTGGAGTCAAGATTCATGATCTGATAAATAGTGGTGCTCACAGTAATATAGACCAATTGTGTAGTAATATAAGTCAGGAAAGTGGTAATATAGATCAGTTATATTGGATATATGAACCCAGGAGATGAGAAAACTGATATAAATTTAAGGGAGCTGTGAATATGAAGTTGAAGGTTCCCTAGATTTTGAAGAAATATCAGTTGGTTTTTGAGATTCTATTGAATGGTCAGTAGTGGGGAGGGATATTTGGGAACTGGGAACATTCTAAAGGAACTATACAAGAAATAAACTGCTAGGTGAATATTATGATCCACATTTAACTAGTATATTCATTGTTTTTTTAAAGCTGGAAAAGACCTTAGTAACCATTTGATCCAAATCTCTCATTAAGTAGATGTGTAAACTGAGTTCAGAGAAATAAATTGGTATGCCCCAGATTACACAGCTAGTGGCAAAACTGGGATTTAAATTCAGGTACCTTTCCTAGTCTAGGATTTTTTTCCATCACATCTTACAGAGCTTTTAACTTTTCAAAGCATTTTTTGCATCTATTATGTAGTCCCATCAACTTATGCCTAGAGCCCTGTGAGGTTAAATAGGATGGGTGTTATCATCCTGAGTTTTACAGATGAAGGAACAAAGAGATTAAATGAATGGTTGAAGGTCACCCAGTTACTTTTTTTTCAGTTATGAGCCAGGACAGAACTATTGGTCTACATTTCTTATCCCTAGGCTCTTTGCATCATCTTATTGTTTCCCCTTTCCGCAGAGCTAAGACAAGTGGCATGCTATAGTGCCAGATACAGTAGGGGACAAGTTAGCACTGTAAAGTTCCTGTTTGAAAATTCAGCTCCTTGTGAAATTTGTCTTCTTTTCCTGTGCGATTCCATCTCTGACTTTCTTTGCAAAATAAGAAAACAGCATTTTAAAATAGAGAAATTCAACTTTCTTAGGACATACTTATTCCACAGAACTAGAAATTAATTGTATCCAAATCTCTGTTTAAAAAAAAAACAACCAAAAAAAGAAATACACAGACTTTCCAACTAGAGGCAAATCTTATTAATCCTAAAAAAAATAAGCAACATTTTCTTCCATAACACAATCAGAGCCTTTTCACCTTACATCAGATGTGTCACAGTATTTCTTTGAGATGAGCTTTCATTCATTTTTTTTGCACATGATTAATGAGATTTTTTTCTTCAAATAGAAGATTTCAGTTACTTTCTTAAGATAGAAGATAATTAAACATTTTCTTTGGCTGCAGTGATATATCTTTCTAAAAGAATTATTTAACTTCACATAGGGTGAGATGACGTAGGATGACAACTCATTTCATTTTAAGAGTCCATGAAACCATCCAGCTATTTCTCCTTTCACTTCAGGTCCTGAAGAAAACTAGTGGGTATGCCCAAGATTTTTAAAAAGTCAGTGTGTTAGAATGGAAAGGCGAGTAGAGATGGATTCGGGAAGAACACTGGGTTCAAATCTTATCTATTACATTTACTGGTTGTGTGACCCTAGACAAATCACTTTTCCTCTCAGTACCCAAGTTTCCTCATCAGCAAAATGAGGGTGCTAATACTTGAAGAGTCCATACTACATGGTTGTTGAAAGGATGAAATGAGGGAAAATATGTAAAACACTCTTCAAACCTTTAAGATACATATATGTATAACATATATGCATATATACACATATCCATGTATGTACGTATGTATATATGTTTTGAGAGATGCAATGATTTCTCATAAACCCTGAGTTAAATGGAGTGTCAAGAACAGGGTTGAATCAGCAGTTCATAGAAAATTTAAACAACAATAAAAAGATTTCTTGTATTACAATCCTTTTGTGATCAAACTTTCAGGAGGCAAAATCCACAAATAAGCAATCTGTGCCTGAAAAATGAGCCTCTTTGTGTAGTGTTTGCATGAAATAATAGGACATAATTCCAACTAAATATAGCTGTATGTTTCTAGTCATCATTTCTTGAATACCCCAGGGCTATATAGAATTGACAATTACTTGTATGATTTCTCTTAAATTGAAAATGATTTTTTATAACAAAACAAGATTATATTTTTGTTCCAATAAAATGAAAATCGCAAGTATATCTCCACTCAAAATAGTCAAAACTCAAAGTGAATTATAAAAATACAGGACTTTGCATTTTTATAACTAGTAGAATGGTACAGGTAATGGTAAAACCATTGAGAAAGTTGAAGAGAATAAGAAATTAGTTGACTGAGTCATGAATAGCAATTCTGTTTCCTGGAGCAGGAAGCACAAAATGTGTGTGGGGCAAGCATCATGAAATGTGTGCTTAAATTATATTCCAAAGATAGATTCAATTGTATGATGGTGGTTGTAGGGAAACTCAGACATAGGTCACAATTGGGTAATAGCCAATGCTATGTATTTGACAAGACTGGTTGGGTCATTAAGGACAGGCTAGGGGTGTATGGGGTGTTCACGGAAGACTTGCACCTCTGATTTGAGGGCTTGCCAAGCCCTTTCAGAGTTTCTTATTCACCTTTGGTGTCTACTTGGCACTCAACTCTCACCTGTGGTTCTAAGAAGCTGTAGTATAGACAGCAGTCACACCCTAGTAAACCATCTCATCAGACATGCTAAACCAGGTTGAGCTTAACCAATGGGCTTCAAACTCATCAGTGACTTCCCTGATGGAATGGGTAGATGAGAATAATTTGTTCCAGCAGCCAGGGAGGCAGCTGAAGCAGGCACTGTGGAGCTCTTCAAGCTTGTTCAGACATAAAAGATGCCAACATCATCCTTCACATTCCAGGCCATTGCCAGTTGTCTTGAGTTTTATCTTGTTATTGAACTTTGATGACTCTGAAAAATAGAGTGAGATTGGTGACCTTGTGCAACTCTGCCTCACTTAAGTCTGATTCACCCACAAATCAAGACCTCATTCCATGATGTCATTGGTTACCTTCAAAAACAAAGGACAAAACAACTAGGGCAGGGTAAGTGAGGGAGGAGCTCAACTAGGGTGTTACTACCCAGGGGATGAATGACAATGTCTTATTGCTTTTTAATTTAACTTTTTCTTTCTTTTTAATTGGGTGCTAAACTTAATTATTTCTATGCAAAAGTAAGGAAAGTGCTATTAGTACTCTCTAAATTTTGATGCCTTGGAACAAATTTCCCTAGGTTATGTTCTGATGACAGATTTGCCAATGGAACAGATTCAATAAAAGCTTTCAGTGTCTATGAATATGCATCAGGAAGAATCTACTTTTGAGGGTTTCTACTAGAGTTCAGAAGTAAGACTTTGTATTCCAAGCATGAAACAGAGGACAGAAATTGTGATGGCAAGTGAGATCTTGGTCATGGCCCCATAAAGAGTGGTAAATGACAAAGACAGAAATCATAATACTAAGTAAGTTTGGAATAGCTGTTCTATAATCAAAATAGACTGGGAAGTTTCTTTTTGAAACAAAGTTTTATGTTCTTATAGACTTGTAAGATTTATGAAGTTATAACTTAGGAATCTTAGAAATGTTAGTCATTTAACACAGTATTGAGAGAAAAATTTCCTCCTAAGTAGGCATTGAGTTAGTGTATCCTCAGAACCTAGTACATAGTAGGCACCAGTTTACCCTATTTTTGCTGGTAGTATAAAGTGGCTTCTAAAATATTGACTCATCCTGCTTTGTCTTCTCTGTGTACTTTTGAAAACATAATTATACATATGCCAACAAGATACAGTTGGTAATTATCATAGTTCAATGATTAGAGGGTGTATTTGTGACAAGATCAGTATTATTTCTTTTTTAAAAAAAATGTTTCAAATGAAAATACAACATGGTCCTAAGTCCTCTTCAGCTCTTTTTCATTTCAGCGGTGACAGTGATGGAAAAGCAAAAAAAAAAAAAAAAGGAGGTGGGGGACAAATGTGCAAAACATCTCATAATTTTCAGATCATTCAGCAAACTTTAATTCAGCTTTTGGCAATCTAAAAATGAGATCTTTGTCCAGTGTTAATAACGGCACTACATTTGAGCTCTGATCCCTCAATATCCAGTGTGCTAGGGGAAGAAGTAGAAATTGCACATTAGAAATTGAAATCTAAAGGAAGAATATCTGTGTCTAACAACATCTAGAAGAAAACTGTTGTAGATGCAACACAGATACCTAAGTGAAAAGGATCATTGCTTTCCAAAGGCTGCCTAAGAAGACATGGACTACCAACTGATATACCTACTTTCCCATTTGTCTAAAATTTTGGGGGGAAATGATCTACACACATATTGAGAGTTACCTTCCTCAAACACAAAAATGGACTAGGTAACATTTGGCATAAATTTTGCTATCACACTAAATCTTAACCATAACAAAATTGAATTGGAATTGTAGGAATAGAAGATCCTGCTAAGTTTATTGATTTTTGGTTGAAAGTTTTTTTTAAACATTTGATTAAGTAAAATAGAATGCAACCTTAAGAATTCTTCTTCATGAATCTTGCCATGCATGTATTACCATCATAGAAGAGTCCTTGATGCATGTACCCATGAATCACTACTAACCAAGATGGAAAACAAGGAGAAATGTGCATATCAAAAGTAATCACTGCTTTCATGGAATATGTCCTTCACAGACTTCAAATGGAAAAGGTATTCTTTATGGTCAGTGAGGCTTGCCAGATATTCCCATTTGCAGAAAATATTGTGATGTCATCAATTCCCAGAATGCCACAAAATCTCTTCATTGAGATCCATGACTACTTAAAAGAGACAATCCTATATGTCCTCCCATAAATATATCGTAGAGATTATGACATGGAGTTCCATGGACAGCATGTTGAATTAATGCATCAATGTATCTCTCTTTAATAAAAAGTATAATTGTACAATGAGCATGGACCAGAATTAAAGAGGAGAAAGAGAATGAGTGAGGTTTATTACATTTCAGGAATTGTGCTGCAAGTTTCAGGGATCTCAAGGTGCCCCTTACTTCTGAACACAAGTATTCTCTCTGTGGTGCTGTATGGCTGAGAATAATGAAATACCATCTCAAAAAATCAAAATTGTAGGTTCCAAAAGAGGGCAATGAAAATATGCATAGTGCAAATAGCCTGTAAAATACCATCAGCAATAGTGCATGAAATAATTGGAGGAAAGGGCAACATGTAAGGACTGAAAAAGAAAGTGGGCTAATCATGTGTTCAGAACCAGAGATAGCAAAGTGTATTGAGAATGAGTGATAACAGATAGTTTAATTGTCACTCTACATTAATTACTGAAAAACCTAGAAAAAAAAAGCCTCAAAACCCATGAGTAGATCCTTTATTTAGAATTTACGGAAGGACATAAGCAAGAATTATACAGGATAAGGACACATGCATGTACTGGTGAAGAGAATGCCCTTTGTGAGTAAAGCAAAAATTCATCAGTGTATTTTAGGAGATTTAGGGTCATAATCTAAGCTATGTTATGGTGGAAAACAAACAAAAAATTCCCAGTAAGGAAATCTTCAGAAATAAATAGGCCAACCCTGTTCACAAGTCTTAAATTCTTCTCATTAAGTCTTCAGAGAGTCTATTCTAAAGGAAATTGCTGCTACTGATCAATTCAGAAGCCCAACCTGTTAAAGTTATGTTCTTACCTATATTCCTGCCAGAGTTTATTGCAATTGGTGCAAAATTACTGCATAATGTCCTTTCCTCTTAATATATCAATGGAAGGGGAGAAGTAAATGCGAGTAAATGCATTATCTGTTCAATGATAAATAGCACATCCTGATCAATGGTCCACCATTAAACAATATCACAAGGGATTTGCAAAGATGCTTTAGGATATTTTTATTCATTCAGTATCTCATATTGCAATTTTAAGAGTATATTTTAGGTATCTGGTGCATACACTTTTACTATAAATTGCTTTTTATGTGAAAAATAAACATTTTCCTTCCCTCCAAGGCAACCTTAGAAAGAACTTAATGTAATTGGGATGACCTCTTTGAAGTAACCATACAAAGATAGTCTTCACCTTTGCTATCAGGCCAATGCAGAATTTAAACAAGAAGAAATTAAGCCTACAATTAATAAATTTGGGGAATTTTATTATTTTCATGGGAAAAGCAATCTGGTTAGGGATATACTTTGACATAGCTGCAAAAACAAGAATTTATCTTGATGTATCACATAAAATGTTCTGAGAAAGTTTGTAAATCCATAATAGAATGAAGTCATTTTCAGATGGAAGTTTTGCTATACATATTTCTCTAAATTTGTTGTTAACATTCTTGATGACTAATTACTTTACTAATCAACAATAATTCTGATCACTGAAATTATGACAATGTAACCAAAAATCAAATATTCTATTGGGTAGATTAAGAATTGTAAAATAGTAGTAAATTTTTGTCCTTACATTTCTTCAAGTCATGTCTCTTAACTGTTTTTGTCCCTTTTCACTTCCTGGTGGAAAATTAATTTGCTTTAGTCCATCAACTATATAATTCTGAGGTTCTGTCTTTGGGATGTCACTCATGCCACTTCAAAATTTGTACTATTTTCCTTCTCTATATTTCATTGCTCTGTTTAATCTTAGTCTTTTAATTCCATGAAGATGACACTGGTCTGTTTTCATTCAACTTGCTCTCTGATCCCTTAATCTCCTAACCAACTGCCTATCTTGACTGTCAGCTCTAATCTGAACTATGATTTCCAATATATTAAATACCTCAAAGATGAAAAGTCTTCTTTGTCAGACATCACTAGCTATGCTATATTTTCCCTTTGGATTAAGGTTTAAACATTTTAAATCACAAGCAGAATTGCAGAAAATTTTTACTCTAATTTTTTTTAAAGATTTTGGTCTCAATTATTAAAAATATAATATCCCATCAATATTCACTTCCTTGTGGTCATAGGTTAATTTAAGAAGCAGCATGATATAGTCAAAAGAATCAATAGCAACCCATTCTCCATAAGTTTTTGGCAGAAGTCTTCTCTCTCTCCCTCTCTCTCTCATTTTCTCTAATCAACTGGAACTGGTGATCATATCAGTACAGGGCAGGAAGCACATGCTGTTACCATTAGAAGGTAGAGATTTGAGGAGATACGTTGAGTATATATGTTGGCATTCCCTCTATCTTATGCCTGCATCTCTGTCTCTCTTTTGTATCTCAAAGGTAAAAATGAATAAAAATTATCATATAGAAAGGGCTTTAAAAATTTAAAGTCCTTTATGTATATTATCTTATTTGATTAGAGAAGAGGAATCATTGAAAATGAGGAAACTGAGACTGGTGGAGGTTAAATGACTTGCCTGGGGTCAGACAGGTACTAAGTATCTGAGGCAGCATTTGAATTCAGTACTTTCAGACTATAACTACACCATTTTACTCACTATATCACTTAACATCCTAATTCAATACTGACATCCACAAATTAGTATCTGCTAATGTATTTGATTTCTTTCTTCTAAATCTTAACCTTAGGTTTTGATGCTTTGAAGAAACCCAACTTGTGACCCTATCTAACCTTTGGCTTTTACTTACTTGGATCTTGATAAAGAGCCATCTTTTTTTCCCTAAGAGAGTATTTTCCCTGGCCCCAGTTATTGCTGCAATCATTAGCACACATGAGTAATCCTCAGTTTCTCAATGATTCCGAGTTTGTTCTTTCTCCTTGCGGCCAGACCATTTTATTGCCACCAATAGCACTCTTCCCTTGACTGTACCCTCACAATTGCACATTATTTCCATGACAGTGGCTGCTGTTATAGTGATGACGCTTCTCTGCCATCATACACTCTTTCTTACCTTTCTCTACCAGAATTCACCCCTCGTGGGAAGTCCTGAAACTCAGCATGCAATCCCACAGGTGGAATGAAGTGCTGAACAAAGAGTCAATTTCCTCTTATGTTTTTACATCTTGAACATAAACAAAATGGTAGATTTGGGGAAGGGGACATGAGAAAAGGAGATAGAGCAAGAAGTAAAGGGAAGAGAGTGATTTAAGAAAAAAAAATCTATACTTCTAGCTTTAATCATACGTCTGAATTTTAAAACTGAGTCACAGAAAAGCAATGTAGGGTATGAATAGCTGCAAGAGGTTATAGCTAAGAAGAGGAGAATAAATTTAGACTTGTAAGTCAGGGACATGTAGAGCAGAGGCTGTATGTTCAAAGGAGGCCTGAGTTCTCAATCTTACCTGAGAATCTCATTCTTACCAGCTGAGAAGACTTACCATTTATTGAACCTCAATTTCTTCATTTGTTAAAGAGGGGTAATAGCACTTATAGTACCCACCTCATAGGGCTGTTATAAAGAAAATTTTTGTCTAAGTGATGTCTATTTTAATAACTCAATAACGCTATTTCCTTTTATTCATGAATAATGTCCTTCACCTTCAAAATCACTTCACACAAAGTCCATTTCTATCTTTATATTTCTGATCCTAAGCTTCTTAACTAGAAGGTTTAAGAAGTTGTTCATTCAGGAAATAACATTCCTAGGTGGTTAATTTTCTTATGGCAAGCACTAATATCTGAGGAATCTGAAAAGTTTCTCTTAGGAAATCAGCCTTGGACAAATCCAGGAATTCTAAGAGGCAGAGTTAGCAAGGGAATGAATTGTAGGCATTAGTGATAGCCTTTTCAAAGGTGGCAAAATTAATCAGAAAGTCAATAAACATTTACTAAACACCTACCAGGTGTGGAAGGAAGGGATAAAAGTAGAGAAAGGACAAAGAGGAAGAAAAATAGAATGGAGGTAAATACACAGTTAGTAATCATAACTGTGAATGTGAATGGGATGATCTCTCCCATAAAATGGAAGCAGATAGCAGAATGGAGCAAAAACCAGAATCCTACAATATGTTGTTTATAAGAAACACGCTTGAAGCAGAGAGACACATACAGGGTAAAGGTAAGATGCTAGAGCAGAATCTATTATGCTTCAGCTGAAGTTAAAAAAAAAAGAAGCAGGGGTAACAATCGTTATCTCAGACAAAGTAAAAGCAAAAATAGACCTAATTAAAAGAGATAAGGAATGAAACTATATCTTGCTAAAAGGTACCATAGACAATGAAACAATATCAGTACTAAACAGATATGCACCAAGTGGTATAGGATCCAAATTTTTAAAGGAGAAGTTAAGTGAGTTACAGGCATTATGAAATGTAAAATAGATAATTTTGATTACATTAAATTGAAAAGCTTTTGGACAAACAAAACCAATGCAACTAAGATTAGAAGGAAATCAGAAAGCTGGGAAACAATCTTTACATCAAGTATCTCTGATAAAGGCCTCATTTCTCAACTATATAGAGAACGAAGTCAAATTTGTAAGAATACAAGCCATTCCCCAATTGATAAATGGTCAAGGGATATATGAACAGGCAGTTTTCAGATGAAGAAATCAAAGTTATTTATAGGCATATGAATAAGTACTCTAAATCACTATTGATTAGAGAAATGAAAATTAAGATAAGTCTGAGGTACCATTTCTCACTTATCAGATTGACTAATACGACAAAAATATAGGAAAATGATAAAGGTTGGAGAGAATATGGGAAAATTGGAACACTAATACATTTTTAGTGGAGTTGTGAACTGATCCAAATGTTCTGAGGAGCAATTTGGAACTATGCCCAGAGGGAAACCAAGCTGCATATCCTCTGATCCAGCAATACCACTACTGGGTCTGTATCCCAAAGAGATCATAAGAAGGTGAAAGGATCTACATGTGCAAAAATATTCATAGCAGCCCTTTTGATTGTGTCAAAATATTGGAAATTGAGGGGATGTCTGTCGATTGGGGAATGGTTAAACAGGCTGTGGCATATGAATATGATGGAGTACTATTATGCAACAAGAAATTATGCAAAGTGAAATGAGCTGAACCAGATAAACATTGTACACTCTTGTGTGATGACCATCTTTGAATGACTCAGATCTTCTAAGCAACATGATGATATAAGACAAGTACAAAGGACTCATGAAGGAAAATGTTATCCACATCCAGATAAAGAACTAATGGACTCTGAATGGAGATCAAAGCATATTTTTTCACTTTATCCTTTTTTGTGTTTTTCCCCTTTTGATCTATTTCTTCTTTCACAACTGTGACTAATATGGAAATATGTTTTACATGATAGTGCATGTATATCCTATATCTAGTTACCTACCATTTTCAGAAGACGGAAGGGGAAAGAGAGAGGGAGAAAAATTTGGAACTCAAAATCTTGTAAAAATGAATGCTAAAAATTGTCTTGACATGTAATTAGGAAAAAAATAGAATATTTTTTTAAAAAATAAATAAAACAAAAACCCACTATATTTTATTGATTTGGGAGTGGATTCTCCATTCCTCTAGAGCTTCATTGAAGTGGCCAGTTCTACTCAGCACTTCAATAGGGTGTCCAGTTCCACCCAGAAGACCAGTAGGCCTGATTTGTTTCCACTACTACCCGTGTTTCATTTCGAGTGTTTTTCTTTCATAAGACTCACTTGCTTTATTACCTTGTTGTGAGCTCCATGTTATCTCATATTATGCTTTTGATATCACAAACCTCCTCAATCTGTCTTAAGACACTGGTTTCACTTTTGATCTGAATATTCAGTTGCTTTCTAATTCATCTATTTGTACTATACTCTATCCCACATTGCCCTATTTTATTCAAAAGGATGACTTGAGAAACTGTCTACTACAATGCAAAAACATAGGTATAATATAGTTAAAGCATTTCCAGATCTATTAGTTTAGTTACCCTGTCAAAAAAAAAAAAGAAAGTCAACAAATTGGCATGATGTGATTTCAATTAAGTTATGTAAATTGTTAGCAATTATGATTTCTCTTTCTAAATTCTCATAAGCTATTCCTTAAATTATAACATTCTAGAATTTTGTCAGAAAGGGAAGACAATTTTATTTCCTTATAATTTACAGTATAATTTACTCCTTTTTTGGAAATCAGGAAAAAATGTAATTTCTTCTGTGCTATAAAACTTTTCTTGTTTTCCATGGTCTTTTAAAGATCCATATCTAGAATGCACAGTTTTCTTATCCTTACTTTCCAATGTAAACTGGAACTTATATAGTTCTAGTGGAGTCTCTATCTCAACTCCCTTTGGCATTGATGAGGTGGCTTCTCAAAAGGTTATCTAGCTACATTCCCCCATTATGGGTCTATGAAATTATTTAAAATTTAAGCCCCTTCTTGTATGCTTCTCCCCAATGATTATCAGTGATATCAATTAGTCAACTAGGCTTATTTAGCTTTTAGAAAAGAATATCTATGAGGGTGTCATGGTAGAAACAGTTAGTATAGGACTTATTTCCCCCTAAAAGAGTCTTTTTTCACTTTCACCAATACATGGAGGATCCAGGAAGGAGTGAACTCAGTCTTAGAGATCACATGGGGCAAAGGAGAAGTTCACAGCTCTGGTTGCTGGAAGACTTTTTTCTGATGTTTGTAGGGTATTCCCTTAAGCATACCACAACTTTTTGAAAAGACTGATTATAAAGTCTTCAATTTATTTACTTGATTGTATCTATTCTGTTCCCAGTTACCAATGCAGACATTACCCTCACCTACTCCTGTCCTGGGTAAATTGCTAGGATGCTGATGAAAGAATCCAAATCCTTTGACCAAGTACATAGAGGCCTAGAGATCTAGCCTAAGGCCAAGCCACTCTCCTTCCAGATCTGAGTGATTCCTTCTCATAAACTTGATTAGAACACTCTCCCTTGGCTCAACATTTTTTTCTAAATCTCTTGTTTTTGGAACTGAATCAATATTCAGTTGATCCCAGAAGATGGGATGATTCTCAGGGTATGTCCAGATTCCCTCAGCCAATCTACAGACAACCTTATACTTCCTATGCAATATCACTGAAGTTTATCAAATAGTTCTCAAGGACTTGTCACCCTTAGCCTAAAGTCTTTGTTTAATTGATTTGTTGATTGAAATATGTCCCCATTTGCTTTTGGTATTAGTTCATTATGGTTTATCATTTACTTTAAGTAGGGTGGGGGTAATTATTGAACAGACTCCGTGATCCCCACATGTAGATCAAGATACTATTCTTCTCTTGAGTGCCACATCTTCTATAAGCCTTTCATGATCTCCCCAAGCAAAAAAGTGCTTTTTCTCTCTTTCTTTCCTAATACTTTGGATTTCTCCTCTCCCCAATTCCACTGAACATTTAGTTATGCTTAGTTATCTCTATTCAATTTCCTCTCCCAGAATAATTTGAGTTTCTTCAGGGCAAGGAATATGTCTGTTTCCTTTATTTTCTCTCTAACCTAGCCTGACTCATTTTATGTAGCAAGATTTTAAAAAGTGTTTGTAGACCTGACTTGTTTTTCATCAATAAAAGACCAATTTCTAGCATTTCAATTATTTGGATTTAAGTAGAAAGTTGACTTGGAGATATCAGGTAGCAAATAAAATATTGTTATCTAATGAGAACTGCCTGAGACTACAGACCAGAGGCCTTAAGATTCTGAGGAGCATTGCTTGCAGATTCACATGTACATGTGATTAAAATGGCATTTTTTTGCATCTTGCAAATATTTTATCATATTTCTTAGGTCAAGGTTCAGGGTGTGTAGACATTGAATTGTTAAAACATTTTTGTTAAATTGTTAAAACATTAAAATGTACAAATTTATGAATTAAATAATTTTGTTAAGATTTGGAAAGAATTTATTGAATCAGACAAATGTGGGAAATGAGTATTAGGATCACACTATTAAGCTATAGAAGGTAATAATAGTTCTTACTATGGGATCAATGTATTGTTTTGTTTTGTTTTTTTTTTGGATGAAGCAATCAGGGTTAAGTGACTTGCCCAGGGTCACACAGCTAGTACGTGTTAAGTGCCTGAGGCTGGATTTGAACTTGGGTCCTCTTAACTCCAAGGCCAGTGCTCTATCCACTGTGCCACCTACCTGCCCCATTTTCAATGTATTGTCTTTCAGAAATGCAATGACATATATGTATTTATCCTAATACCTCTAAATAATAAATAGAGTAACTGTAAACAGGAAAAAAATAGTTTTGGTTAGGTATTTATTAGTTAAATTTTTAAAAAATCAATATTAAAACTGAAAATCCTAGAGATAGAAATGAAGTACAAGTATATAAATTACTCTTGAGAGAACACATTGATTTATAATGGCAAAAATGCACTTATTGGCATAATATTTATGTAGTAGAAAGTTAGTGACATGTAATAAAATATTTATCAGAAATTTAAATTAAATGTAAATTAAAATGTGATATTACTAGGAAATAGCTATGGTTCAGTATTTCATACACATATGTAAACTACTGATCAGAGCACCTTACATCATTATTCTTCTGAGTTTTTCATTTATTTGGAAATGAATTCAACTTAATGTAAGAAGTAGTTATTAAACAGATATTATGTGTCATGGACTGATGGATACAAAGACAGAAATGAAACATTCATTATCCTTAAGGAACACTCAGTCAGCTATAGCAAATAATATGCACATAGATCCATAATTGCAAAGTAATGACAAAGTTAAAAAAAATAAAAGCAACAACTATGTACTTTTTGGTATGGACTGGGATTAAAAGCTGGGAAGATGGGATAAAATAAAATCTCCTGTAGGAGGTGGCACTTGGGTTGAAAATTGAAGGGAGCTAGGGATTTCAAGAGGTGAGCATGAGGAAAGAGTACATTCTAGGCACGAGGAAGAGACTATGTAAAAACATGGAAATGGGAGATAGAATGTTGTATATGGGAAACAGTGAGTCATCAAGTTTAGTGGGAATGTAGACCTATTCAGAAACATGGGCTGGGGTTAGACTGTGAAGAACTTTAAATGTCAAATAGGGGAGTTTGAATTTTATCTTCGAAGCAATAATGAGCAAAAGGTTCTTTTCTTCCCCTCAATTACATATAAAAACAATTTTTAACTTTTAAAAAAATTGTGTTCTAAATTCTCTCCTTCTCTCCCATTCCTCCCCGCTCAAGACACCAAGCAATTTTATATAGGTTATCTATGTACAGTTATGCAAAACATATTTCCATATTGGTCATGTTGTGAAAGAAAACATAGACAAAAAAACCACACAAACAAAAAAATAAAGTAAAAAATAGTATTCTTTGAGCTGCATTCATACTCAATCAACTCTTTCTCTGGAGGTGGATAGCATTTTCATCATAAGTCCTTCAGAATTGTCTCTCATCTTTATTTTGCTGAGACTAGCTAAGTCATTCACAATTAATCAGTTGTATAATATTGCTATTACTTTGTACAATGTTCTCCTGGTTCTGCTTGCTTCACTTTGCATCAGTTCATGTAAGTCTTTCCAGGTTTTTCTGAAAGCATCTTACTCATCATTTCTTATAGCACAGTTGTATTCCCTCACAATCACATACCACAATTTGTTCAGCCATTCTCTAATTGATGGACTTTCTTTCAATTTCTAATTCCTTGCCACCACAAAATCAGCTGCTCTAAATACTTTTGTATATACAGGCCCTTTCCCAATTCTTTTTTTATTTCTTTGTTCTACAGACCTAGAGTGCTATTGCTGGGTCAAGAGATGTGCACTGTTTTATAGCCTTCTGGAAGCATAGGTTCTTGAGCTGATCTAGTCAGACTTATGCTTTAGGAATATGAACTTGGCAGCTGTGTGGAGAATAAATTAGAAAGGGAGAGACTTGACACCCATTAGGAGCTGGCATGGTTCAATTGAGAGATGATGAGGGCCTGAATGAGAGGAATGGCCATGAAACAAGAGAAATGGGTGGATGTAAGAAATTTTATTCAAGCAAAATGGATAGGACTTAGCAATCAATTGAATTTAGATGTTGATAGAGAAGACAAAGTTAAAGATTATGACCTTTGTGAATCTTAGAAACCACAAAGATGGTGGTGCCCTTTACAGAAAAAGGAAATATGAGGGGGAGTAGACTTTGGTGGAATGATGATGAATTTTCTTTGACATGTTTAGTGTAAGATTCCCATGTAGCATCCAACTGGAGATATTCAGCACATATTTAGTGACTTGGTGTTCAAAAAGGAGTAAGGAGTTCAGGGCTGGATATCTAGATGTGCAGAAATGAGAACCATTAGTATATAAACTATAGAGTTTTATCTACTCAGGAGAGGTGATGAAAGTATAGATAATATAGGAAGTTTGAGGATAGAAGAAAAGTTTGAAGCAGATGCTGTATTGAATGAAACAGAGTCACTTAGAGGACAAGGGGGAAAAAAAGCTGCATGTTTTTGTTTGCTTGTTTGTTTGTTTTTTTGTGAGGCAATTGGGGTTAAGTGACTTGCCCAGAATCACACAGCTAGTGAGTGTTACGTATCTGAGGCTGGATTTGAACTCAGGTCCTCGTGACTCCAGGGCCAATGTTCTATCCACTACACCATCTAGCTGCCTCTCCCCCCCCAAAAAGATTTCTATGTAGCATTGAAGGCCCAATTAAAATTAGATAGCATAAATTTCTACTGGTCCAAGTCAGTATGGTGTTTTGATTTATTTCAAGGGCACTGACAGAATAGGAAAAGAGAAGTCAAATGGGAGGGTGGGGAGGATGTAGGTAACCTAAGGTTATATTTTGAAAAGGAATGAACAATGGTGTAACAAGAAGATTCAAGGATCAAGGTCAGCATAAAGTTGACTTGCTTTATCTAAGGATAAAGATATTGAGGACAAGAAATGAGGCCAGAGTAGATGCCATACACTTAGAAAGCAAGGAGAGGTGGAGTGACTGGAGGATGTAATATGAATAAACATATTTAAAGGGGGTTTAGGCACAGAGGGCAAAGGAAGGATAGAATGTAGTGTTCAGGTAGATGAATTTCAGAGTTCTGGATCATGAAGGTTGAATACTTGTGGGTAATGGTGATATCTCTGTGTGTGGCCAAGTAAAGACAAAAGTCATGAGGGCTGAGGAGGTTCAAATAAGACCACCATGTAATTAAATCAAGATTTTCCATCCTTCTAAACAGAGGTGCCCAGTAGTTTAAACTGTGATGTTATTCATTATGCTTGTTGCATTCTTGTTTCTTTGAGTTTTTTTTTCATGAAACAAAAATTATCTGTGAGCTCCTGAGAATTATTAAAGGGTTTGCTATGCACCAGCATACTTAATTTGGTTGTCAAAATGGAGAATTTATTTTAAACACAGTTAATGAAGATGTAAGGTGAAAATAAGCCCATTAAAAATAAAAATAGTAAACGTATGGGACTTTCAAATGATGTTACTCTAGACTAAGTGTATCCTTCCATTAAAAAAAAACAAACCTAAAAGTAATTCATAAGATTGGTGTTTTTCCCCAAGAAGGTTGGGGTGTGGTACATGATCAGGCTCTAAACAGGCTGACCTAGTCTCTCTGTGCTAAATCCCAGTGCCTCTGGCAGTATTGAAATTGGAATTGATAATTTCCAAGGGGAACTTCATTTTTCTTTTTACATTAGTGTCACAAGGTGCATATTTCTCTACATGAAGATCTCTAGGGACAACAGTTATAAATGCTTAATGGGGCATATGCCTGCATATGAAAGAAAAATGGTCTTATTAATGAAAGGAAAAGGAAGTTAGTGGTTGAAATAGGAACCTGGGGAAATAGCAGGGTAAAATAATTACTTAAAGGTTTGGAGTTGATTTGACACATAATTAAAGATCATTGAAACTGGTCCCAATAGGGCTAAGAGGGTTCAAAGTTTCTCAACTTCTTAGGATACTTTCTTACATGATCAAAGATGGCAGCTATTTTTTTTAATCTCGTTGAAAAGCTTGATTATAAGAAATACATTTTTTATCATATTAGGAGGTCAAATCAGTATCAAAAACAGACCAACCTACAACTTGTGTATATCTAAACCCTGTCATTCCCATCTTTAAAGAATATTGTGACAATTAATAATGAAATATGCAAAAGTACTTTGAACACAATGGTTATATTCGTGTAATTTCTGATTACCACTTCAATAAATATTAGAAATATAATTAAACTCAACAAACATTTATTAAGCACCTACTGCAAGGCCCTGTATTAGGCAATAATGATATGAAGACCAAAATGAAGCAAGCACTCAAGGAGCTTTTAATCCGTAAAATTTTAATAACTCTGACCTTCTTTCTATTTCATAGCAAACAACTTTGATATGTTACTTCCCCAGACTAGTATACTAAAACAGGAAATTCCTACCAAAAAACTTGATATTTTAAAATTACTAATAGCTGAGGATGAACTTACAAAATGGAAAATTGTTACTTAAATAGCAACAATGAGAAATTCTAGTATTAGTTGTTCTAACAGTGGCACTACAGACTTTTTCTGTGTCTTAAAATACAGTTGACAATAAGGAAAATTAGTGACACTCTAGAAACCCACTCTATCTTGCCCAGAACTAATTCATAAGAATTTTAGTTTGCCTCATGGTCAGGTAATTGGGGAACTCAAGTGGTCTTCTCTAGTTAGCATTTCTGGATCTCAGTTTCTTTTTCTTTAAAATAAGGAAGACTACTTAATATGTTCTCTAAGAAACTGCCCAACTCAAAATTCTATGAGATTAACTTTCACCAAGAAGGTATGGAAAAAAAGTGGGACAGTTGTGTGTCCAAAACTTGAAGTCAAACTTGTCCAGTAATTGATCTTTTTTTTTCTTTGCCATCACTACCCATGGTTTTTGTGTACTTTGTCTTTATTATCATTTCCTAGGTTCTCCCTTGTCACCCAAGTTTTTCCTCCTGTTCTAGTGTTGTCATTTTTGTTTGTTTTCAATGGATACTTAACTTCCATCTAATATCTGTAATAAATCTATCTACAATTTCCTTGAAAAATGGTTAACAAGATTCTTCCTCAGCATTTATTTTGGTGAGTATCCCATTACCCCATCATGCTAGCCATTCCATTTTTCTTTTTTGATGATACTGATTATTGGAAAGTTCTTCTTTATATTAAACTAACATCTATCTGCTTATAACTACTCCTTGGTCCTAGTTCTGCTATATGGAAGTACATAGACAAGCCTTATCCTAGAATAGTTCATTAAATATCTGAAGACTATTATCAATTTTTGTTGCTGATTATTCAGTTAGCAGTAATGAAAGATGTCCTACTAATTTATGTAGAACTGTAGGATGGAACTAAGCTCATAGGTTTGGACTGTAAAAATAAAAACAAAGAAAAAAATCATACCTGTAAAAATTGAATGCAACAAGTAGAAGAAAATGTTTATGAAAGTCTCATATAGTTCTTGTTATCCAAGTATCAAAACATATTCTGACACTGACCTCTTGGACCCGTGCCCTGTTTTTGTTGTTGTTGTTGTTGTTTATTTTGTTTTGGTTTGGTTTCTTTCTATTTTTTTTAATCTTTGCAACAATCCTCCTTTTGTTGCATTATACTTTTACTGCTCTGATCAATCCACTTATTCTTCAGATAGTGACTATGGTCTCTGTCTCTTTGATGCTTCTGATCCTTCTCTGAGCAGAAGCCCTTTCTTAATCCCATTGAGGAAAATCCAACTTGTGGCATGAAATATTCTCAATCTTACCTACTGTTGAGATCTGTCCTTAGCCCTATTCCAGGACAAACCAGAAAGAATCTTAAAGTCATGGGGACAGTTATAGTTCTTTTGCAAATAAAATCAGCTCTGAGTTTTTTATAACATGTGAAAAGGAAGTAACTTAAAGTCAAAGATTGTTTGCAATATAACAGGTCTTAATTTAGTGTAAGTGTCCTAATTTAACTTACTTGTGAATTGTGTAAGAATTTTAGTTTGCATTTCAAATGTAAGATTCCTGAAAATTTGTTTTCTATGGAACAAAAGAGTCAGATGAATGTGAATTCATAAGGAAAAAAATGACTCAATTTTTTATAAAGAAGTAATTGATTGTTTTCAACTCTAAGTTTTTGGTTGGTATTGATTTGTACTACAACTGATGATCATTATTAACTTTATTTTTACTCTTGAATTATTATTTTCCCAAGTTTTCTACAGTAAATTTTGAAAAATTTTTGAAATAGGACAGATAAGTTTTCTATTCATGAAATAAAGGCATGATCTTTACTTCTTTGTCAGGATTTTACACACTAAGATCATTATTTCTATTCCTACAGTCTAAGGGGATAACACCAGGAGATAAATACCTCCCTAAATGTTTAACTCATGAGTCCCCATCAGCATGCTCCCTCTAAATAGCCAGTAAATTCATTTTTTAGCAAAGGTATTTACTCAAAAGACATAGCAGGCACAATAGGTTAGAAATAATTTCCCCCAGCAACAAAGGTGTTGTTTCCCACAAATATACCTTGAGTATGGGATGTGGAAAGACTGGGTTCAAATTTAAAGTATAATGGTAGTGAGACACATATGTGGAGAATACTTGTGGACAAGGAAACTTTAAACTCCAGAACTGTAGGATTCAATGTCCTTTCTTTTTCTAGAGGATCCTCATAAAGTTTTCTGTGAGTTACCTTTCTGGTCAGGTAATAAAGCTCATCATAATGTATCATGTCTCCACTGGACCAGCAGATGAGTTGGGCTTTCTTCTCCAAGTGTACAGTGTCTCAGCTAGACCAGCAAATACATTGGCAGACTGTGTTGAGTTGGTCACCCTCAGACTGTGCTGGATCCTCACCAGGGTCTGACTGGATTAAATGAAATGAGTAACAATCAGCACTGAGTAAGTTATTTTTCCACTTGAGTGTGTGGCTGCTGGATGGGACTTGGCAGCCCATTGTGTTACTTGGCAGATGCTGCCAGAGTAATCTGACAGTGGGCCATGGTAGTCCACTGGACTACCAGTGATGAGGTTCAGGGCACCCCAAAATTTTGGGGTACAAAGTTGTCCTGAAAGAATTTGCTCAGGCTGTCTCCAAATCAAGTGTAAGTATTTATTGGAGGTAATACAGCACAACACACTAAGCAGGCTTCTTTGCCCCTGAAAGGAGAGCAGCATAAGGGAAATCCCAGCTTAAGGGGGGAGTGGCAGCCCTCCAAGGGAGAGGTGGCTTAGGGGAGATGGGTCCTTAAGGGAGATGGGTCCTTAAGGGAGACACCCATCAAGGGAGATGCCAGCTTAAAAGGGACACCCTCTGCTTAAAGAAGGATGCCCACTAGCTGGAGAAGCTAGTGATTCTTTTTGTTTTTAATTAATTAATTTATGTTTAGTTTTCAAAATTCACTTCCATAAGATTTTGAGTTCCAAATTTTCTTTCCATCTTTCCCCTTCCTCCAAACCAAAATAGTATGCAATTTGATAAAGGCTCTAAATATACATTCATATTGAGCCTGTATTCACATTAGCCATGTTGTAGAGAAGAATTAGAACCAATGGATGAAACCACAAGAAAGAAGAAACAAACAAAAAAGAAAAAGAGAGAGAGAGCAAATAATATGCTTCAATCTGCATTCAGACTTCATAGTTCTTTTTTCTGGATGTGGACAACATTTTTGTCATGAGTCCTTTGGAGTTGACTTGGATCCTTGCATTGGTAAGAAGAGATATGTCTATCAAAGTTAGTCATCACACATTGAGGTTGTTACTGTGTACAATGTTCTCCTGGGGGCTAGGCAATGGGGTTAAGTGACTTGCCCAGGGTCACAAGCTAGTAAATGTAAAGTGTCTGGTCTATAGCACAATGATATTCCATTACATTCATATAGCACAACTTGTTCAGCCATTCCTCAATTGATGGGCATCCTCTCAGTTTCCAATTCTTTGCCGCCACAAAAAGAACTGCTATGAATACTTTTGTACTTGTGGGTCCTTTTCCCATTTGTATGATCTCTTTGGGATATAGCCCTAGAAGTGCTATTGCTGGGTCAAAGGGTATGCACATTTTTATAGCTCTTTGGGCATAGTTCCAATTGCTCTCCAGAATGGTTGGATCAGTTCACAACTCCACCAAGAATGCATTAGTGTTCCAATGTTCCTACATCTCCGGCATTTATCATTTTCCTGTTTTGTTATGTTAACCAATCTGATAGGTGTGATGTGGTACCTCAGAAATATTTTGATTTGCATTTCTCTAATCAATTGTGATCTAAAACATTTTTTCATATGATTATAGGTAGCTTTAATTTCTTCTTCTGAAAACTGTCTGTTCATATCCTTTGACCATTTATCAATTGGGGAATGACTTATATTCTTATAAATTTGACTCAATTCTCTCTATGTTTTAGAAACGAGGCCTTTATCAGAGATACTGGTTGTAAAAATTCTTTCCCAGTTTTCTGTGTCTTTCCTAATCTTGGTCGCATTGACTTTGTGCAAAAAATCTTCCCAATTTAATGTAGTCAAAATTATCCATTTTGCATTTCATAATGTTCTCTATTTCTTGTTTAGTCATAAATCCATCCATTTTCCATAAATTTGACAGGTAAATCATTCCTTGCTCTCCCAGTTTGCTTATAGTATCAGAGGCTAGGGTTTCTTTTAGAGTAAAATCTGCTGTGGGCAGAGAGATGAGGTGACCTAGGAGTTTGGGGCATTATCTACTCCACTTTTCACCTCAGGGCAGAGAGGTGGAGGGTCCCCTGTTAGTTACTTTCATTGACCAGCCTACTTGAATCTCATTATCTCTTAAAGTGGATTTAAGTGGTTCTTGAGAAAACGGGCACTCATTGACTGCTCTATTTGAATGTCATCACCAGCAGCTGCTAGATGGAGCCAGGCAGGCTGCTCTGCCACTGGGCAGTGGATGCCAGAGAGGACCAAGCAGGACATTCTATTGCTGAGGAGTTACTGCCATACTTGGTCTGGCAAGTTGTTCAGCAACTGGGGACTTCAGGGCATAGGAGCTTTGCTAGATGGCTTCTCTCCTGGTGCCATAGACTTGCTTTTCAATGGACAGCAGTAGTACAATATTTTTCCTTATTTAGCCAATGGCTGGGTTTGAGGGTACCATGTTAATTTTAGCTAGGGTGCTACAGTGCTCATTCAACTAGGGCAAGGGACCTTAGTTTAACATTAATTGGCAGAAGCTTCTTTCCTTTGAATCCCCAGTGCCTTAGCTCAAAGCCTCACCTGTTTGTCACTGTCTGAAAGGAGATGAGAGAAGACTTGCCTTTAACTTCAGCAAATACTGCCTCATGGTGATTAGTTTCAACTCAGTCATTTTCACCTCCCTTATTCCTTTGGAAACATACTTAGATGAAAGAATGACTGGGACAAAAGTCTATGCCCAGGAGATAGTTTCATTGACTTGCTGGCCTTTTCATAGACAACTAAAATATTCAAATTTCCCCCCAGATTTTAGGGTGGGGAAAGTTTGTTTTGTTCCCGAAGGCTTTTGCATTTACATTTCAATGTCTCTCTCTTTTGGTCTTTGCAGATCTCTATAGCTTTTTCTAAAGTCTCACTGGGGTACCATTCCCTTGCATAATGTTATGGAAACATGCTCTAAACAAAATGTATGTACATACATACATACATATATATATATATATATATATATAATTTAAATTTTCCATAAGGTTTGGAAAATATTTTCCATTCATTATCTCATTTGATCACTAAATTTAGTATTTTTTCTGCTTCTTCTGTGATTTTTAGGATCCTATACACTGGATTTATTAAAAGGAATTGATCAGTAATCTAAGTTCTCTGCCTCAATGTTCCCTTTTGTAAAATTGGTTTGCTTTGGGTATTAATTAAAATTGTTTTCAAATTTTGATTTGTTAGGCATCAAGGTGATGAGGTCTAGAGGTTAGGAGTCCTGGCACCCCAAAATCACGATACCTGGGTCCTGCCCGAAAGAATTAGACCCAAGCCTTCTTGCAGGCAAAAACAAAGTTTATTGAAGATTTGCCATATTAGCTAGACTCTTAAGGAGGCTGAGCATCTATGGGTTATTGGCTAGATTGTGAAAATCTGAGCAGTGGCTAGATTCTAAGAATCTGAGCATCTTAATAGAGACAAGATGGACCTTATATACAGAAAGACTGTGGGAGAGTGACCAAGTAGTCCATGAGGTAATAGAATTACCAAGGGTGGGAAATGAACCCTAGGTGGGACCAAGGGTGGGAAGTGGTCTGGGGCCAGAGTTTTCCCTTTCTGGGGCTCAGATTCCAACCCCATCAAAGGCCTTTTTCAAGTCATATAAAATAATTGGGCATGAGGCTGAGCAAAGGGAATGAAAAAAACGGAACATGCATTTTTATTGAGTACTATACAGATTTACTATTTTTAAATCATGGCCTGAAGAAGGATGCCGCCATTGAATTTATTATGTAATAAAATGGTCATTTCGGGTCTGCCATGTGATATAGTCAGGGAACTGAAGATTTAGTGCAGGTTTAGACATTGTTGGTTCAGAACCTTCAGAATCAGAATCTAACTGGGAGTTTTTTCTCCTCTGGCAGAGTTTAAAAATCCCAGAAAACTAGGGAATTTCACTTAATTTTACTGTATGCTATAATTAAATCTCTTTATGTCATATTATATAATAAATAGGCAAACCTATGTTTGAGAAGAATCAAAGAATTATTCCTCAAAAATATGATGCCTTAGTGTTAGAGCAAATGATTTTTTTTTAAAAAGAGGATATATTTTCTAAGTTAAAGGGGGAATGATAGGGTTTGTTGCCAAAGTTTCCAAATGCCTGAGGCAATTGTTTTTATTATTATTATTATTATTTACACATCATAATTTTGTAACTATGTGGCAAATCAAATAGACTCCTAGAGTCAGGGCATGGAGGTTTAAGTTCATAGGGTCATTAGATTTAAAGCTGTGAAAGACCTTAGAAAATATCATTTTAAGGACCTCATTTTTCAGGTGAATAAAAGAAAAAGAGAGAAACAATGAAACTAATTGACTCACTACAGTTTTTATGGATAACAAGTTACAAAGCTGTAATTCAAACACAAATTGTCTTTTTATTCCAAACCCAACCTTCTTGCCACTATATCAGCACAAGTCTATTAACTTATCATGGGGTTATTGATTTAGAGCTAGAAGGGATTTTCGAGATCTAGTCTCACTCCCTTATTTTACAGACTAGGAAAATGATGCACAGAGAGATTAATGGACTTGCCTAGGATCACCCATCTGGTAGGTTTCCTACCTTAGTCTCTTTGACTCCAGATTCTGCATCCTAGCCATTGCATCATGTTGTCTCTCGAATGTACATTCAATATACATTTCAAAATGCATTCATTTAGCATTTTGAGGCCAATATTGAATGTCAATGGATACAGATAGATAAAACACAAAAGAGAGAGAAATAAACTTTCTTCTATCAAGAACCTTGTAATGAATGGCCCGCTGTTAAGTCTACCATTGAATGATTCTGTGACCATAATTCATGACAATTTTATACATGGAGAAAAACAAATACATGAACACAATAACAAGTGATTGCATTTGGAGTCCTGGCTTCTGCATTCCATTGTAACACTCTCTAAATATGTCATGTAGTTACCAACTTATTTCTTCTTTCTGGACCTCGTTTTCTTACCTACAGAATGAGCATAATAACTTGAACTACCTAACTCACAGAAATGTCATGAGAAAAATGTATTAGCGCTACAAAAATATAGGCTGCTGTTAGTGATTTTCACAAAAGGTATGCACTAAACTTGTAATTTTATTGCTGTAGGGAAATACTAAGTAAAAAAAACTCCCTCTACCAATGGAGGCCTGCACCTTCCCTTCGACTTACAGACTTGGCAAATTCCCAAGAGTACTGAGCAAAGGTTAAGTGACTTGCCTTACGTAACTTACCCAGGGCCACAAAGCCAATATGTGTTAGAAATGGAACTTAAAACCAGGTCTTCCTGGCTCTCTAGCCACTATATTATTCTGCCTCTCACTTTATCATAATTCATGACACTTTAGAGTGTAGGGAATATATGAGCTTAAACAGTGTCATAAAAAGCAATGTAGTGTAAAGGATACAGGGCTTTCTTCAGCGTCAGGAAGAAATGGGTTCAAATGCTGCATCTGTCATACCATACCATCTGTTTGACTTGTTGCCTAAACTCTTAGTGATTGGGATAACCTGCATGAAAAATTTTAACTGCAATTCTGGAGTAAGTTACTGTTATTATTAGGTTATCTAGGTGTCACAGTGTATAGAGAGCTAGCCCTAGAGTCAGAAAAACCTAAATTTAAAGCTAACCTCAAATACTTACTACCTGTGTGACCCTGGGTAAGTCACTTAACCCTGTTTGCCTCAGTTTCCACATCTGTAAAATGAGCTGGAGAAGAAAATGGCAAACTATTCCAACATCTTTGCCAAGAAAATCCCAGAGTCAGATGCGACTGAAAAATGACTCAGCAATAACTGTTATTGTTGGAGTGAGAATGTATGTGGTACCAAAATTGTAACATCCTATAACAATAATTCACTCTTTTTAAGCCTAAGGGCAACATAATGATCCCTCTGGCCCATATTGTTCACTACTCTGCTGCTTTAGAGAAAGTATACTAATTTTTAAAAATAGGAGTACAATCACAATTTTTCTGAGTGCCACATAGCACACTAACATTTAGGCAAAAGTTTGCCTTTCTTCTTTGATTAACATTTACCTCTTTCTGTGGAGATAAAAATTATCCAACCTACAATAAGAGAAATGGAGGCAGAGCTCAGAGTCAATGGCACTTTATCAAAGGATCCATGGTTCCCTCTAACAAAGTAGACCTCAGATCTTCCTTATTATCTCAGATTCCCCCTCCTTTCAGGGCTTTGTTTTTATAGGGTTTGATATCTAAACATTCAAGAACAGCTCTACAAGATACAAAATAATTCCATTGGTTGATATATGATGCATAGACTAAAATAAGCAAAACAATGTATCAGTATAGTTGTGAATCGGGCAAGGCAGGAAATATTTCCACTGCCTAGGTGGTCATAAGATGGTCACAAGGTGAGCAACTGCTCATGTTGGACAAGAGAGAATGGTCGAGAGGTACAAAAATAATTTTGAGGGACTTTCCATGTAGTTGAATCACCTCTACCACACTGGGCTTGGTCACTATGACAAGGAAAAACATGGGTGGAGGGCCTCTAGTTAGTTTTCCATGATTATGCAAGTGATCTTGATCTTCAGCTCACAGCTCTGGGGCCAAATATACAGATCTTATAATCATGTCACATTGATTGATGCTGATTGGAACAGAGTAGGGGTCTTCAATGAGGCAACTCCCTCATTTCTAAATCTCAGCTTTTTTGTCATTGAGGTAAAATAAAATTTACCAGAAATGTTTGGGTTGAGAGTATTTACAAGTTCTCTTAGTAGACACTAAGACGGGCAGCTGAGAGGAAAATAGACCTTTTTTTCTTAGAATGTCCTTCTGTTGTTGATGAGGAGGTTACATCTGGTGATGTCAGCAGAGTCTTCTTTGAGGTGCTTGGAGGGCCAATGGCCCATCTCCATTGCTCTCTTGTCTGTCATATCTCAGTCCTTTAACCCATTGTCCCTCTGCTGCTAAATCTTTTAGCTCTTGATCTCTGCATCCCTTCTACTCTACCACCAGATTCTAGATATCTCTTAGTGATTCTGAACTAGCTCCTCCTTTTATAAATTTACTCAAATACGACAAATCCCTCACCTCATCAGAATAGACTATCAAACCTCATTCTATGTCTCTGATTCGAGGAACTTCTAGGCCTTGTTCACATCTATTGGGCAAAGGAGATTTATTTCCACTTGATAGATGTATCAGGGATTAACCTTTTGGTACTTAAAAAAACTAAAATAATTTAATTGATTTACTCAATCTTTACAAGAGTTGAGAACTTCTTTCTTAAGAGACTGAGGGACTTCTTTGTCAAGGAAGAAGAGTTTGAAGAGATAGTACCTGAGAGAACTGAGTTAAACTCTCATCCTATAGAGAAGATTGACTGTCACAATGATAACCTGAGAAGTGTTATTGTGAAATTTTTAACTACTATCTTGATAGAATTGCCTTTCCTGAGTTGCGGAGGAGTCAGCCATTGCAGTAAATGGTTAGAAGTAGCTTTGTCTTTGATCTTTCTCATAGCTGATACATTGTTGAAAATTTTTAGTATGCCTTTTATTGTTTATTATCAATAATCTTTGTAATGAAAGTAACAACAGCAAAAACAAAAACAACTAAAACACATTCTATACAAAGGCAGAGACAAAATAGCATTACATGCACATAAGCACTTAAGAAATTTTGACAGTGACATAGAATGTAAGTAGTCTGATTTGTTACCTCTTTTTTTCTGGCTGACATATTGATGAGATAAATTTTTAGTGGACTTCTTAGACAAATATCATTCGTATAGCATTATGAAAATTGGTCTCAGCTTGCAGACTTATAATTTATCACATTATTGTTGCTATCATTCTTTTTTGGCATGGTGCTGACAGGATTATTTAGTGATAATCCTTCTATAGTTATGTCTGGAGAAAAAAAATTAGGGTCTGAGATTTTGTTTAAATCACATATTCCTCTATTAATTCCAAGGCTTAGCACCTTTGGAAATATAAATCATTCTCATCTGTCTTCAAAAATCCTTAAGAGCATCAGACTAATATCGGTTAAGCACTTTCATTTTCATATAAGTAATCTGGCTTTCTGGAGATTTATATTCCAATGTTGCCTACCATAAACCTAGTTAAATCATTTATTCTCTGAACCCTGCTAATCAGGAAAGTTACTGTGTTTTTTCTTCATAGTTTTTTTTTTCTTTCTCTGTTTGAGATTCTTCAATTAGACTTCATAGATGTGTTGAGCATATGTTGACAATTAAAATTACCTTGATGTCATCCCCTCCATGTTGACAGTCTTTCTTTCAGTTTGTTAAATCAAGTCCATTACCCTAAGCTTATCCGTTAATTTAGAAGGGATGATAGAGGGCACAGCTTAGCACAATAGGAGGAACATTGGAATTGGAGCCAGAGGACCTGGTTTCATATCTTCCCTCTTTTCTCCACCTTCTATGACCATTCCTTCCTTTCATTCCTTCCTTTCAGCTGAAGAAATGATACTTCCCATTTGACCCCTGGCCAGAAAGTGACATCAGTAGGGTTGTAGATTTTGAGCTGGAAATCACTTGAGATATCATGTAATCCAAATTCTTAAACTGAAATGAGAAGCCTTTTCATATCTATTCACACACACACACACACACACACACACACACACACACACACACACACATATATGCTTACATCCATACAAACATATACGTGTATATATCTTACACATTTAATTATTTACTTGTCCTTTCATCAGAAAATATTATCCCCAAGAGAAAGGATTATGTTTCCAACTCTATTTTATTAACTCCAGCATTTAGCACAGTGCCTGGCAAATAGTAATCGCTTAATAAATGCTTGTTGACTGATTGATTTACTGCATGAGATATGAAAAGTTCATCCCATATATTTTCATATGTCCTGTGGTTTTTCATAGACTGTTTCTGGTTTATTTATTAATGACAATAATAAAACTGGTGAGCAAGAATGGTAGGTGGTGGAATTAAACAATATATTAACTACCTTCCATTCATATTGCAGTACTCCGCCTACTGAAGGATGGTGCTGACCCTCACACAACTCTTTCATCAGGAGGATCCTTACTCCATCTGGTAAGAACCATAGCAATTAGTTTGAAATGTGTAAAGATGACAAGGAGTGTATTAGCTATATTATTAACATAACAAAATAAAACATAACACAAAACACAATGTGGCTTTTTTTTTTTAAATCAACACTCAATCCTGCCATAGATGTAAGCTAATTCTACTGCAAAGTACATTTGGTGGTTTCTAAACAGGTCTGAGAGGCAGTCATGGCATAGTGTAGAGAGAGCCAACTCCAGAGAAAGGCAAATGGGTTCAAGTCATGATTCAGATCCATCCTAGTTTTGTGAGCTTAATCTCTCATTGATCTAGGCAACTTTTATGCAATAACAGAATCACTGAATCTGAGAGTTGGAAGGGACCTTAGCAGCCCTCTAGTTCATCTCATATACTAAATGAATCTTCACTATGTCATACCTGACAAGTGGTCATCCATCCTGAGCTTGAAGATCTTCAGGCAGAGGAAAACCACTATCTCTGGCTGAGGAAGGGTTTATTTGCATTGGTAAAGGGTAGCATTTCCCTACACAAGTTGGTTCCCTACACAAACATTGGTTTTAGCATCCCTCCCCCAAAATGAATAGGTACATATAATGTGTTTAGTATAGTACACTCATTACTAATGTAATTACATATGCTGTTTTGTTTCTTAAGTACAATGCTACAACATACTTTGCAAGAAGAGCCATGCAAATATTACATAGTAGTAGCAGTAGTATAGTATATAGTATAGTAATTTATAAACTCTATTAGGTGATAATGCCACTTTAGTGGAGGGTAGTGATTTCTTTATCTATTATAATAACTGGCCTCATGAAACTTGTTTATCTACCCCTCTCCCTTCTCTATTTAATGTTTTTCCTCTTTCTTTTTGTCTCCTCTAATTTTCCCTAGCCATACACTTGATTTTGTAATCAGGGTATTTTTAGGAGGTTCCTTAAAGTAATATTTCATGGTTGCCTTAGAGGTCATCTCTAAGTGCCTACCAGAAATACTGATTTTCATAGTGCATCATGAGAACTAATTCTTGGAAGGCTCAGGATAGTGATGTTACCTGTGGTTTGACATGAGTTATTTGGCTTCATAACAACTCTGGGATCACCTGAAGTACAGTTGTTATGATTCCTATAAGACTACTTTAGAATTTAGTGTAACATAAACTATAATGAATACAAACTAATACCAAAATGACAACTTGTTTGTAAAACAAAGGACGATCTTCATAGTTTTTCTTTTCTTTTTTTTTTTTTAATTCCTTTTGCCTTGTAGATAAGCTTTATAGCTTGGTGTTAATATATATGGTCATTATTATGACATGATCAGGACACAAAATCAGTACTTTGCATTAGTCAGAAAAGCTTCATGGTATAGTTAAAATTATAGTTATTTTGAAAGGAGTGAAGCCTGTAAATTGAACCTAGGGAATTGGGAATGGAATGAATTCAGGCAGCAGGAGCTGAGTGTAGACTAAGAAAATCAGATGAAGGAAGTGATGAGAATTTATTGAAATATAAGGATTAGAGTTGAGAATTTGAGTGATAGGATCACCAAGGGACTATGGCATGGACTCATGTAGGGCAAAAGATAGAGTTTTGTCTGTGTGAAACAATATTCTTTAGATTTGGGTCACCAAAATAGTAAATAAGAAACAAATGAAAAATAACATGTTGCCAATGATTCAAAATTGCAATGTTTCAAAATGCCTCAGGTACTAAAGAAGACAATTTAGCCATCTAAAGTGTCAACTTTTGGTGCTTTATTGTTTTTTAATCCTTCTAGACATTCTAAACTTGTAAATGTAAAGTATTATCAGCACTTAGCCTATAACTACACATTGAAAGATTAATGTAAGTGAGGAAAAGGTAGCATGTTGGCGGGGGGAAAGAGAAGACTTGCTAAACTGGCCTGGCTTGAGTATACATGCAAATTTGATTTAATCTTTATTTATCTGGTACACACTTGTAAGTGAAATTTTCTCAGTAAATTAATGAATGAAATGAATGAAAAGTCCAAGACACTGAGTTTTTTGGGGGTAATTAATAATCAATTTATTAATCAGGCTAGCAAATAATCAATAAATTAAGGTCAATGGTCTCTCTCATAAACAAAGACCCCTAATGGAGATATGGAATGCCTTAAATATCTTTGGAAAAGAGGGTGTTCCTGACAGAGACCAGTCCTGGTTGGTGAACAATTAATGAGAGAATGAATATTGTAATATGAGGTAGGCTTTTTCTGAAGAGGGGCTGGCAGACTTTGATCATATCAGCACTTCCAGATCATTCTGCCTCCAGTAATCTATGTAAAAGAATCTATTCTCCACCCACTCCTACTTACATTGAACAATGGTAGGCTTCTTTAAAATTGCACCTACATAACATGGTCTGGGTGGGGTGAATTTTTGGGCAAGGTCAAAAATGTCATTGAGAGACTCAGCTTTGAATAAGCAAGCAAAAAGATGATCTTTGAGTCCTGTATATAAAATTTGTCATTAAGATAATAAGAAAATAATAATTTTTCTTACCTGAAATTCCACACTTTGTGAATGGGGGTTCACTAAAAAGGATCATCCATGCTAGTTGTGTTTTCCTCTCTAAAATAATCGATAAAAAAATTACAGATATTATATGTGGTAGTTTTAGTAGCAAAAGATGATCTATTCTGGAAATAGAATCTTTCCAATTCTTCTAAGGAGATTGAGCCTGCCACTATATTTCAAAGCTCAGATTGTTCCACCTCTCAAAAATGAAAATGTTAACACAGAATTTCTTTCACAGGTATTATATGAAAGTCCTTTTTTTGAGTCTGTAAGTTGCCTCAGTGTTAAAATATGATAGTAAAAGCACTTTGTGATGATATTATAATAAAAATGTCTTTATTATGAAGCTTTTTGTCAGTTCATATTTGTTGCTAAAAGGTTGAAATATTAAATTTCTGGAACAAATGTCTTTCTTTTGGGGAGAAAAGTTTCTTGCTACATACAAATAAGCCTTCATAGTGGGTTCTCAGTGTTAGTTTCCTTAAAGTCTCAGGAGATTAAAGGAGAAAAGACATATTTAGAAACTCACTATAGAACAGGAAAATATGGGACCATTGCTTTGTCATCTCAAAAAATCAGAAAGGAAATATTCCATTTTAGATAAGGAACATTCATCCACTAAAGATGAAAGCAATCAGATTTCTTAAGATTTCCTATAAATATAGGCTCTCATATCATATAGTAAGGAAAGGGGGCCATGTGGTATGAGCATCTGAAGTAGTGGGCTGGTTATCTTAGGATTTTGGTTCTGAACTGTCACTGAATATCATCAGTGGTACAGTTCATATTGTTGTTACAGAAAAAATATAACTAGATTAACTGTACCAGAACATTTTATTCAATGCATATTCCTGCAAATTCTTTATTTTCCAGCTTCTTTTTTTTGGGCTCATGAAATTTCCTCTGCCTAGAAGAACTTTCCATTTTGTCTCAGGCTCTTGGCTTATATCAAAGGCCAGCTCACATGCTGTCTCTTTCATGAAACTTTCATGAAACCTTCCCTACATGATTCCCTCCCCTCATTCAAAAGTTCTTTCTCTCTCTGAATTCAATAGTATGTAACTCTGAAATTTATCACATTTTATTTTGAATTATATTTATTTGTGTAGCAAGTTTTTGAATCAACACTGCCTGTTGTATAGCCTAGGTAGAGTGGTCCTCTTTATCTTTAATTGCTACAAGTCTATTTCCTTATTAATTCTCATCTTAAATCCTAAGACAATCCACAGGGCACGTTCTGATCTTTTCTTATAAAGTAATAGAAATGACCAGTCTTTCTCATTAATTAATAAATTGGCTCAAAGATCCCACCCCAGCTTATAAATAACCCAAAGAAGCCTCTTCTCTGATAACTTTCCCATAGCCCCTACTCCAGTTTATAGAGAAACTTTTTTCCCCAAGCTTTTGGTTCACTTCTCATAGCCTCAAACTCCCTGCTCTCACAGGCTTAAAGGACACCAATGTTATTCATTATATATTTTATTAACAGTATAACAAATAATACAAAGATACACTTAAATATTTCAATATTGTTTAAGCTATGAGAAAGATAACAGAATTATATCAACTGCAACTTCTAATTCTTCCACAACTCAGGAAACACAATTGTTTCAAAATGATCATTCTGAACCTCTCAAGAAATCTCTTCAGGTTACCTACTTGAAGCCTATCTTCTCCACAGGATAAAAGTTCAATTCACTTCTTATTTTTGAATTTTTATTTTTAATTTAGAGAATAAACAAGTATATCTGTAGCATAGTATAAAAAAAACATTCTTAAGCCCTATACTGGATGGTAAACCCTTCGAAATCTTAACACATCTTATTAATGCTATCATAGAAATATGACATGAAAGGGACTTTAGTGATCATCTTGGTATAGCATGACAGAATTTGATAGTTGGAAGGGACCTCAGTGGCAATTTTATATAGCCCATGAATAAAAAGAATCTTCACTATATCATACCTTACTAGTGGTCATCTAAAATATTATTAAATACTCTCAAGCTAGAACTCACCCCCTTTCAAGCATTGCCAGTTCTACTTTTGTACAGCTTTAATTGTTAGGATGTTTTTCCTGATGTCAAGCCTTTCTGACACTTTCACTCTTTGCCCCAAGTTGTGCCCTCGGTGGCAAAAAAGAACAAGTCTAGCCCCTCTTCCACACTATAGCCCATCAGCTGCTTGAAGATATTCATCATCTCCCCATCTACCTCACCAACCTAGAGTCTTCTGATCTCCATGCCAAATGATCCCACATTCTTTGACTGACACTCATATGACATGGATGCAAAGCTCTTCACTAAACTAAATATAACTAGATCCCAATTAATGTGAAAAATCAATCCCCTTTTCACTCTTCACTATTTGAAATTATAATTACATAAAACATGATACCTGGTGTTAGCCTACTGGAAATGTGCAGTAGGAATTCAAATAATACAATGACTTTAAAGGATTAATCAGTTGAACTACTCAGGATCTGGATGTGCCTTCTTCTGGAAATTCATATTATCTGAGAGATAAGAAAACTGAAAGTAAAGAGAAACAAAGTAATTTAGTTAAAATTAGGATTTGAACTCAGAATTTTATTATTCCAAATTCATTGTTCTTTTCTCTACAACAAGCTGGCTCATTATAGAATAAGTTAATAAAGATTATTAAGAGTTTAGGTATAATTATGGTTTAACAAATAATTTAAGGTAATATAGCAAAAAAGAAATACTTTAAAAAATCATCTGAATAAAACTGTGTTGAAAAGCAGGAATATGATATTAAATGAGGCTCATTTCAAAGGTACCACTTAAATATGAGCCTCTTGAAATAAATTTAAAAAACAAACATAGTGTAAATATAATGCTGTTGTTTAGAGAAAAATAATCAACCTTTATTTTACAGGCTAACTCTGCTATCATAGGTTATGATTCTATGAAGGAGTCATATTTGGGGCATATGATGCAACCAGGAATGTGACTGATTCTTGTCAGCAATAAGATATGTTCTAATGAGTTTCTACTGCAATATGGAGTTCGGTATTGGTGTTTGAAATATGGGTAGAAATCATAAATGCAATTCACCTCAGGAAATGCAAGCTAATACATCTGTGGAAAAGTAATCTGAAGTATAAATATTCAATAGGCAGGAGATACAAAGTAGAAATGTCTCTCATTATTAAATATGTTCTTGCAAGGTGATATACTGATAAAAAATTCACTGTACTTTTGTGGAGAAGAAGATGTAGGTAGTAAGTGATGCTTTTTAGAAAGAGTCAGAGGAAAGTTAGATATCCACCTGTCAGACAGGTTTTAGAAGGAATTCACTGGATTAGTTAGGATATTATCATTGATAGCTTTTAAGAGATCCCTTCCAATGACAGAGATTTTTAATGTCTAATATATGAAAACTAGTGCAGAAGCCTCTGATTTCTATGGGACCAAATAGATCTTTTTTATTTTGTTTTGTTTTGTTTAATGATAATTTTTTTAAATTTATTTTTTGTTTTCAACATTTACTTCCATAAGATTTTGAGCTCCAAATTTTTACCCCATCTTGCCCCTCCCCCAACCCAAGATAGCATACATTCTAAATACCCCTTCCCCTAGTCTGCCTTCCCTTCTATTTCTCCCCCCCTCCTCTTATCTCCTTCCTCTTCAATTTTCCTGTAGGGCAGGATGGATTTCTGTACCCCATTTCCTGTATTTCTTCTTTTCCAATTGCATGTGAAAACATTTTTTTTGGTAAACATGTGTTTTTAAAACTTTGGGTTCCAAATTTTCTCCCTTCCTCCCTCCCCATCCACCCTCATTGATAAGGCAAGCAACTAAATATAGGTTATATATGTGCAGTTATGCAAGACACTTCCACAGTAGATATGCTGTGGAAAAACTAACTCTATTTCCTTTAATCCTATCCCACCCATCCACTTATTCTATTCTTTCTTTTCACCCTGCCCCTCCTAAGAAGTACTTGTTTCTGATTACTCCCTTTCCCAATCTGCCCTCTATCATTCCCCTACTCTCCTGTCCCCTTCCCCCCCCCATTTTCCTGTAGGATAAGACAGATTTCCACACCCAATTGAGTGTGTATGTTATTCCCTCCTTAAGTCAAATTCTATGAGAATAAGATTCACTCATTCCCTCTCATCTTCCCCCATTTCCCCTCCACTGTAAGAGCCTTTTCTTTTCTTTTTTTTTGTGGGATAATTTATCCCATTCTACCTCTCCTTTTCTCCTTCTCCTAGTATATTCCTCTCTTACCCCTTAATTTTATTCTCCAGGTATGACTCCTTCATTTTCAACTCACCCTATGCCCTTTATCTATCTATCTATATCTATATATACGTACATATAATTTTTCCCCTCCAACTACCCTAATACTGACAAAGGTCTCATAAGTTACAAATATCATCTTTCCATGCAGGAATGTAAACAGTTCAACCTTAATAAGTCTCTTATGATTTTCTATTTCCTGTTTACCTCTTCATGTTCCACTCGAGTCTTGTATTTGAAAATCAAATTTTCTATTCAACTCTGGTCTTTTCATCAAGAATGCCTGAAAGTCCTCTATTTCACTGAATGACCATTTTTTCCCCAGCAGGATTATACTCAGTTTTGCTGGGTAGGTGATTCTTGGTTGTAATCCTATCTCCTTTGCTCTCCAGAATATTATGTTCCATGCCCTGCGGTCCTTGAATGTAGAAGCAGCTAAATCTTGTGTTACCCTGATTGTGTTTCCACAATACTTGAATTGTTTCTTTCTGGCTGCTTGTAATATTTTCTCCTTGACCTGGGAACTCTGGAATTTGGCTACAATATTCCTAGGAGTTTTCCTTTGGGGATCACTTTCAGGAGGAGATCAGTGGACTCTTTCAATTTCTATTTTGCCCTCTGGTTCTAAAATATCAGGTCAGCTTTCCTTGATAATTTCTTGAAAGATGATGTCTAGGCTCTTTTTTTGATCATGGCTTTCAGATAGTCCAATAATTTTTAAATTCTGTCTCCTGGATCTATTTTCCAGGTCAGTTGTTTTTCCAATGAGATATTTCACATTGTTTTCTAATTTTTCATTCTTTTGGATTTGTTTTACATTATCTTGACTTCTCATAAAGTCACTAGCTTCCAATTGCTCTATTCTAATTTTTAAGGAAGTATTTTCTTCAGTAATCTTTTGGACTTCCTTTTCCATTTGGCCAATTTTGCTTTTTAGGGCATTCTTCTCCTCATTGGCTTTTTGGACATCTTTAGCCATTTGGGTTAGGCTATTTTTTAAGGTGTTATTTTCTTCAGTATTTTTTGGGTCTCCTTTAGCAAGCTGTTGGCTTGTTTTTCATGATTTTCTTACTTTACTCTCAGTTTTTCCTCTACTTCTCTTACTTACTTCTCAAAATCCCTTTTGAGCTCTTCCAAGGCCTGGGACTGATTCATATTTTTCTTGGAGGCTTTGGATGTAGGAGCTTTGGCTTTGTTGTCTTCTTCTAGTTTTATGTTTTGATCTTCTTTGTCACCAAAGTAAGATAATATAGTCTGACTCTTTTTGTGCTGCTTACTCATGATCCTGGCCAATTACTTGAGTTTTAAACTCTTTGTTAAGGTAAAAGTCTACTTCCAATGTGAAGAGTGTACTGTCCCAAGCTTCAGGGGTTTGTACGGCTGTTTTCAGAGGTACTTATAGGGACCTGTAAATTTTCAGTTCTTCCAAGGTGGTATGATAAGGCGCGAGTTGTTTCCTCTCCACCACCACAACAAGATCCACCACACCAGCATTCCTCTTCGCCCCAGGACCCCCCTCAGAACTGTGACCCAGATGCAAGCACTGGCAAAGCAAGAAATTCCTGCCTCAGCACTGGCAAGCAGATCTCTGCAATCCCCCTCTGATCTGCCACTTGATTCCCCCTCAGTCTGTGGGCCAGAAGCTCAAGACTTCCCCTGGGCTGCGCTCCAAACTTGTGGCTGAGACCTAGCTCCTCTCTCATCATAGTCACAGACTTTTCCCACTAACCTTCTAAGTTGTCTTTGGTGTTCATGGGTTGAGAAGTCTGGAAACCACCACAGCTACCCATGGTCGCGGTGGCTTGCGTGCCCACACCGAACTGCGCTTCTCTCCCAGCCTGGCGCAATATACCTTTCTGTTCAACCATCCAGGATGTCTTTGTCTGGAAATTTGTTTCACTCTGTCTTTTTGTGGGTTCTGCTGCTCTAGAATTTGTTCAGAGCCATTTTTTAAGGTATTTGGAGGGCTCTGGGAGAGAGCTCAAGATATTCACTGCTTTCCCTCCACCATCTTGGCTCCACCCTAAGACCAAATAGATCTTAAGGAATTTAGAGACATTCTGTCAAAGTACAAAATATTTTATTTTATTAATGTAAAGGGTTAGATACTTTCTTTATCCAATCAAAGCATTGTCTAAGTGTGACTAGAAAACAGGTTTTTGCTCATATTCTATCTTATCTTTACGATGAATGTGAATTATTTAAACCAAAATTAATAGGCTAGTCTCATTGTCCCAATCAGAGCAATAAAAAGAACAAATTTTGTTGTTATTATTTAGTTGTTTCAGTCACATCTGACTCTTTGTGACCCTTTTTGGGTGGTTTTTTTTTTTTGGTAAAAATAGTAGAGTAGTTTGCTATTTCCTCCTCTAGCTCATTTACAGATGAGGAAACTGAGGCAAACAGGGTTAATTGACTCGCCCAGGGTCACACAGCTAGTAAGTATCTGAGTCTGGATTTGAACTGGAAGCTCCTGGCATTCTGTCTACTTTGCTGCCTGATTGCCCAAAAAAGAACAAATAGCAATAGTCAATTTTATTATGTTATTCCATTCCATATCTATATCTATAGATATCTATATCTTTCTTTATATCTAATCTGTATCTATCTCTTGAGCCACCTCTAGCTATAATTTTATAGATATACATATACATATAGATATATCTGTAAAGAAATGTAGATTTAGATAAATATAAGTATAGATATAGATACACTAGAAGCAGATTGGCACCATAAGTAGAAAGTTTGTGAGAAATATCTTAAGATATGTCTTGTGTGTGCTATGGAGCTTGCTTAAAGTTTAAATGTCAATTAACAATAGTAGTATATTTGTATATTCTGCCATAATACATTTTGGAAAATGTATTAAAATTAAAACTTTTTAAAAAGTATTTTAAAAGTCAAATGTGAATGCTACAGAAATATTTGCCAATGAAAATAGTGGATAACCCATCCTTATGATTTGGCAGAAGGGAGTTTGAAAAACACAATGACCTTAGATTTCAGTGGATGCAGTAGAATGTATGCTCCTTAACATTAGGTACAATTTCTTCTTTGTCTTTTTACTCACAGTGCTGACTACAATGCCTTGTATCTGACAAGTGCTTAATAAATGCTTGATGAATGAATAAATGAATTCAAAATACTACTCCAGTCATTTTCCTATAACTCCAACAGATTAAGTTAGACATTTTTAAAGGAATACTAATTAGTGAGCTGTGGGAAATGTGGCTGTTAAGTTATCCTTTATGCAAGCACCCACAGAAAAGATGATTCTTTTAAAGTTTTTAGTTCCTTTTTGTGCTTTTATTTAAAAAAAACACATTTATTTAAAGGACTACTTTGTGAGTTGGGGAGTTTCTTGAGCTAAATCAATTTCCTTGTTATAAAGTTTTGTGTAGAAGGATCATTTCTTATGTTTATGAACAATTTTAATAGTGTTAAAATGCAGAAAATTTGACAAATGTTTATTAAAGTCTTACTGTATCCAAATCATTGTGCTAGGCTTTGGGGATATGAAGACATAGTGAAGTAGTGTTTGCCCTCAAGCAGCTTATATTCTCTAAGGGATACAATGTGCACACAGATAATTAAATACAAGTTCATTTAAGGACAGAAAGAGTATTAAGAGGTAGAGGGATTAGAGAAGCCCTCTTAGGAAAGGTAACACCTAAGCTGAAGAAGGCCAGTACCTCTAGGAATGAGAGACAATATATTTTGTCATAGAGTGTGATGAATTTATCACATAATTGTTCAATTTAGAGGGTAGTTAATGTTTTTTCTTAATCCATTTACTAGCCTCACAGCACAATTATAGTACCCTAGCACAGAGCTATAGAACTTTCAAGTTCCAATGGTCTTTGGAGATATAATCCAGATTATCAGAGTGTGGTTTGAAAACCCCTGCAAATAGGGAGTTATGAGGTCAAAATTATTTTCATAATAATACTAAGATATTATTTGTGTCCTAAAACACTCCTTGATTTTCCAAATACATGTTTGTATAAGGCTGGATTTTCTATGCACTTCAACCAAAATAACATATCACAATACATTAAATGCAAAAGTTCATATAAGAATGCAGCTTTCTTCTATGAAGCCCGACATTAAAGAGATTTGCAAAAATAAATAAAACAATGACAATTTTCTCACAAATTTTTGTTTGGAAAAATAGTTATTTTTTATAAAATTATTTATGTTAACATAGTTATTTTAAAATAAATATTTTTTAATTTATCAGTTTTAATTTCTAATTTGATAAATATTACTAGTGATATGTGCTATGTGTGATGAAATGTGCTGATAAATAGTTAACATCCATCTCTCCAAAAGAATCCTTTTAAAGTATGCATGCCACACTTTTAAGCTTAATCTGCATGATTAATATTTTCTCCATACTTTCTTAAGTTTAGATAGTTTTAAAAAACATAAATTGGGTCCTAATTAGTAGTATTAACTAGTTTCCAAGATATAAATGCTCAAAATGAAAATGTAAAAATTTGTTGTCCCTGAGCCCATAGAAGCTGGCTCTAGAACATATCTACCTCTGTCTAACTGACATGAACCAAAGCTTTTTAAAGTCCTCGATATTTTTTTAACAGTATAAAAGGATCCTGAGACCAAAAATATGTGAGAATTACTGATTTAGTTTAAGATGTTCACTTTACAAATGAAAAATAGCTGCAGAATTATGTCTTCCCCCAGGTTATACTATTAGTACCTGATAGAAGTCCCAAATTGTGGCTGTTTGACATATAAATATCTGTCTGAAGCTAGTTGATTCATTTAAACAAATGAAAGTAATAACATTTACTAAGCACTTACTCTATACCAAGCACTCTGCTAAGTGCGGGAGTTATACAGGGAAAACTGAGATATTCCGTTTGCAAGAATAACCCTGCTTCCCTTGCCCTCCTCAGAAAACAGATCAATGTAACAGACTGAACAATGGAGAATAACACATAATGGAGCTCAATATCAGTATTTATAAACCCAAAAATAAATATTACCTAGGAAAGAACTCCTTGTTTGATAAAACTGCTGAGAAAGCTAAAAAGTAATCTGACAGAAATTAAGCTTACACCAACAGCTTGCACTATATAGCACAATAAATTCAAAATATATATGTGACCTGAATGTTAAGGATTATATATGGCAAGAAAAAATTAAAGGCATAATGCATCATATACCTTTCATAGCTGTGGGTAGAAGATGAATTCTAAAACAAGAACAACAACAAACTAAGGGATAGAAGCAATTATAAAAGATAAAATAGGAAAGTGTCATTACATGAAATTGAAAAAATAAATTACACAAACAAAATTAATACATCTAAAAAAGAGAGAAAAATAGTCAATGGTGGGAGTAGGGGGAGGGGAATATTTGTATCAAATATTTTGGATAAGGTAAGAGTTTGGAATCCAAGATAGATAGATAACTAAACAGAAAGCTATTTTCCAAAAAGAAAAGTGGTCATAGGATAGGAACAAATAATTCTCAAAAGATCTGCAAGTTATTAATAATCATATAGAAATGTTACAAATCAATAATAGTATGAGAAATATTCATCAGAACAATCCTAGGAAGTTAGCATCAAGCATCCAGGAAATTGGCAAAGGTAACAAAGGATGGGCATGTTTGAGAGCTTCTGTAAAGACAGAAACATTAATGAGCTATTGGTGAATTTTTGAAAATAATTTAAATTATGCTTTCCAAATTTTTTATGCTGTGTATACTTTGTTTCTACATATTTTTAACATGCTATCTCCATCATCTGACTGACAACTCCTTGAGAGCAGAATTTTTCTCTTTTTTGCCTTTATTTGTATCCCCAGCATCTAGCATAATGCCTGGAATGTGATAAGTGCTTAATAAATGACTGTTGACTGACTAAAGTGGCTTCCACAGGCTAAAATGTCCATTTACTTTGTCATAGACATTTGACTCCTAAGAATATAACCCGAAGAATCTCACTAGCAAAAAGAAAAAAAAAGCTCATATACCCTCAAATATTTATAGAAATACTGTTTATAGCAGCAAAGAACTGGAAATAAAATAGATACTTATAGATTGACAACTGGTTAACTAGGCCTGAAGTCATGAGGGTAAAGGAACAGAGCAAATAGTAAATCCTGGAGGACTTTTGGATTCAGCAACAAGGCAGATGCTAAGACCAGGTTACCATCCGTTTTGCTCTAGGACTTATAGTTGGTGTCTCCCAGCTCATCCAAGCATTATAAGCAGCGACGTCCTCTCTGCAAGACACTTGGTTAGTGCAATGCTTTGCCTTCAGCATTAGTCTGTCATAATACATCAGTGACCTTCATGTGTGCACACCTGAGTGTACACACATGTGCATTTGCATGCACGTGTGTGTGTGTGTCTGTGTGTGTGTATTCCTGGGATTTTTGAACCCATAAACTTTTTCCCTGCTGCATTGCCAATTTCCAGAAGTTGTTATCTTTAGTTCTCAGGGTATATTCTAAAACCAAATATTAAAATCTCATAGCTCATTTCATAGCAATATCCATGAATAAATTCATTGTTATGAGAGAAATAAAGAAAAAGTACATCAAACTCCCCTAATGAAATCATTCTTGTACAAAAGCAGATGAAAAATAAGTTTACTTTAAAACTCCTAAGATTGAATCTTGAAAAGAAACCATTTTCTATTAATAGAAAAGCTGGAGAATATTGTATATAATGTGAGTGAACTTCAATTTCTCTGCTACTTATTCCAAATATGATGAGTCAGTAAATATAAATTTAAATGTGGCAACTTTAGCATTCAGATTTCCAATAGTGAAAGAAATTCCATCACCCAAAGCTGCTTATTTGGGTCATTGGCCTGTTCTGGCTCTTAGAGATAACCATATTCTTCCTTTCTATTGTATGCTTCATGCTATGGGAAATTTAAGTTGTGTCATGGAATGGAAATAATTGGGAGAGACCCCATTAAAGTACCAAACTAATGAGGCAAAGGAGAGGTACAGTTAGCTCTTTCCCTGGTCATAGGCTATCCTTAAACAAATAACTTGTAATTAAATCTTGCTATATTGTATGTGATTTTAGCAATAGAATATGATTTTTTTTTATGTTTGTGAAACTGGGTCTCCTTATTTCATCTTGGCTAGAAGTGCTTTGGCTCAATCCTGCTGATGATCAACACTGAAATTTTTTCTGACCTGGGCTGGTTGACCCCTCCTTAGAAAGTCTGGTGGTCTAGTCTCAGGGACTCTTCATGTTGTTACCAAACTTAGTGTAGATATCTAATCAGTTTAGCTCCTTGCCATTCAGTACTCCATAACATGAGTGATCCATCAGCCTCAGCTTTCTCAGTTTCAGAGATTACAGGAATATACCATCATTTAAGGCTGGTGATGACATCTTTAAAACACTTACATAAAGATTATATGATCATAACAATCTTTTTATATAATAGTATCTCTCAAGAAATATGACATGCTAAGGGAAAAACAAAGGACTAGTTTAAAAATATACACTAAGATAAAGAGGAAGATCAAATAATGGATAGAACTGTTATAGAAGTATATTTAAATATGTTTTATTTGAATCCATATGGCAGATCTAAGACCATGGTAGTGGAAGTTGAAGAGAGGAAGATTTAGGCTTGATACAAAAAAAAATCCTAACAATTAAAGCCATCAAAAATTGAAAAATTAAAAATAAAAAAAATTTTAAAAATCAAAATTAAAAAAATAGGCTACCTCAGCAAAAACTGGATTTATCAGCACTGAAGGGCTTCAAAAGGACCCTGAATCATGTGTTTTTGATGATGTTGTACAACAGATTCCTGGCCAAATTTAGGTTGAATGAAATTTCTGGTGAAATTTCCATGATTCTCAAAGTCATGTATATTATATAAAAGATAGTCAGAGTATAAATTAGGTATAAGAAGCAACATGGCAAAATGCATAGAAGGATGGCCTTGAAATCAGAAAGACTTGGGTTCAACTCCTTTCTCTGACACATAATAGCTTTGCGATTGTGGGCAAGTTACTTAATAACTGCGGGTGCCAAGCAATTCTATAAGCCTTCAAGTTACATCTACCCTGCTAATTTGCACTGGAGTGAGTTCCTATACAGGCTCCCCTGAATGATGAAATTACTAGTCTAAACAAAACAGCTATGAAAGTTTTTTTTTTCCTTTTAAGTGGTCCGTGTGCCCAAAATCTTAAAGGAAGCAAAGGCAAAGCCAACTGTGAATCTATAACACATTTAATATGCAAACCTCTCCTTTCTATAATTTTCTTTCTTGATTTCCATTCAAATCTATAAAAGCTATAGTGAAAGCTGAAAACAATAAGTGAATTTGTTATACAAAAGATACTTGTATTTTGGTGTCTGGTGACATGGAGAATATTAAAAAAAAACTGGGGATTGGTAAAGTACTGTAGATAAATATAGGTTATGGATAGGGTCAATTCAATATATTTCTGAAAAGGAATATTCATTGGATGGACTTTTAATGATTCATTATCAACTAAAATAATTGAAACTGAAATGAAATGGATATATGCTTACAATATAATAACGAAAAAGAAACATAGTAGATGGATTGCAACAGTTGGGTGCTGTTGGGTAGAATTGGTGGGGGAGCAAATGATATTGTCCAAAAAAGGGAAAAACTTACAAGTTGCTAAGAAAGGGAGATTCTTTGTCACTTAATTGAATTCAATCATAAAGAATGACTGGATAATTTAAGATTACTATAAAATCATTTTCTGATGTTGGCTTCTTGGTATTAATACTCTACTTGAGAATATTGTGCATTGATGGAGTGGAATGTTTTGTGATTGTTCTTTTATGCCTGTTGAATCAATTCAGTACTAATTTTTTTCTCTTTTATGATTTTTATGCTTAAGTGTTAAAAGTAGAATGTTTTCTTCTGCATCTGGCTGGGGGGAAAGAAGCGTTTCCTTTTATCATCTAGCTTGCTCTGAGAAACTGGTCTTTGTTGTGTTTTTATATAAATACTAAGGTATTTTAAACAATGGAAATAATTTTGTTAATATTTAAGGAAGAGGATCTTAGAACCCTAATTTTTTTTTTGTTTTGTATTGTTAATTAATAAATTCCAACTTTCCATATAAAGAAAACAACAATAATATTGTGGAAGAAACTGTGAAATTCTGTTCTGTACAGTTTTAAAGTACATGCACATTAAATTTAATGAAAGAAGTAACAAAAATACTATGTGTCCCCTTCTGCACTTTTTAAACATCACAGTCTAATTTTAAATGACCTTTCTATCTGGAAATTCGCAAACTGCAAGTCATCTTTTTTTTTTAAAGTTTATTTCTTTATGTTTTCATTTTCCTCAAATAGAAATGCACGAGACACCATAGGTCTTCTTATTAAAAGTACCTATGTATGCCCTCACTGATAACTTTATTTTTTTCATTCCTTATACTTTATTTTTCCACCAATGACATATAAAAACAATTTTTACATTCATTTTTTAATTGAATTTCAAATTCTATCCCTCCTTCCTCTCACCACTCCCTCAGATGGCAAGCAACTTTGTATGGGTTGTACACGTACAGTCAAGCAAAACATATTTCCACATTAGTTATGTTGTGAAAAAAGCACAACCCCCCCCAAAAAAGAAATACATTAAAAAAATAAAGTTTTAAAAAAAAGTATGCTTCAATCTTCATAGAGACTCCATTAACTGATAACTTTATGGAGTAGAGATGGAAAGAGACAGGGAGTTGAGAAATAAAGATCAGCCAGCTCTCAGTTCCCATCAGTGCTAATTTACCCACCCAATCTGGAGGCCTGAGGCTACTTCCTAGTCCACTGGTTTCTGGTCCTCTTCAAAAACAAAGGACAAACAACAAAAACTTTCTGCCTCTAATATTTCTGCTTGAAGTATCAGCATTTGAGACAGACTGGTGTTGATGACAGCTGTGGGGCAGGGAGGGTATTTACTTTAGTGTCATTTCAACTTCCTTCTACAACATAGCACATCCCAATGAGGTTGATCCACTGTCCTTGATGTTGATTTTTTTTTTCAGTCAAAGACAAGGTTTATTAAAGATTCGTCATATTGGCCAGACTCTCAAGGAATTTGAACATCTGTGACGCTCATATTGACAAGTGGGCTAGAGTGAATCTCAGCCATTGGCTAGATTTTAAGAATCTGAGCACCTGGGGCAGCTAGGTGGAACAGTGGATAGAGCACCAGCCCTGGAGTCAGGAGGACCTGAGTTCAAATACGACCTCAGACACTTGACACTTACTAGTTGTGTGACCTTGGGCAAGTTACTTAACCCCATTGCCTAGCCAAAAAAAAAAAAACAATCTGAGATAAGATGGATCTTATATACAAAAAGACTGTGGGAGGGATCTAGGAGTGGCCAAGTAGTTTGGGGTGACCAGAGGAGGGGTCTGGGAGGAAGGGGTTTAGGGAGGATCTTGATGGGAGTGACTGGGAAGTAGAACAGGGTCTAGATAAAATCAAAAGTGGGAAATGGGGTGGAGGAGGAGGCCTATATCAAGGTGACGGACAATGAAGGTTGGGCTGGGTTACAGGTAACAGAATTGGGACATTGGGTGTAGCCACAATGAAAGGCTGATTGAGAGGATTCCTGGGATGATGCCTCAGGCAAACACCAAAGACTTGACCAAGTGGGAGAAAACTCAAGGAGGATTGTGAGGGGAAGGAGTTTCCCTAGGGTCCATACCCCATCATTCCCCCCTCAAACAAATGGGATCTAAATTCTTTTGAGGTAAGGGACAAAGGTCTTGGCTTCTGAAACTGCTTCCTGCTGGCATAGGGTGTAGAGCTGTCTTTGCCTCACTGCGTCACATTCACGGGGTCAGACTTGAGCTCCAGTGGGCTAGAGACCTTGGACTCAGTCTGAGGTTGGTAGATAGCCTGAGCAGTCATCTGGAAATTGATGGCTAGGACACTGGAGGAGACAAACCTAGCAAGGAGGTTAAGCAAACAAAGACCAAAGAGCCACAAAAAAGACAATTTCCCTGGAGGGAATTAAAGATGACCATGGCAAAGTGAAAACATAAAAGGAAAAGAGCATGTATGATTTCACCTTTTTTTATCCACTTGTCCATGGAGGGGGTGTGGAGGGACTGGGGCCTTTCCAAACAGTAGCTTGAGGTCCTCCAAGGATTCACAGGTATATTCCAGAGTCTCTAGATACAAGTTGGGCAAGCCCAACAGACTTGTCCAATGGTTTCTCCTAGCTTACTGCCAGTTGAATGGCTTTTGAACAGAATGGCTGGAGCAGCCACTGCCCAGATGCATGAAGGCCACCTGGCAGCCACGGAGTCTAATTGTTTGAAAAATAAGCAATTAGCCTGGAGTCATGTCCTAAAGATTGGGTTAGATCCCCCAAAGCCTGTCCTCTCCTTTCATCAACATGCACAATGAAAGGTTTTTCTAGGTTGGGTAGAGCTAATGCTGGAATGGTGGTCAATTTAGTTTTCAAAGTCTCAAAAGCTTTAATCTGGTCAGCACCCCACTCTAGAGGGAGTGAGTCAGGGTCTTTAAAGTCATAAAGGGGCTTAGCAATAAGACCAAAATTAGGGATCCAGAGTCTCTTGATGTTGATTTAAAAAAAAATGAAATAAAAGTTATGCAGTTTTGTTTCTTTGTTTTTTGTCTGTAGTCTTCCTTTCAGTTACATCTTTGAATGTCCTTGGAATAGTTGTGCTTAATTGTTATCTCTTGGAAGATTTCTTTAATCTTATTTCCCCTAATGTTTCTCATGTTTTTATGAGGAGATTTTTCTTATTTTACTCTTTTGTATGCAGAGCACATGCTTTGGCAGCTTTTCCCATGTTGGATTGGCCTTGATTATGATCTTGGTGACAGGTTATGCCTACTTGCTGAGGAGTAGCGTAGCTAAGTATGCAGAGGCTCAACACCAAAAAGATGGTCACTTGGTGTTGAATTTTTTGGCCCATGAAACAAAGAAAAATGCAAAATGATCCTCAGGCCTTTCTGTCATGTACTTCTGCAATGGTGGTACTATAAAAGGAGACAGAATAGAACAAAAAGTGATTTTTCAACCATGTAAAACACGACTGTAGTTGTTGCTACTCCAAATGCTCTGTAACTAAATATTGGGCATACGACTAGAAGAAATGACTTGAATTAATCTTGACTTATTGTTATAAATGAAACCAGAAGACAAAAAGAAGTTTCAGCTAAATAAAAGGATGGTTCACAGTTTTTCTTTAGAGAGTCAAATAAGAATTGATAGAACTGGCATTATTGTGCATCTAGAGGGAAAAGGAAATATTATTTCCTGGAACACTCGATTTCCCATACTGTGTCTTTGCAGAAATGGTCTTCTATTCCTGAGATGAAAGCTTTCTTCATTTCTGCCTCATTGAATCCCTAACATTTTTTGAAACACAATTCATGTGCTTATTTTCTAACTTGAAAATGAGATCTTTTTTCTCTCTCCAATTTTTGACACAATTCCCTCTTATAATTACATTTTATTAATTATATATACTTTGTATATACTTATTTATGTCATCCTAACTCATACTTCCTCCAAGTATAATACAATTCCCTTGAGGTCAGGACTTGTTTTTTTGCCTCTTTCCAGGACATAGTAGATAGAAGGGAAGGAAACTAGCATTTATTAAGTGCCAAATATCATGCTAAGCACCTAACAGTTATTATCTCACTTGGTCCTCACAACAACCTTTTGCCATAGATGATATTATCATACCCATTATCTAGTTGAGGGAACTGAGACAGACAGAGGTTAAGTGAGTTGCCTAGGATTACACAGCTAGTAAGTATCTGAAGCTGAATTTGAACTTGTCTTCCTAATTCTGGCCCAAATGTTCTATCCGCTTTACTACTTAACTGCCTTTAGCTTAAGTGAATTGATTTTCTCTCCTCTGTATACTTACTTTGTTTTCCCAGTCCTATACCTTTCCTTATGCTATCTCCTTTATCTGGAACAGATTTTTGTCCTCTTTCGAACTAATTTTTTTAATGCACAATCCAAGCACTGCCTACCATATGAAATTTTGTCTAATTTCACTGTTGGTTGGTGAGGAACTCACATAATACTTTTTTTCCTCCCACCTCATCAGTGCATATGCTATTTGGTGCTTAGTATAAGCACTTAACACAATGCTTGGCATATAACAGGTAATTAATAATAAATAAATTAAATAATAAATAAATGTTTATTGGCTGATTGATGGCTTTTTAGTATTGTATTTTATACTATCAATTTCTCTAACCAGACAATAAGATTTGGGGGTAGACAGATAGAAACTTATATTTGTTATCTCTACTCCCTCTCCCATTGATGAATTAATCAAAAGCTTTGTCTCCTATGTATCATACATTGTGTTAGGTGCTAGGTCCTTAACAAAACCAACCCCCAAACATTCCAATCTACAAGGAAGTGACATTCTTTTGGGGGAAACAACTTGTACACATATAAGTAAATATGCAATATTTACCAAATAAATACATTTGTCTTTATGTTGGAGAGGCACTAGTAAGTGGATGGATCAAGAAAGGCCTCATGTAGGGGACAGCACTTATACTGACCTTTGAATGAAACTCAAGATTCCACAAGGCAGAAGTAAGAAGAGAGTGTGTTCCAAGCATTAAGGACAGCCTGAGCAAAAACAAAGACATGAGAAATGGAATTGTCATGTATGAAGAATAGTAAATAAATAATTTTGTTTGGCCAAACTGTAGGATGTGAAAGTAATGTCCACTACATAAACACTAAATTGCTGCTTGTTATATGGAACTGAAACCAAATTTTATTCTTCTTTTCTTTAAGACTGGATCATTTTGTTTCCTTGATTCCCATTTGTCATTTTCCTATCAACTTTCCTCCATCTCCAATTTTCGCAGTCTCAGTATCCCATTTAAGATACCATAATCACCACCTCCCTCTCTAGCAAACCTATGGAAAAATTGCATTATTTCAGAGCTTCTGGGGAGTTGGAGCCAAAGTTTCTTTGAGAGATGCGTATTTGGAAAATGATTTATTATCATATTTTCACAATTTACAAGTTATTTTTTCTCTCTCAATCCCAGTGTGCTCGCTATGATAATGCCTTCACTACAGAAATTCTAATCGAACAAGGAGTGAATGTAAATCATCAGGATGAGGACTTTTGGACACCAATGCACATTGCCTGTGCATGTGATCACCCTGATATTGTTCTGCTTCTGCTTTTAGTAAGTAAAATTGTTTCTTCTGTGCCTATTTGAAATATCAGATGATGTTAACAATTTACATCCTTAACTGATGAAGTCATAAAAATACGCACTAAATCATTTCAATAAATATACACAGTCTGGTGGTTTAACTGTTTTGGTACCTTGCCTAAAACCAATATAATTAGAGAACTGAAATGTTTGGTTACACATACCATAAATTGAGTTATTTGATTGTAATGTCAGATACCATTCCTGGAAAGCATAATGCCCTTCCAACTAGCAAGTTGGTTCCAAATAGGAAAGTCAGTTAATATACTTTTTTTTCTCCCCATTACTTTGTTTTTTTATAAGTTAACTGGGAGACAGAGATTAAAAAAAAAACTTTATGGAACTTCATAGGTCTTCATTATGTCAAGTAAAGTGTCCCTGAGCGTAATAAAAAGAGAAATTATTTCAAATTGTTTGAGCTAATTTCAGCTGCATGAAAATGAAAGCCTTCAATGATAGACAAGCATGTGAGGAATGAAAATCGTGTTGCATTTGAAGGTTATTTTCCTTTTTCTTTATTAGGCTTTTTGTTTCTAAGTCTTTGGACTTTCATCTGAGCATCTTTATCTTCCTAATGTTGGGGTGTGGGTGTTTTGGCTTGGTTTATTTTTAGAAAAGTATTAGAATAGATATAAAAGAGTTCTGGGAAAGAAGTAGAAATGTAGGAGGAGGGATGAAGGGGATGTTCCCTTCCTTTATGATGGCTTGACAAAAGCACCATAGAAATGAAAACTAGTCTAGAAAATAGGAATACTCAGTACTTGCCATAGATTCTCTTTTGACTTTCTTTTAACATCCCTTAGTAGTTCATATAAATATGTATGTTTATATACATATCTACATATATAATGTATATGTATGTATATAGATATGTGTGTGTATAGTATATGTGAGTATGTGTATATGCATGTATGTTTGTTTTCTAATACAGGAACTATATACCCCCTAAAACGCTCTTTTGTGTACTGGGGGAGGAAAGATAAGATGCTTCAATAAACCAGGAAGAAAAAATAGAAAAGTAATTAAATGCTTTAGAGGGAAAAAGAGTCAATGAATCATTCCCATGTTTTCCAGTTTCTAAAAGGCTGTCATATGAAGTAGGAGAGAAAACTGCCCAAATACAAAGAATTGAAGAACAACAGGGAGCTGTTTCATCTGCATATGAGATAACTGATGTTTCTTGAGGGAAAATATGATCACATGATGTGTCATGATCCACAGGAATTGGCTACAGAATGATGGTGTGAAATCACTAGCTTTGGTTGGCTTTAAAAATGGCTTCCAGTAGTGAGGTCTTCTCTAAATATGAAAGGCTTTGGAATGGATTAAGATTCATTTAGATTCTTTCCAGTCTTTGATTATTCAGAGTTGTTTGTTTTTGTTTTTTTAGTTTATTTTCAATATATTCTGCAGCAAGTCCCTTAACTGTTTTGAAGCAGTTTTAAGTATATTTGTTTATCTGAGTCACCTAAGACATTTTTGTTGAATAGAATAAAAATGTCATTGTAACATTTAATTTGGTTAAGTCTGTTTGTAATTACATATTTGATTTCAGAATAATGGACTAGAATTAGCATCTCCTCCTGGAAGGTGTTTCTCTATGAATTTTTCAGTAGTATTGTAAGATTGATTTTTTAAATTCAGACCAGTTATATTCTGTTTGTGTTTCCTCTGTAATACCTATATCCTCGAATAATCCAAAACTCCTGAGAGAATGTAAACTGGTACCTTATTTGCTGACAGTGCCTCCTGACCAAGAGCAAATCACCCTTTAATAATATCTAGCCTAAAGCTTTGTTATATTTCTAACTTGCCACTAATATTCTATACAAACAGTGGAAAAGTACATAATTCTCTTGTGCCTTATTAATTCAATTCTAGTCCACTGGGAGAAAAACATATTTAATAAGTGTCTATTTTGTGTCAGACTCTATGCTAGATACTGGGGATACAAACACACACACACACACACACACACACACACCAGTACCTGCTCTCAAGAAATTTACATTATGCTATAGGAAAATAGCGGGTATTATATGTATACACACATGTATACATTATAAATATACATACACATATGTGTATTTACACACAAATATATATACATGTATGTACACAAAATAAAAATAATAAAATTGGGGAGAACCAGCAACTATGGGGCTCAAGAAAAGCCCCTCATAGGGATGATGATTGAAATGAGCCTTGAAGATATTCAGAGATCTCAGAAAGTAAAGGTGAGGAAGGGGAGCATCCTAGGCATGGGGAGCCGCCTATGCCAAGCATGGAAGACTGAATGGGATGACATGCCATGAATGGGGAATAGCAACCAGGTGACTTGGACTTAATGAAAGAGTATAGGAAGGGTGTAATGAGAAATCAGCTGGGAAATATAAGTTGGATACAGAGTAGGAAGAGTATTGAATGCCTAACAGAAGAGCTTGTATGATAATGTGGTGGTCATATAAGTTGAGAAATGGGGACAAATAGGAGAGATATTGTAGAAGAAATATCTATAAAATTTGAAAACTAATTGGAATATAGAAGGCAAAGGGGAATACAGAATTGAGAAGTACTCATTGGTCATGAACCTTGGTGACTATTACAATGGTGATATCACCTCCAGAAACAGGGAAATTGGGAAAAGGAATAGGTTTAAGGGAAAAGTAGGGACTTCAGCTTTGGATGTGTTGAGTTTAAGATAAGTATAGGACCTTCTCTTCATAGTCATTTCAGTAGGAGTTCTGTTGGATAGTAAGCCTCATCTACTGAGAATTAGAAGGAATTTGGTTAAGAAAACGTCATCCCTATTAGCCTAAGAAGAGGCAAAGGGAAAAACAAAAGCAAACAAACAAAAAAATAAACAGAAACTTAGCATTAGACAAGATACGGGTTGGTAGGTCAGGAGGGAAATATGGATTAGAACATAGATCTAAACTAAACTAGAATTCTACTCTACCACTATATTCCATACATGTTCCATCATTTCTGTTGTGTCCAATCATTTCAGATGCCATTTAGGATTTTCTTGGCAAAGATGCTGGAGTGGCTTGTCATTTCCTTCTCCAGTTCATTTTACAGATGAGGAACTGAGGCAAACAGGGTTAAGTGACTTGCCCAAGGTCACACAGCTATTAAGTGTCTGAGACCAAATTTGAACTCGGGTCCTCCTGACTCCAGGCCTGGCTCTCTGTCCACTGTATCATCCAGCTGCCCTTGCCACTATAGTACCATTTATTAGAAACCCAAGGATTTCTTTTGGCCTTGTTATCTTTTCCTTTCTTTGCTCACCCCATTAGCCCATTTAAATGTTAAAATTGAGTCTATACAGTAATGAAGGATAAAGGAAAGTTCATACAATGTGGTCGGGGTGGATGACAAAAAATGAATAGATCCAGAAGCCATGCCACTTCTTCAGTGATTCTACATCTATGAATCAGCTATTCTCCCAGAATATAAATGAATTATAACCTCCCCCCAAAAAAGGATCACAGAAATAGAAATTCCCTATTCACTGAATCCATTCAGGGAGGAAACAATCTGAGCTATGCATTTTGAGAAACTTACCATTCTGTCTTTTTATTAGAGATAAAAAAAATGTATACTCTGTGTGTATTTATGTGAATGTTCATGTATTCAAGAAAAATGAGACTAATATCTTAGGTCAAGCAAAGATAAATAAAATGATGTCTCTGATCTCAAAGAGTTTACAATTTAGTAGGAAAAAAAAGTATATACACCTAGAACTATGATATGAGACATGTCCAAAATACTATGTATGTTTAGAAGGAGAGATCACCTCTTGTTGGCATTACTAGTTCTAAGCTGTAAGCTTTTTGAAACCCATCACCATTTCATTAGTTAAATACAATTCAATAATCATTTATTAGATCTACTAGTGCTTGTATGTTTAGTAGCACAGAGCAAGTACTCAATGAATTTTTGTTGAGTTGAATTAATCTGTATCATGCTGTGAATCAGCTGAAGGTCTAACAACAGACTATCAAAGTTATATCTAGTTGTTTATGACTGTGTCAGTAGAGCTTGAGAAATAATAATGATCATTTTCTACTATTTGATATTTTAAATTTTGAGTGTTTTTTATGCATTATCCCATGAACACTTCATTCTATCCCTGTGAGTGAAGGTATTATAAATATTATAATCTCTATTTTAAAGATGAGAAAACTGTCTCATAAAGGTTAAGTGAATTGAATTTGGTCACAAAGCTAACAAATATCAAAGAAACGATTTGAAACTGGGTCTTCCAGATCTAGTAAAATCAATCTACTAAGACAGCTTGTTACACTTTTGGATACCTCTAAATGTCAGGAAATTCTTCCTTGTATTGAGCTGAAATCTACTACTGGAAGTCTGCTACTGCAACATCCAATATTCTTTGTAGTTCTCTTCTCTGGGACTAAGCAGGAAAAAAAAAATCTTCATTCTACATGAAGATAATTATCATGGCCTTGTCATGCCTTCTCTTCTCCTAACTAAACATTTCTATGGCCTCTAGTTGTTATTCATATGACATGACTTCAAGGCCCTTCTTTGGGATGCTCTCTAGTTCATTCTTCCTAAAAATGTGGTACCCAGAAATAACATGGTACTTAAGTTGTTAATTGACTGGCACATAATATTTTATTTGAATTATTCATTTAATTGAATATTTAATTTTTATTTAATTGAATATTTAAGTTGTATAGCGTTGCCCTTGTTTTTGAATAGTGTTAAGGCTTCATGAAAATATACACAGAAGGTGATATTGATACTGTTTTCACAGGAAAAATATGACACCGATGTTATAGACTTCCCATATTAGTTTCAGAAATGTATCACACATCACTACAGGTACTCAGAGCATGAATGTCAGAATAACCTTTTAAAAAAACTTACTATTTAAGTAACATGTTATTCAGCAATTGAAATAAGATCATACTGTCTTTTGTGTATAAAATTGATGCTATTAACGCATACTTAGGAGAACACAGGCTCTGAAGTGTTTTTCCTCCAGTAGTCAGGTTGGATTTTTGTTCATGTAGCCACAGTCTATTGCACAGTGTTTCTTGTGAAAGGCAATACTTTTTCTTGGAATGAATGACCAGAATTTGGATTTAATTTTGTGACCATTGGGAAGCTAACTTCTTTAGGCCTTGAAAGAGCAGCCATCTTTCACAGTGTCTATAGCTAACTCAAGGAGTATTCCACAGCCATAACTTAATTGTGCATAAACCTAGGAAAGACAAGTCACTACTAAAACTCCAGTTTCATGGAAATAGTTCTTCATTTTTGCCAACAAATTTGAAAGGAGGGATATGCTGATGAGAGACACAGGCTCTATAAAAAATAATTTGATTTAACTAAATCAAATAGGCATAGTCTTATAATCTTTGTATCACATATTGCCCTATACTGTTCTGAGAATGTCCTTTCTTAAAGTCTCATTGGAATAACTGATTGCATCTGTAAGAGTTTCATTGTATTATCTGATCACTGTATTTAATATGATTCTATCCTAAGGACAAGTATATTTTGTGGTATGCTGACTTTGTGAGCTTTATACTATTAGAGGTTTGGCATTGTCTTTAAATCACAGATGCCTGGAGTAGGAGTTAGATAATATAAACACTGGCAGTCTTTTTGCCAAATGAATTACTCTAGCAGATGGTACTACTCTTGTGCTAAATACCCACCTATTTTATACCCACTGGTAAAATCATACAGTTTTTACATAAAATAAAAACTTAATCATTCAAATATCTTTCACTTGGGAATTGCTGGCAATCCATCCAAAAAATTATTCATACAAAGTAAAACATTTGAATTCATATCTTTGCAAATTAGCAGACTCTTATTTGTCAGCAAAGGAAATTGAAAAAAATAAATATTCAAGATATTAAATACTCCTTCAATTTGCTTTCAATAACTAGGCCCAATAACTATTTTGTTATTATTTTTGTATTTAATTATTATACTGCTTTACTATTCTCAAATACTTATTTGATCCTCTTAACAATTTTGTAAAACAGGCATCAGAGATAGTATTACCTTCACTTTGCAGATGGGAAGACTGAGGTTCAGTGACATTAAGTGATTTAGCTAATAAGTTGCAAAAGTAAAACTCTAACCCAAATACTCTGACCCTTATTTGAATATACTTTCCCTTATGCAATGCTACAGCATACACACACACACACACACACACACACACACACACACACACTCACACACGCATACATGCATACGGACAATTGGTGGTATGAAAAAACAAGATAAGCATCAAGTTAGGAATTATTGGTGGTATAAAGGCATGTGATTCTGAGATAGGTAGACCAGATAAGTGGTTTTTTAATAGCCCACATGAGAAGTACAAGAATGTAAATTAAAATGTTATTTCTGAGAATGGAAAAGAGTGAACAGATATTAGAAATGTTGCAAGTATAGAATTGATAGCATTTTGTAACTGTTCATACATGTGAGGTAAGGGAGGAGAGAAAAGAGAAATAAAGAGAAAAAAGGATAAGAATTTGATAGTTTTACTAGGTAATATGGTGAAGGAAAATTTGTATTTTGTTATAAAGGATATCTGAGAAGGTCTGTAGGAAGGGGAAATGAGATTCTATGGTACTAAATGGAAATGACCAAGATAAAGGCAAGGAGAAGATTCAGCTGAGATGCAGGTGATGAAAAAGGACATACAATAATACTTATAGTGGGGAACTTCATAGTTCAGAACCTTGATAGTGGCACAGTTTTCAGTTGAAGGTGTGCCATTTTCAATTGGTGTCTAAGGTAGATGGAGGTCAACATCTCTCATAACTACCCATACCTTTTCTCTGCCTGCAAAACCAACAACTATAACTCTACTTCTAACCCACCCAGCCCCACCTCTCACCTGGACTATTGTAACAGTCATAGTGAATAAATATTTATTGAATGCTTATGATGTGCCAAGCACTGTGCTAAGTGCTGTATATACAAAAAGAGGCAAAAGACAGTCTCTACCTTCATGGAGTCTAATGGAGGAGACAACAAGCAAACAAATATGTAGAAACGAATTATATACAAGATAAATTGGATTTGAGAGGGGAGACACTAGAAATAAGAATGGTTAGAAAAGTCTTCCTGTAAAAGATAGTATTTTAGCTGGAACTTGAAGGAAACCAGGGAATCCAGCAGGAAGAGATAAGAAAGTAGAACACTCTAGGCATGGGGGACAGCAAGAGAAAATGCCCAGAGCCAAGAGATGAAGTGTCTTCTTCATGGAGCAGCAAGGAGGCTAATGTCACTGGATCAAATAGTACATGGGGATGAAGGGAATAAGACTATTAAAATGTTAGGAGGGGGCTAGATTATGAAGGGCTTTGAATGCTAGAGAGGATTTTGCCTTTGATATTGGAGGTCACAAGGAGCCTACTGGAGTTATTGAGTAGGGGGAGTGACATTGTCAGATTTTCACTTTAGGAAAATCACTTTGGTGGCTGAATGGATTGGATCAGAATGGAAAGATACTTGAAGCATGCAGACCCATAAATGAGCTATTGCAATAATACAAGTGTGAATTGAAGAGGGACCTAAACTCTTCCAATCTTTTTCATTTTCATTTTCTAGGTCCAAATCAGAATTTCTAGTTATTTCTTTCAAAAGTCATTTCTTTCTCCTCCCCATTTCCTGTGTTGACCTATTTATTTTTCATCATCATCTTCATCTTTTTTTTAATTTTCTCCTTCATCCTCTTTCCAATTCTCATCAGAATTTCAATTTGCCATTACTTCATCTTAAGAATATTCTTCTCAAGATTCTTTGTCATAAACCAATTTGTCTATCTGCTCATGTTGATGCACTCCCTGACTGTTTTTTTTTCAAATACTGCCACCTGTGTAATAAAGAGTATGAGTTTTCCATGAAGTCAAGAGAGCTTCGTTAAGGTGATATAAGTAGAGAAAAGGAGACAGATTTGAGAGATGATGATGAGGTAGAATCAACAAGACTCAGCAGTAGATTAGATGATATTGAATACTGAGTCTGATGCCTAGAGTGCAAACCTGGGTGACTGGAAGAAAGGTGGTATAACAAAAAAAAATAGGGAATTTAAGGGCAAGAATGGGTTTAGAGGGAAAGTTAATAATTTCTGTTTTGGATGTGTTATATTGAGAGGAAATAAATACTAGAGAATGTTGCAAGCAAATTGATGAAGACAGGATAGTTAGTGTCTTGGAGTTTGCTAGCTAGGAATTTATGGGTCTTTCTGACAGCCTCCACTCTGGAAGGACTCAACTTATTAATTACTGAAACTGATCCAAAAGGTGTTTGCCCTTGGCCTTGGGCTCCTTCTTTACTGAATTCAAATCTTATTCCCACATCAAGATATATCCCTTAATTTTTGTCAATAACACTGCCTGTCTTCTTAGAATGATGTATAAAGTATGGAATTAGATTAAGAGCCCTTTCTACATGTTTTCTATGATGTAATCTCTTTTTGTTCATTTAACAAAGATTTATTGAGCAACTACTATGTGCAATGCATTTTCCTAGCTGCTATGGAGGAAACAAAGATACCCATGGGTAAACCAAAGTTACCCATGAACAGATTACAATATACCAAAGTATGCCATCATTTGTTTTTACCAAATTAAATTTGATGTAGTCAGAAGAGAGTATAAGGAAGTGTAAATCACAAGAACACACCCCAAAATCTGAAAGCATTTCAGAAAGAAATGTATTAGGTAGTTAGGAGAGAGAGAAAGAGAGAAATACAGACAGACAGACACAGAGAGAGAGACAGAGAGACAGAGAGACAGAGAGGGAGAGAGAGCAAAAAAGAAGGAGTGGCTCTCTCCCCAAGTCTTTGTGAAGTTACATTATATAGAGTTCAGATAAGGGTGTAAGGACATTTACCTGATTGACCTTACACAGACAGTACGTTGTTGTTGTGGTTTGTTCTTCATTCTCAAAGAGGACCATGTCATCAGGGAGATAATGACAAGACTTGTAATTGACTTTGATTTTAGTGAGGGAGGGCTGTGCAAAGTCACCATCCTCACTATCTCCTCTGGAGTCATCTGTGTCCAGTGGCCAGATATTGATCAGGACAACTGTAGATGGCCCAGGATGTAGTTGGAGACCTTTTAATCTAAGGTCTTGTCAAATTTTCACTTAGAGTGAGGCAACAGCTCGTTCAGTGAATAGGCCTTTTTAAGGAGTGAGTCAAGGGATGGCCCCTGAAATTAAAAAAAAAAAATCAAACTGGGAGGGGAAGACCCTCAGGGCTGCTGGCCAAAAGAGAAACAGTTACTATTTACACTCACCCAGAGCCAGGAGGGCCCAAAAAATAACCATTAAGTGGTATTTGGGCAGGGCAGGGTCCTATTGTTGTCCAATCCATGAGATTCAGAATGAATTGGGTTTAAGACATAGTCTTTGAGAAGGAAATCTAGCCAGTAAGACCCAAATTAACTAGGTAACTTTCAGCCAGAAAAAATTACCTTCCTTTGGGCAGAACTCCTTCAGGTAAGGGGAGAGGAGAGGAGAGAAGAGAAGGGAGAAGAAAGGAGAAGAAGGGAGAAGAAAAGATGGGGAGGGGACAGGAAAGGGAAGGAAAGGAGAGGGAAGGGAGGAAAGGAGAGGGAAGGGAGGAAAGGAGAGGGAAGTCATATGGAATCCCAGAATTTAGGAGTAGGTGAGAGGGGAGGGGAGGAAAGAGAGGACAAGCTGAGTTGCCCAACTGGAACTGGATAGCTAGGTCTCCATTCAGGCAGCTTGGACTACTCACAGGTTGTGGTGGTTTCTCCTTTGTTCTCGAAGAGGACCATGACATGAGAGAGATGATGATATGACTTGCAATTGACTTTGATTTGAATGAGGAAGAGCTGTGCAAAGTCACCAGCCTCACTTTCTCCTTCAGAGCCATCTGGGTCCAGTGGCCAGATGTCTATCAGGACAACTGGAGATAGCCCAGGATGCAGTGGGAGACCTTGGCCCTTTTAAGCTAAGGTTTTTTCAAGTTTTCACTTTGAGTGAGGCCACACCCATTCAATGAACAGGCCGCTTTAAAGAGTGAGTTGAGAAGGGCAACACCAAAAAACAGCAAAGCGAATCAAAATACAAGCTTTGGATGAACCCAAAACAAAACCTTAGGGGACCCAAAACAAGCACAGGGTGGAATCTAAGCATTCCTTACAAGCATCTGACTTCCCTGGAGCATCTCTGAGGTCAGCCAGCCCTCAACAGTAGTAAGCTTTTGGCATTAAACATTTTTTTCTAGTTGCATAAAGCTAGATTCAAACAATATTAATAAATGAAAAATAATAATCCGCAGGAGAGACTGAGGCTGGCTGACTGGAAGTGAATAAGTATTTATTAAACACCTATTACGAGCCAGGCACTGTGCTAAGCACTTTACAGATATGATCTCATTTGATTTTCACAAGGGAAGTAGATGCTGTTATTATCCCCATTTTATAGTTGAGGAAACTGAGGCAGACAGATGTTGCCAAGGGTCACACAGTGAGTAGATGTCTGTGGCCAGATTTTAACTCAAGTCTTCCTGAATCCAGACCCAGTGCTCTATCTACTGTGTGTGCCTCATGGAATATTTCTGGAGACTCAAACACTCAATTTAATCTGTTTGGATATGATAAGGCTATGCTCATTATGAACTGAACAATAAGATATTGATTTATATGCTGCAATGAGAATAAGTTAATTTACACTGACAGCTGCTGAAGTAATCAGAATATTAATGTCTATTGGTTAAGACATTATCTTCTGAATAGGAAAGTCATACGGAATCACAGAATTTAGGATCTGGAAGGGCCCTCAGTGGCAATCTAGTCTGACCCATACAACTTTTCTTAGTCCACTTAGAAAATTTGTTGAGTTTATTGAGCTTGAAGTCAGAATATGGAAATCGGTTCATTTCAAGGGCTAGTGTCCTTATCTATAATAATATACCTTACCTATAATACCTATGATACTCTAGATTGCTAAGGCAACCAATATTGTCTGGTCAGACTACTCCTTCTCCTCCAAAAAGTGATGAGGACACACTGACAGATTCCTGCTATGAAACCATACTCTTAATATTCCATAGAAATTGCTCAAACTACTGTTCCATCAGATTACCACATTTACCGCATTTATGGAACTAGAAAAACTGAACTGAGGACAGCAAGAAATATCTGTGGCTGGTAAGCCTGTACAGAATCCACCTTTCTCCCACTCTCAGACTGCATGAAAACAGCAGGTAAGATCAGAGAGGAGATCATTTGGACTGTTATTTGGAAAGGTTGTCATTCTAGTCCTGTTGCAGAGCTGCTTATTTTTGGAAAGTGCAAAACATAGTAAATAAGTTGAGATTTCTTTATAGTGGAAAGATGTAGCTTCATGAATTTGTTTTTACTCTTATTTTCTATATATTTCTGTTTCTCTATATCTTACATGTCACTGAGCTGCTCAAGGTTTGGACACAACAAATGGGATAGGATTTCATATAGATGACTTTGTGCCACAACATAAACAACAGCTTCATTCTGGATAATTTTTCTAAAACATCTCATGTTCCTTTTGACAGAATGGTGATAGAGTTCACGTGGCCCTTGTGGTCAGGTATCTTAGAACATGTCCAGAATTCCAGGATTATAGTTTAACTTATTTTATATTTTAAATAGTTTTCTCCCTATTAGATATGTATCTTGGGATCCTTGTAGAAATTAAAAAGAGATTAAAAAGACTAGGCTTATCACTAATATTTATAAACCACCACACAACATGAATTAATACTATCAGAAGTATCACTCATTTTAAGTTAATTTTCAGTAACTTCAATTTGCTTTAATCAAATTTTGTTTTTCTAATTAAGATGAATTGACGCTATCTCCTTCCCACCTCTCCCCATTAGAAAAAGAAAAGAAAAGAAACTCTTGTCATGCAAAACAAATTCCCTCATTAGCAGTGTCCTATAAATACATACATTATATGTGTGTGTATTTATGTATGTGTATAAATATGTGTGCATATGTGAGTGTGTGTGTGTGCGTGTGTGTGTGTGTGTATCATGCTTCATCATTAGTCAGAATAATGGATGCTAATTATTTGGGGAGATTGCTTTGACTGGACTTCTCATAACTTTCAAAGTTGTTTGTTCACAGTAGAAAAGTTTTATTTTTTTTATCATGCATCCAGATATTTGCAGTGCACTTTATTTGGAGTCTATAGTGTCCTACAGAGTACATAGGTATGCCTATATGGAAAGTTTTTAGTAATTACTAGTGGGAATTTAAATGTAAATAGATACTGTCATCATTGTTTGAAGGATATATTTTCCCTTTTGGGGATAGCTTGGAAATAGTAAATATGTTCTTGGTTTTTGCAATCAGAAAGAAAATCTCATATGGTAGAGAATGATGGAAGAAGGAGTGGCATTTTCTGCGAAGCAGAACAAATGTTGTTATCAATGTTTCACTCCAGTAACAATGGAATATTTGTGGGGAACTGGGGTGAAATTTGCCTCAACCTCTAGCCCTTTGAGTATGAACATCTGATATTAATAATTACTTTGCCTTGAGGCTCAAGTGTTTCATGGGCTGTATCTAATAGGTAATGTGGAATTAGATAAATTGAATGAGTGCTTGCAGGCAACATCTCCTATACCATAAATTCTATCATTGCTAAAATGGTAAATAGTATTTTATAAACACAATCCCTGGTCTTTATCAAATTACTTGAACTGATAATATATAATGAAATGAAAAAAGTAATAACTTTTTTTAATCTAAGTCAACTGTGAGTAAATTAAAGCTCCTGGATAACCTGAATTGATTTAATAACAGAATGTGTTATTAGTTTGGATAAGTTATTCTTATTTTTTAAATCTTGCTAATGTATATCTCATTTTTACTATTTAGAAAACAGGAATAAATAAGTGAGTTCAGTGACTCTGAATTCTATTATTGGTTTTCTCTGACTATCTGCATATTACCAAATTCAATAACTCCAATTTGTATGAATTCCTGTAAAATAATCTAAAATTTAAAGGTATATATGTATATGTATATATATATGTGTGTGTGTGAATATATGTATGTGCATGTATATATGTATATATATATATATATATTTAATAATACCATTGTCTTAGATTTCATACATCATTAGTATGGCTAATAACTCCTATGTCTGTCTCTCTCCTCCATTTTTTCTCTGTCTCTGTGTCTCAGTTTCTATTTCTCCCTCAGTCTCTTTCTGTGTGTCCATTTTTCTTTGTATTTCTGTCTCTGTCTCTCTGTCACTCTATCTCTGTCTCAATCTGCCTCTGTCTCTCTCATAAACTATACATATGTGAACACCAGCAGCTACTTATAGTGCAGGGTACTTAAGGTGACATATCCAAAAGAAGCCATATACTACATATTAATACTAAATGCAATTTTCATATTTCTCTACATTTCATTTTAACCAAGAGGCTTCTATATCCATGGCTTCCTTTAAATTATATAAGTATTGTCTCTTCTACTTCCACATTCACTTCTCTTTTCAGTGTATCATAATATTGAGAGGGGATATGAAATTTTGAATTAGGGCTCATTTTAAAGTTAGGAAAACCTGGGTTCAGGCCCTGATTCTAACACATCCTAGGTGTTTGACCATTAACAAGACACTTACATCCTTACTGTTTCCAAGCAACTACCTAAAACTAAAAGTTATATACAGGAATGGCTGAATTACATCTATGGATTGAGTTTCCTTCCCAATAGTTCCTCCAAATTAACACGTAGATGTATGAACAAAAAAAAATGTCTAATTCAGTGAGGATTTATTTGGTACTATGAAATAATTATCCAATGGAGTCTCTCCCTTTGAATACTTAAAGCAGGTATTTCAGTTTTTATTCTCCTCAATTCTTACCCCCACTCTATATATGTAACTGGGTATAGGTATCATAGTACACCATGGGTGTTTCTTTTTAAGTATATACCAAAGAAATGAGAATTCTCTTTATATATATCTTGAAGTTATTTTCTAGGAAAGTAGGATGCAAAACTTCAACTGTGATTCACAATTGGTCTTTTATTGTAAGGAAACATTGTCAAGGTTGTAAAAGTAATTATATGCTTGGGAGGAGAAAAGAAGACTAGATATACTTATTTTTCCTACCACTTAGAAATTGTAGGCTTCTATTGTTCTACTCATCATAGGACCATCTTCCAGAAGTAAATTTTAAAGGATGAAAATAGAGGAAACTAATCTTAGAGTCTTACATACAAATAACATTCAACATGTATTTTAGTGTTTTATGATCTCATTGGTGTGAACATTCTCAATCAAAACTCTCTGATATCTTAGCAGACAGTTTCACGATAGAATTAGCCTCCTAGTGATAAGCTTCTATAACATTAGCTTTACTAATCCTGGGATGACAGTCTTTCATTGAACCTATACTTATGGCACAGGAGTATAGCCTATGAGTCCCCAGGGCATGAGAGTAAGACCAGTGAAGGATCCTATTACACAGAAATCCCCTTCAGTTAAAGAGAAAGTGCATGAGTTAATTAGTCAGTAATGAACACCAATGATGCAGAAAGCTTTATTTGCACTGTGAAAATAATAAAACTTAATCATAAACTCAAAATAGGTGCCAGTATTTTTTTTAGAGACCACGCCTATGTTTTAATTGTTATAAGTTGCTCTCAGTGGGGGAATTCCTCTATCAAATCAGATTAGCACCTTATAATGTTAAAGAGTTACCTGGACCACTGAGCAGTTAAGTGATTTGCCCAGGATCACAGAGTCACAGAGCCAGTATGTATCAGTCAGAACTTGAACCAAGGTCTATCCACACCACACTGCCTCAGGTGCTTGGTTAGTAAAATAAATTTAGAAAAACAGATTTATTTTAGGAAGATTAATTTGACATTAGGGTGTAAGATGGTTTGGAAGGGAAATGGAATCAGAATGTGCTAAGAAAAAATAAAATAAAATGAAAAAAATATTGCAACAATATGATTAACATGACTTTATTTGTGATTGGATCATGTTTGAAGCAAAGAAGACTCAAAAATGACTTTGAGATATGTATCCTGATTGACTAATCAAAATGTTGTCGTAAATATGACAGCTAGTTGGTGTAGGAGGTAGAATGATGGGCCTGGAGTTAGGAAGACATGAGTTCAAATGCTGCTCAGACACTTTCTAGCTGTGATCCTAGGCAAGTCATTTGCTTTCTCTGAGTCTTTCTTAACCAGCTCCAGGCTACAAAAGTTTGCTCGGGCCTCAACAACCAGGTTGACCACAATCCTTCAAGAGCAGATGCCTGCCAGGATTGGCAACCTGGATGCATCAAAGATACAATGCTCTGAACATCTGATGCTAGGGGAAATGGGCTTAGAACTAAGGTCAGAAAACTAAGGAACAGGAGTGAAACAGGTCAATGGTCAGCACACTGTGTATGTGGTGAGCTGTACAGAACTCAACCACACTTGAAAGAAATAGCTTAGCATCCATCTGAGGTCAGTTTTGACTATCCAAAAGTCACTTGGGGCAGAGAGCTAGGTGGTTGAACGGTGAATTTCCCTGCACAAGAGAAGGCTGAGACACTTTGAGATCCAGCTCCCAAGGAAAACACAATCAAAAGGAAGGGAGTCAAGAAGGCAATCTGGTAGAGGTAACATTGAAGAGGCAGATGGAGGTATTATGGACAGAACTTGGTGACACCCTACCTACAGATGTTTATGTTGTGCGGCTACATTACAACATGGGGCAGTATATAAAGGAGAAGAGGAGAATAGAATGATAGAAAAGAATGAGTGATATGCTGGGTTCAAATCAAGGGCTAGCAGTGAGGGGAAGGTGACCTCTCTGGTACCACAAAGAGAAGAACCTACAGGGGTCTGGGTGAGGAGGAGAAGGAAAGACCAAAAGGGAGGGAAAGGAAGGAGGCGTTTCTTTGGAGGTGGGAAGAGGTTCCACTGATGAATGCAACTATGGGTGAAGAGAGATGGTCAGTGAAGGGAGATTAGAACCTTACACTGAATGAGTTCTGGGGGATTTGATGTCTGGGGGATTTGAAGTCTACTTGACCTGGGAGGTCATGGACAAAGGGAGATTTCCAGGCAAATGTAGAAAAAAAATGTCATCAAGAGAAGGTATTGATTGGTTGTTGGCTGCATAATCAAGGGCTTGGTGGGGGAGAGTACCTAAAATTATCTGTGTCCTCTGGAACACTTTCAATAATTGTTGTTCTGGAAGTAAGGTACAATGGAAAAGGAAAATCCATGGGGTAAAACCTACAAGGCAGTGGCATAAAGAGCCTAAAGGGGAGAGCTTAGAATGAATAACTGGAAAGCTTTGATTGCATGAAGAATATAGAGACAAAAGAGAGACCAGATAATTATATGGGTCATGAATCAGAAAATGAAAGTCTAGACTAAATAGAAAGAGAAATTGGATAACGAAAAAAGTGAGAAGAAGCCTGCTTGGAAAGGGGTGTAAAAATGAAAATTAAAAAAATCTAATAAACAAGACTAGGTGAAAGAGAGAAAGGGGAATCTACTTGACAAACTAAGAGAAGAAAAAGGGAGAGGGGAGGAATATGTACAGATTAAAAACAAGAGAGAAAAAGGAACTAATAAAAAAAAACTAAAGATAAAGGGGAATCAAATGAGAAGAGGGGATCAGGAGTGGGGGAAGAGAGCCAATGAGAACTGGGTCACCTTAAAATAAAATGAGAGTAGAATTTGACACTGAAAAGTTCTGCACAAACAACATTAACACATCTAGGAAAAGAAGGGAAGTGGTTGAATGGGAGAAAAATATTTGCATAGAAATGGAGAGCTTTGATATTAATTCAGAATCAAAGACTCACTACCATAAATTACATAAAGGTTAGTGTTAAGGAGCCAGGACTTATTGATCTATGCACATTTTCAATAAAGTGGAGTAAACGATGCAATATATAACTTGAGATCGTGTGAATATAACATCGGTACCGGATCCTTAGAAAAACATGATCAGATAGCTAGAATTATGCAGTAGAAGTTTGCTTTTCTATTTTATAAAGTAACATGATAAATCACTATTCTAATAATGGAAACCCCACAATATCATATAGGATTAAAAAAACTAAACTATATTCAAATAAAGCATCATTACAGGCAAAAAATGTCCACAACTACCTAATAAATAACACTGTTCTATAAAATTTAAGATCATTTTAACGTCACCATCAGGAATATTTATAATCTCCAAAATATATGGAATGAAATGCTTTGAAACTATAGAGTTCCAGTGGAACAAGTTAAAACTATATAGGAATAGGATAATGCATGTGTCATTCTTGTCATATTGTCTGCTGCTGAAGCTAATCTGAAGACATTTTCAGTGAGCCTACAGAAGACAGACTATTATCCAAAAACCCTTATTCAATTACACACACACACACACACACACACAAACACACACACACAAAATCATCAACCTGCACAGTAGTTAACATAAATACGCAAGAATAATGACAAGATTGTGACTTGGGGACTGTTCCTATTTGAATTCCATCAAAATAGAAGAGAAAATGAAATAGCAATAGTAACTACTCCTCTTTATATCATTTTAAGTTTTACCAAATATTTCACATTAATTTTCTTAAGTAATCATCATAACAGTCCTTTGATGTCCCACTTTTCAGTTGAAGAAACTGGGAGATGGTTATGTATCCAGGATGATATAGCTAGGAAATGGCTGAGGTAGAATTCACACTCTGGATCTTAGTAGCTCTAAATCCAACGTTCTCTCCACTATGCTTATGAGGAAGTTAAAAGACAAGGAAAATTGGGAAAAGGTTGAGGATAAGAAGAAAGAATGAGAGGGGAAGACAGAAAGATTGGTACAAGGTGCTTGTACTTTGAGGTGGAGAAATATAATTAACATCTATAAAACAGAGATCCTTAACCTCTGAAACAAATTTAATAGTCTTATGAGTAGAAGTCATGTTCTTATAAGAATTAAAATCAATAGGGGGAAAAATCCAATATGTTCTGGTGCTTATTTTGTGAATGAATGATTTAAGTTTAAATGAGACAGATCCTGAATTCTGTTTGCATGTTTATAGAACATAGTTTGTTAAGTATTTATGTATGACTTAATGCAATTGATAACATCCCAACATATAAATATAATTTTTATCTAATAAATAATAATGCATTTTAGAAAGTTAAAAAAAGAAACTATGTGTTTTAAGGAAAAAGTGCTATGTGTAGCTAATTTCACAAATTCAATTTTCCACTGAAGTGGTTGGTTAGCAATGAAATTGGATAGATCTCAGAATATTTTGACAACCAAGGAGAATAGTAAGGAGTATGGGTTCATGAAACACTGTTGTCAGAGGAATCTATTTTAATTCTCACATACATTACTGAAGACAGATTTATTAGCAAGTCAAAAATAGCTTGCCACAGTATATTAACCCATAGATTATTATGTAAAGCATTAAAGAAAAAATTACTGCACCAAAAAAAGGAGCTTTGGAAGCACTAAAGAAAACAGTACAGGTAAAGAGAGTAACTTTTTTTTTAAAAAAAAGATAATATGGTAATAAGAATGCCAGAGAATGTATCTACAATCACATTTACTATGCAAAACAATCCCAAGGCTTTGGTTCATTTTGTCTGCTGGTAATGACTAGAAAAACTCAATTGAAAATGATTCTCCTGTTCTATAACAGTCTGTATAAATATGGTTACTTTAGCATGAGTGACTAGCTAATTCAGTTCATTTTTAGGACAATAGTTTCTAATAAGACTGGGAATAAACTGAAGCAAAGGCAATAGACTCCACAATGAAACATAGAAGCGTATGGAATATTTTGAGGTAATAGACTCAAACTATATACATGGGGAAAATAATTCCTGGAATGCATGTATAAGGCTTGTAGAGTAATACTCATGAAATTGTGTTTACTTAAATGTTTGTCTCCCTTTGAAATCTATTTGACTTAATTTTATGGTGAGCACAAGTTAATAAACCACTCATTCACGTTTGGTGAATAAATTTTTCCAGAGCTCTAGGGAACTATTCGGTGAAGTGGGGAGGTGGAGGTGAAGAAAGTATTGAAGGGCAGGGCAGAAGATATGGTTTTGGTATGATTAAAAAAGTTCCTGAAGGAACTAATTCACTTTATATAGTTGATTACATTGTTATCATAGAGTATTTTCTTTATCCTAAATCCCAATAACATGAGGTCCATTAGGGCACACCCAATTCAATTAAATTAACATTTATTGAGCACTCACAGGGTGCCAGGCACCATACTAGGCCCTATGTATTACAAACTAGAAAATACAGAAGCACACTTCTTGTCCTGCCTGAACTTAAGATGGACATAATGGTGCTCAGAAGGACATGGTAGGGGCAGCTATACTTTAATACTACAGATGCTAATTCCCAAAATCTAATATAGTGATTTGTAATTCTGGACTCTACAGGTAATGTTCTATTTAAATGACTTTTTAAAAGCCATTATAGACACCATTTTGATGGTATGACTTTGCCCATGGGGAGGAGAATTCTATTTCAGACTGCTTGGCTGTTGGAGGGCTGTATTGGTTCAAAAGCAGGGCAAATTGTGAAAATGGTTCTATGTAGCAGAAGGTAAGAAATGTGTTTTTCTTTTTCCTGGTTTATGGGAGATTAAGAAGAGGAAAGAGTAAAACATTGAAATTAGCCTAAGTTAGAGCACACTCAAAGGACTATGTTCACTAATTATGATAAATTCTCTAAGCAAAATATTATTTAATATTTTAGAAAATATATGATATCTATGTGCTTTGAAAGATGACTTTTCTTACTGGAGTATTTTATTTGCAAAGTGTTTTCTTAATTCTGACTAATATAAAATCTAATCTTAGTATATCTAAATTCACAGAATCATGGATATAGAGCTGGTAGGTACCATAGAGGCCAAGTAGATCAATTCCCTTATTTTACAACTGAGAAAACAAAGGCCCAGAGTGGTTAAACAAATTGGTCAGGTTCACACAGCTAGCAACTATCTGAAGCAGGATTTACACTTAGGTTTTTCTGACTCCAAGTCCAATGGCCCATCCAGTATGCCATACAATTTGACCTGTTTACTCTTTTCTCCAGCCATAGTAAAACACTCTCTCTCTCTCTCTCTCTCTCTCTCTCTCTCTCTCTCTCTCATTTGTTTTTTTGTTTTTTTTTCTCCGTTTGCTTGATTGTTTTTCATTTCAAGCTAAGATGTATCAGGGATCCAAGAAAAGAAATTTATTTCCTTTGGATATTTGTCTTGATTAATAGAAGATTATTCCATATTATATTGAAGGTATCCTTTGATATACTAAATTACATTACTACTTATACAATCACAATTCTCTGATAAAGGTCTCATTTTCAAGATATATAAGGAACTGATTGAAATTTATTAGACTAAAACATTCTCCAATAGATAAGTAGTCAAAAGATATGAATGGACAGTTTTCAAGGAAAAAAATTAAGCTTTCAACAATCATATCAAAAAATGCTTTTTCACTAAAAATTAGGGATATACAAATTGAAGGAACTTTGAGGTTCTACTTCATATTTATCATGCTGTTAATAATGCCCAAAGATCAAAATGACAAATATTGGAGAGGCTGTGGGAAAAAAGATACAATAGTTCAATGTTGGTAGAACTCTGAACTAGTCTAGTCAATCTGGAAAGAAATTTGGAACTATGACCAGAAAGTTACCAAACTGTGTTTGTCCTTTGATTCGACCACAACCACTGCTAGGTGCCAAATAATCCTCTACCCTAAAGGAATCAAAGAAAATGGAAATGGATCTATACACAAACAAATATTTATAGAAACTCTTTCTGTGGTTTCCTTGTGTTGGAAACTTAAGGTGTTTTATTGGGAAATGACTAAATAAATTGTGGAATATGAATATTAATGGAATAATAGTATGCCATAAGAAATGATGAAATAGACAATATCAGACGAAATTTGAAAGCTCTTTATGACTTTATGCAAAGTGAGCAGAACTAAAAGAACAATTTATACAAAAATACTATTACAGAGAAAAACAACTTTCAAAGACTTTATAATTTTTATCACCACAATGATATACTGTAAGTCCAAAAGAATGAAGATGAAACATGCTACTCACCTTCAGACAGAGAGATGATGAACTTAGAATTCAGAAAGAGACATGATACACTTTCTCACAGGTTTATTATGAGAATGTGTTTTGCTGGACTATCTAAATATGTATTGAAGGATGTTTTAAAGTTTTCCATTTTTAAAAATTGCTCACTAGTGGGTAGTCATATGGATTAATTAACAAAAACAAAATTTTGTTACTTAAAAAAAATAATAACTTCAATCAAAATCACAAAATCTAAAAGCAGAAAGGAGCATCAGAGATAATTTAATCTAATCCTGACCTCACTGGGAATTCCTTCTACAACATATCCAACTACATATTTCACTTTCAAATAGTTCTTATTGTGAGGATTTTTTTTCCCTTCTCCTTGTACTATGACACTGTACATCTCATCAGTGATCTCAATGATATGGATATAGCCTCCTATATTTCATATATGAATTATTTCCTAGGACTCCTCATCCTAGGTAACTCTTGTTCTTATCCTCCTATAAATTCTCCCCAAGGGTTTCACCCCACGTGATGGGGGCTATTCTTTAAATTTCTTGATATTGTATGGATAAGAATGGTGCATGTAGCCTATATATTGGTTATTCTCCATTCTTGTTTCATGACTAGGCCACCTCTTTTTCCAGTTATTCATCTTTTGGACAGTATCCTTTGTGCTTTTTCTCCTGAACAATTCTTTATTGGTAAGTGCCCTCTCATAACTACTGTATCTTTGTCATTTAGCTTTGGTGAAATTTTTTATGGTACTGTGGTTTTTTTTATAAGTTTTATAGATGTCTCTGAATAAATAATGTTGATTGTAATTTAAATCTATCACAATTTCTGGAAAAGCAACTGCAAAGGCATGCCTTAGTGACAGTGCCTGAGAAATATCTTTTATGATTACTTTTTTAAATGAAAACACAATGTTTTCTTTGTCTTTGACAATATAATATGAAATTAGTACACAACTATTTTTTGTTCACAATTAGTGTTTACTATTCTGGGACAATTGGCCTTTGGCAAGCATAATAATTTAATTGGTTTATCCCAAAAGATAACTGGTTTTGGACTCAGAGAGTCTCAGTTGAAGTAGATATTCTAATGTTTATTTCCTTGATAAAGTTGTGGTTTATTTCTCTTGACCTTGATTTGCATAGTTATAAAAATGAGAGTGTTCAACTAGTTGACATCTCATTTCTAGCTAATTCTTCTAGTTCTAAATCTATAATCCCCTTATCCTATGACTCTATAAAGTTGCACATTTCCTGATACTAATTTGTGATCAGTTCTTTTGTCCTAAATAATAAAAAAAAATTTGGTTTGAGGAAAATTGTCAGAGAAGTAAATTATATCTGAATATTACCATGTTAAGATAAGAGAATCCCATTTTATTGCATGTCTAGGCTTAGATTTTGTTGCCATGATTCTAAGCATATTTCAGCTCTAGTCATTGAGTGAAATGGTATGACTGATGTGACATTTATAGAAATGAATTATTTATGGTATGTAAAAAATATTTCTGTTTATTTTTCCCTTCTCACTCTCAAGTATAAAGACTTGTAGAACACTCCTTTGACCAATATGGTCTGCTCTGTGTGGAAAAATGGAATATTTAGTAATTTCTTTCATAAAGGGGTGAGAATGGCAGAAAATCCAGAAACTGTAAATTATTCTTAGCTCTTACTGAACATATAGAATTTGGGCATTGATATATCATGCTATATCTATGTATTCTTATCACAATAACTTAAGAAAATACCCCTATATTCAGGTTGTTTTCTTTTTGGTATAATTTATGTCTGTCCTTGGATCCTGTCCTTTTATTTTTCTCCTTTAATATAAATTGTTCCTAGCTGGGGACAAAAAAATAGCATTTGTAAACTGCATGTGCAGTTAAGTAGATTTGTTATGACATACTGTGTCATTATTCAACTTTGTCAAGGATATCTCCATGGTTAATGACTTAGTGGTGTTGCTTCAGGAAAAAAAAATCTCCAGAACTGAATTTTGCTAGGTAAGTGATCCAAACCGAAAAAAAAAATTTTTTTCCAATCTTCTTCCTATAATGCAAATCTAAGCAATTGATCATTCATTGTGATACATTATTACAAAAATAATAATACTTGATTTATTGAGCACCTACAATGTACATTGAGTCAGCCAGGTGGTGTAGTAGATAAATTACTGAGCTTGGAGTTAGGAAGACTCATCTTTCTGAATTCAAATAGAAAATAATTAAAAGAGGAAAAGCACTAGAAATAAGAGATGTTAAAGAAGGCTTCCTATAACAGGTAGAATTTTAGTTAGGACTTGAAAGAAGCCAGAGAGGTCAGTAGTCAGAGTGGAGTAGGGAGAGTATTCCAGGCATGGGGGACAGTCATAAAAATGCCAAGAGATAGAGTTTCTTGTTGGTGGAACACACAGGCCACAAGCATTGCTGGATTGAAGAGTACATAAGGGGAGTAAGTGATATAAGAAGACTGGAAAAGTAGGAGGGTTGTGAATTGCTTTGAAGGCAAAACAGACCATTTTGTTTTGTTTTGTTTTGTTTTTTCTAGAGGCAATAGAAAGACACTGAAGTTTTTTGAATTAGGTGGTGGAGGGAGAGTTGGCATGATCACTCCAGTGTTTTAGGAAAATAAATTCAGCGACTTAATGGAGAATGGATTGGAGTGGGAAGGGCTACTGCAATAATTAAGTCACTTGAGCATTGGTAGAGTCAGAGGAGAGAAGGAGACATATTATGGAGATGTTGCAAAGCTATAATTGGCAGGTCTTGGCAACAGCTTGGATACGGGGAGAGGAGGCAAGAGATAGTGAGGAATCCAGGATGACTCCTAGGTCATGAGCCTGAGGAACTGGGAGGATAACATTGCCTTTTGCAGTAATAGGGAAAATAGGAGGAGGGAAAGGTTTAGGAGGAAAGATAATGAGTTCTGTTTCGGACATATTGAGTTTAAGATGTCTACTGGACCAATGTCTAAAAGCTGGAGATGTGAGGTGGGAGGTCAGCAGAGAGATTGATGCAGGAAAGGTAGATTGAGAATCATCAGAAGAGAGAGGGGTATTAGCCGTAGAGGCAAATGACTACAGATCCATCTTCTCTATGGATCTGGTCTTCAACTTTCACTTCCTGATCTCCACCCAGCTCCCTTCTCCAAGCACAACAAACTTTTTGCTTAAGATATAGACTCTAATGTTCTACTATGGCCAGAAATGTCAATAACAGTTCAGATATTTTAAAGAGAAAAAGAAGGAACTAAATAATGTAAATAAATAAACAGAGTGCTTAAAAATGTTAGAAAATTTTGAACTGTGTCCAGAGTTGCCTCAACCAAAAGGGAATTTTTTATTTTGGAATTTTGTTTAAAATATTTTAGTTAATTTGATATTGTTCCATTTTCAGTAAGTTGCTCACTTACCTCCTATTCTGTTGTTCATGAAGAATCATTGTTTTAGTTAGTTATGCTTTCTACTTTTTCCTTAAAGTGGCTACCTATTGCCACAACTTTAATTTTAGAGCTCTTTAAATTTAGCTACTGAATAGCTTAGAAAGTTATGGATTCACAAAAATGATAACATATGCATACATATATATTTATACCTATATATACATACTTATACATAAATACATTTGTATCATCTTATATATGTATTCATTTTAATCCTCCAAACTATGAGTTGTAAATGATAGCATGTATCAAATTCCCATATGAAAAGTCTTGGTGCAAGATAAGGTCTTAGTAGATATTGGAAAATTTGGATCTCTCATACAGCAGGAGTGCCCAATGATGAATTTCTCCCATGGTTTTGATGGGCACAAAGCTGTTCTCTAGAGAGTTGAAATGAAATAATTAGTATTATTTAGTGGCCACAAAGCCCTAGAAATTTTTATACGCCAGAGAAAACTAGTTACAGAATACTTAGTGCTATCTCCAATTTACCTCCTGACGTCTCTTCTATTATTATATCTATAATAGGCTACAGGTAGGAAGATAATGCTTCCTTTCCCCCATGTCAGCAGTGAAGCCTGGATAGTGGCAAATTTTGACAATACAATCGAGAGCTGACCTTGTACATTAACGCTAGTCTGATAATTTAGTTTTGAGAAGTCTCTGTGAGTCATATTGCCAGCATATGCATGCTAACTTAATTACTTCACAGAATAAACTTTTTTATTTTTAAAAAAGCCCTGATTTTTTCATAAGAAAAAGACCTCATAAGTTACCTAGTCCCATTGAACAGGAATCTTATCTCTTACAAGATCTATATTGCACATAATAATATATCTGTAAAATTGTTCTATACATACTTGTATTTATTCGTTCTTTCTCTGGATGGAGATAGTGTCTTTCTTCATATGTCCCTTATTGTGGTTTTTGTTGCTGTTGTCATTTTTTTGGCTAGGCAATGGGGTTAAATGACTTGCTCAGGGTCACACAGCTAGTAAGTGTCAAGTAACTGAGACTAGATTTGAACTTGGGTCCTCCTGACTCCAGGGCTGATGTTCTATACACTGCACTACCTAGCAGCCCCCCATTTTTTTCAGATGTCCTTTATTGTTAATTTGGGTATTTGGTAATAGTAAAAAACATTTATTCACTCAAAGTCACTCTTAAAACAACATTGCTGTTACTATATTATATACAATGTTGTCTTGGTTCTGCCCATTTTGCTCTTCATTATTTTGTGCAAGTCTTTCCATGTTTTTTCTAAGATCATTGAGCTCTTCATTTCTTAAAGCACAGTAGTATTTCATCACAATCATATACCACAACTTCTTCAGCTATTGCCCAATTGATGGAAATTGTCATTCTAATGCATAAAAGAAATGAATTTCCTAGATTTGCTTTGTAAATAACAATACAATCAAGAGCAAAAATAAATTTTTTCCAGATGGAAAAATATTTTTGTTTTAGTAACATGGCTCATCAAATAAACATGATTTAATGCAGTCATTTATTACAAAGTGATTTCAGGAAAAGCATGTGAAGCCTGTACATTTTATTTCATTACAGTGATAAATTCACTTAATGGATTTGAAATTTTCACCTGCTGGGCTATATCTGTTGAACATGGGTACTCATTATGAAGGAAAACAATGTGTAATAGGCCTCTCTAAGACATTATTAATGGTTTAAAGGTTTCAATGAGTCAAAATTACTGTCATGCAACATTTTGAAATTACATCTCAAGTCTTTTCCCAATATAAAATGTACTTATTAAGTATAATTATGTTTAACATAGTGGTACTTAGCACACCACTCCTCCTCCTCCCCCCATCACACACATCTGTATACATAGCTAATTAATGTGGTAGAGATGTCAAATGCTGGATGCCTGTGGATATAGCTGTTCATAGGAACGTTGAGCCTTTAAACCTGTATTTTTCTTCTTTTTCATTATTTTGAGTAAATAATTTGTCTGTCCACATAGATTTTCCAGATCCAAGTGTGTCCCCAATGTACAGGGAATTGTTATTGTATATTTTACTACAAGTGACTTTTCTTGAAAAGATTATGTGACTTTGCACTGTTTTCAACAATGTTTAGTGCTACTTTTTGATTTTTACACAATCCTTTTTGCTAATGGCAAAGGAAGAGAGGAAGAGTTACTCCCTTGTGTATGAGCAGATGGATGAATGTTAGTTGTACATTCTAGTCACCAGTGCTGATTCTTTTATCTTCTGATTCCATTACTGAAACAGACCATGCCTGTCAAACTAGCTGTTAGATATAGCTGACAGCATATTAAAAAAAATCTGCTCAAAATTCACCTTTAGAGTGGAATGTTGTGTATTAAGTCAAGTTCTATAAAAATGCCTTCACACATATATTAAAGGTATGCTCTCAATCTTAAAATTAAATTTGGGAAAAAAATCATTTAATTACATTAGAAAATTTCAAAGTTTGACCTGCTATTTCTGGATCTACTAAATGGCAGCTTGAATACTCTTTACATCCTTGTGCTATCTGCACAATGTAGTGGATTTCTCTTTATTCCATGTTCTTGACATATTTTCATTCTGTATTCAAACATCAAATTTTAGATACTTTAACACTAATGAAAATGTATTTCCTATGTAATATCACTCCAGTGATCAGAGAACTGTGAATCAAAGCATTAAAAAACTTGTCCTTTGTATTTTGTAATAGTTAAACTCTAGTGACCTTAAGTCAAGACTTGTCAGATGAAAGTCACACTTATATGACAGATTTTTCAGACTTTGTTCTGTGAAAGACTGGCATCTGTTCCATGAAATACATGTAATCATATAAGACTTCTGAAAAAAATCTACTTTAAGAGACACAGAATTGCAGCAGATGCTTTAATAGAATTGACTAGTTTAACAATAGAACTTGAAGAGTTATTAGTTATTTCAAGGGCAGGACTTTTTTTGTCACTTTACTTCCATAAGACCTCATCTTCACAAATTAAATCTCCAAGCTGAAAGGGGCTTTTGAAGTTATCTTGCCAAACTTGTACCTGAAAAGGACCCACATGTGTCATATTTGATAAATACTCACCTCAACTTTACATGACAACATTTTGCGTTACAGTGACTAGTATTCTTTAACATAGTCCATTATACTTTTGGACAAGTAGAATTCTAAGAAGCTTTTCCTAGTTGTTATTCAGCTGTTCAGTCATGTCTGACTCTTCCTGATCCCATGGACCATAGCTTATCCTGGTAAGCTCCACTGTCTCTCAAAGTCTGTCCAAGTTCATGTTCATTGTTTTTATGATGCTATCTATCCATCTCATCCTCTGCTGTCCTCATTTCCTTTTGCTTTCATTCTTTCCCAACTTCAGGGTCTTTTCCAATGATTCCTCTTTTCTCATTATGTGGCCAAAGTATTTAAGCTTTAGCTTCAGTATTTGACTTTCCAGTGAACAGTTGAATTAATTTCTTGAAGTATTGATTGATTTTACCTCCTTGCTGTCCAAGGGACTCTCAAAAGTCTTCTCTAGCACAATTCAAAAGTGTCAGTTCTCTGGCATTCAGCTTTCCTTATAATCCAACTCTCACAATCATACATTGCTATTGGAAAAAAAAAATAGCTTTGAATGTATGGACGTTTGTTGGAGAGGTAATGTCTCTGCTTCCAGATTTACCATAGCTTTCCTTCCAAGGAGCAAGATCTTTTGGTTTCATGGCTGTTATCACCATCTTCAGTAATATTTGAGCTCAAGAATATAAAATCCAACACTGCTTCCATTTCTTTCTCCTCTATTTTCCAGGAAGTAAAGGGACAAGATCTTAAGTTTTGTTTTTTTTTTAATGTTAAGCTTCAAGCTAGTTTTTACACTTTCCTCTTTTACCCTTATCAAGAGGTTTCTTATTTCTTCTTCATTTTCTGCTATCAGAGTGGTATCTTCTGCATATTTGAGATGGTTGATATTTCTCCTGGCACCCTTAATTCCAACTTTTGATTCTTATAGCCTGGAATTTTGCATGATGTACTCTACATATAAGTTAAATAAAATAGTGATGATATACAGCCTTGTCATACTCCTTTTCAAATCTTAAACTAATAAGTTGTTCCGTGTTCAGTTCTAACTGTTGCTTTTTCACCCACGTACAGGTTCCTCAGGAAACAAGACGATTTGGTACTCCCATCTCTTTGTAGATTTGTACATTTTGTTGTGATCCACACAGTCAAAGGTTTTAGTGTAGTCAATGAAGCAGAAGTAGATGCTTCTGGGGGTTTTTTCTGAAACTTCCTTGCTTTCTTCATAATCCAGTAAACATTGGAAATTTGGTCTCTAGTGACGGACTTCTTTGAAAACCATCCTGCTCTCTGGTAATTCCTGGTTCACAGAGCTTGCAGAATCTTAAGCTGGTGTGTGAAATGAATGTAATTGTTCAGTAATTTGAATGTTTCTCAGCATTGCCTTTCTTTTGGATTAGGATTTAGGATTAGGACATAAATGGATCTTTTCCAATCCAATGGCCACTGTTGTGTTTTCCAAATTTGCTAACATATTGAGTTCAGCACTTTAACCACATAATCTTCTAGGTTTTAAATAGCACAGCTGGAATTCCATCACCTCTCCTCTCTTTATTGTAGAGAATGCTTCCTAAGGCCTACTCGACTTCATTCTCTAGTATGTCTAGCTCTAGATCTTGGTTATTGGTGATGTTAAGATCTTTCTTGTATAGTTCTTTTGTGTATTCCTGCCACCTCTTAATCTCTTCTGCTTCTGATAAATTCCTACCATTTTTGTCTTTTATCATGCCCATTTTAGTGTGAAACTTTCCCTTGTTATCTCTAATTTTCTTGAAGACAATTTTCCCATTCTATTGTTTTCTTCTATATCTTTACATTACTCATTTAAGAAAACCTTATCTCTCCCTGCTATTCTCTGGAATTCTGCATTCAGTTGAAAATATCTTTCCCTTTCTCCTTTATGTTTCACTTTCCTTCTTTCCTCAGCTATCTGTAAAGCCTCATCAGACAGCCATTTTGCTTTTTGCTCTTCTTTTTCTTTGGAATTTTTTTTTTTTTGGTGTGTTTTTTGTTGTTGTTGTTGCTGCTACTTCCTGTACAATATTGCAAACTTCTGTGCATACTTCTGCAGGCTTTCTATCTTAAATCTATTCATCACCTACACTTCATATTCATAATGAATGTTATTTATATAATACCTATATGGTCTGATGGTTTTCCCTGCTTTCTTCAATTTAAGTCTGACTTTTGCAGTAAGATGCTCATGATCTGATCCATGGTCAGCTCCAGGTCTTCTCTCTCTCTCTCTCTCTCTCTCTCTCTCTCCCTCTCTAATTTAATAGTTTTTTTTTTAATTTTTTCCAACTGCATGCAAACCAGGTCTTATTTTAACTGACTGTATTGAACTTCTTCACCTTTGGCTGTAAAGTATATAATCAATCTGAGTTCTGTATTGACCATCTGGTGATGTCCATGTGTAAAGTCATCTTTTGTATTGTTGAAAAAGAGTCATAATAAACTATTTTGACCAGAGAGTTATCTTGACAAAACTCTATTTGTGTCAATCCTGCTTCATTTTTTACTTCAAGGCCAAATTTGCCTTTTATGCCAATTAGCATTTGATTTCCTACTTCAGCATTCTAATCCCCTGTGATGAATGACATCTTTTTTTTTGTTTGTTTGTTTGTTTGTTTATTTGGTTTATTTCTAGAAGATGTCATAGGTCTTCACAGAACTGATCAGTTTTGGCCTCTTTGGCCTCAATGGTTGAAGCATAGATTTGTATGACTGTGATGTTGAATGGTTTCCTTGGATTTGAATAGATATCATTCAGTCATTTTTTAGATTACCCCAGTACAGCTTTTTCACCTTTTTATTGATGATGAGGACTATTCCATTTCTTCTAAGGGATTCTTGCCCACAGTAATATGTGTAGTGGTCATCTGAATTAAATTCACCCATTACCATCTATTTAAGTTCACTGACACCCAAGATGTTGATTTTTAATTTTTCCATCTATTTGACCACATCTAGCTTACCTTCCTTTGTAGAACTTACGTTCCAGGTTCCTATGTAATATTGAACATTATTATTATTATTATTGTTATTAGTGAGGCAATTGGGGCTAAGTGACTTCCCCAGAGTCACACAGCTAATAAATGTCAAAAGTCTGAGGCCAAATTTGAACTCAAGTCTTCCTGACTCCAGGATCAGTGCTCTATCCATTGAACCAGCAAGCTGCCCCCATCCCCACTAAGGAACTTTAGAAGCCATTGAGTCCAACCCCTTATTTTACAAATAAGGAATCTGAGGCTCAGAGAGGTTAAGTGAACTGCCCATGGTCACACACAGGTATTTTATGATCAAATACCTAGGCATTCTATATATAAACCTTAAACCCTGCCAATGATAACAACAACAATAAATAACATTTATATGGCACTTCCTATGTGCCAGGCACTATGCTATGTGTTTTGTAATTATTAATCTCATTAGACCCTCACAACTCTGAGGAGGTAGGTACTATTATTATCCCCATTTTACAGATTAGAAAATGGAGGCAAAATAAAAGATTAAGCTCCTTGCCCAGGGTCACACATCTTATAAATGTATGAGGCCAGATTTGAACTCAATTTTTCCTGATTCTAAACCTCCCCCTCTATCCTCTGTGTCATCTAGCTTTCTCTTCTATTACTTATCTTGAAAAAACTTTACTTGAAAAAACAAAAACAAAAATAAAACATTCTGGTTAGTTTAAAATAATTCATGTAGACTGATGTGAATATATTTGAATATAAACTTCTATACAAAAATCTTAGGTGAGGTAGTAGAAATATTAATGTCTAAATTTTACTAATGAAAAAATAGTCTCAAAATGGTTGATTGATTTGCTGAGTTCATGTCAGCATCTAGTAAGTGGCAGAAGTAGGATTAGGGTAAAGGTCTTTCTCCACACCCAAGCAATGCATGCTATACTTTCCTACAAACCACCTTGTTATTCAGATAACCAGCAGTTTCTTGATAGGACCATTCAGTGTATGCTGGACTGTTCACAGGTAAAATTGTGAAATAAGTGTAGTTTGCTTAGCTGCTCCCCCCAATACATACATATATATATATATATATATATATATATATATATATATAGGTATATGTATATATATGTATATGTGTGTGTATACATACATATGTATGTATATATGTATATATAATACATACATGTGTATTGTGTATGTATGTGTGTGTGTATACACAATATCTTTATTCCACTTAGACTTTCCACTTTGCACCTTCCCATCTATTGCCAGGAAGGGCCCTGAACTGTAGATGTTACCTTTCTTATTCATGTTCCCCAGAAAAATAATAATCGTAATAATGACAATAATACTTATAATATGTCCCAATCCTTCAAGACTATTGATTTCCCAGGTTCTAACTTGCTAATATGACAGATTTATTAATTGGATGATGGTAAACAAAGACTTCTAATAATGTGCTACACTTTAGGTACATTTACATTAACAGGGTGTCAGGTAGAGACCTACCTTAATCCAAAGGAATAACTCTAACCATAGTAATGTTAGACAGTGTTACAGGGAGATATTTTGAAGCAGGTGAGCTTTTTAGTCCCCAGCAAGTCACAATATATGCCTATATGGTTGCCTTTGTGGGCTGGCCACTAGTACATGGTATGCACGTGATATTATATTTTCCTCTTCAATTCCTGGGATTCAGTAATGGTTTATGTAACATATAAAATGATTTTTATGCACATATAGAAAATAAATTATTTGTCTCTGAGAAAATTGAATACTCTGACAGAGCTGTCAAGCTCATTGCCCCAGGCAAGTACAGCCTGAACCATATTAAAATGTAATTGGGAAATGTTTACAAAATAAATAAAAATGCAATACAACATAGACAATATTAATTTGTAGTCCTCTAAGTCAATATGTACCCAACAGGGAACCATTTCTATTTTAATTAGACTTCACTGCTCTAAGAAACAGCTGTAATAGGGGCTAAAATGATAATAGTAATAAGAGTTAACATTTATATCACTCTTTAAGCTTTGATAAATCTCATTTGACTTTTTGTTAAGAAAAAGAAAAAAGGGCAATATCTGCATAGTAGTGAGGAGTGGTGCTGTTATTGATACTAACAATTTGTAAATGTATAATATTCTATCTCCCCTCATCTCACATCTCACATCCCTCAAATGCTTTCCTCCACTGTCGTACATTTCATCAATTTTCATAGATTTAATTATCATTTGTGTGCAGATGATTCTGGGCTCTATATGCAAAGCCCTAACCTCTCTCTTGAACTTCAATTTCACATTTCCAACTACTTATTGGACATGTTGAACTGGATGTTCTATCTTCTACTTAACATGTCCAATACTCAATTGATCTTTTCCCCAAAAATCCTCCCCAACTTCCTAACTTCCCTAATACTGTGGATGGTACCATCATCTTCCTAGTTGCCCAGGCTCCCCATCTAGGCATCATCCTTGACTCCTCAACTTTCTCTCTTCTCCACCCAAAACATTGCCAAGTCTTGTCTATTATTCCTTCACAATGTCTTTTATATCTATTCCTCCTTCTCTCCTATGACCCCAACACCACCTGGTGAAGGCTTTTATTACCTCATAATTATACTATTACAATAGCCTTCCGGCTGTTATGCCTGCCTTAAAAAATTTTTCTTATTCTTCTCTCCTCAATGACTTTTCAATGGTTGTACCCAATACCTGGAATTCTTTCCTCCATATTCTCAGACTTTAGGTTTCCTTGACTTTCATCAAGACTCAACTCAAATATTACCTTCTATAAGAGGCTTTCCCTGGGCCACCTCAAGACTAATGCCTTCCCTTGGAGATAATCTCCAATTTACCCTTTATACATCTTTTACGTACATAGTTGTTTGCATTTTGTCTTCCCCCATCAGATTGGGAGAAATTTGGGGGCAGGGACTGTTTTTGCCTGGTACCTGATATTTAGTAAGCACTTAATAAATGTCTGTCAATAACTTAATTTTACATTATCTCCTTATCTTTCCCTATCACTATAAGGACATTTGTATATATTGTCGTTATAGTTTCCAATTTGAGCGCCCCTATATTTTGAATGGCTACATAAAGCTACATAATCCATTCCCAAATGCTTGACATTAAAGTCATCTTACACCAAGTCCAACACACTAGCCATTAAGTCACTTAGCTGCCTATAGCCATTGTCTTATTCATATGATCTTTTGTCAAACTACATCTCCCTTAATGCACACTTGAAATTGTTGAATCAGATAAAGAACTTTACATTTCTCCCAGTTATATCCTCACTTATTATTCAACAAGCACTATCTTATTTTTTAACCACATCATTTCAATGTATTGAAAATCACTTTGAATCTTACTTCTAATATACAACAAGCCACCTGAAGGGTATCTCCACCCTTCTGGATGATCTGGGCATGCTCCAAAGGTAAGCAAGTGTCATAGATGAAATAAGCAAACTACTTTCAATAATCTGTCTAATTTACTTTCTTATGCCATGCTTATCTATGTATTGGCTCTTCATTCACCACCACCCTCCTTACAAAATTTCTTCTACCCCACTCCCTCATCTATTGCTATGAACCAAAAATTAATAACAGAACATGTTATTTGTCTGGGTTGTCTGGGTCAAAAGTTGAAAAATGAAATAAATGTGAGCAAGGAGGGAAAAGAAGGGCATTGCAGGGACTTGGCTATTGGTAGCATGATATCCCCCCCCCCCCCCCCCCTTTGGACTTGAGTAAAAGAACCATTTATTTGCTCGTTTGTTTTGCTAATGAATGTTTTTGTTCAAAATGCTTATTGGTTGCATTTGTTGGTAACAGTTGAGCTTACTCCAATACCCCAGAAAAGAGCACAATTCTATATTGACATACTGGCATTGCAATACAAACCATGCTCAGTTTTAATTATTAATAAGCCTTTGAGATTAACCTCAGTTTATTTGAATTCAATTTGTCACATTGGTTTCATTTATTTCCCCAGGACATAGCATAGTGTCTTAATACATTTTAAATTTAACTGAACAGAATTGCATTCAGTTGAATTATAGTGAATTGAACCAAATTAAAACTGAATAAACAAAGAAGGAAGGTGAATTTAGACAATTTAGGGGACAGTATGAGCAAAGGCAAGGAGGTGGGAAAGCATGACTTATTTAGGAGGGGAACAAAGAATAGTTCATTATGATTGGAGGATAGAATGGAAGTGGGACAGGGATAATATGAGATGAGGCTAAAATAAAGATAATGTGATTCCAAAACGTGGAGAACTATGAATACCAGGCAAGAGTCTGAACTTTAGGGTCAGACTCCATGAGTGGGCCCAGATTAAAATGCAATTGGGAAGTGTTTAACAAAATAAATTTAAAAAAAAACAATAAAATCTAGATAATGTTCATTTGTGATTTTTCTGAGTCAATATTCTGGCAGGGATCCTTTCCTATTTGAATTTGACACCACTAGTCTTAACTATATAGTTAGACACTTTGGAGGCATGGAAAAGAATTTTTGAAAAGAGGAAAGGCATAACCAGAGCTACACATAAGGAATTATTCTAGAATACTAATAATTGGTATTAATACAATATAGGAATTTAAGGTTTACAAAGCCCTTTAGAGTCTTGTAAATAGGTACTACCATTATTATCATTTACATTTTATAAATAAGTAAACTGAGGCTTCTAAAGAGGTTTAGTGACTAGTTTAGTTTAGCTTAAAGAGGTTTAGTTAGTCACAGAACTAAACAAATAACTACAACTATCAGTGATGGGATTCAAACTCTAATCTCTCCTAACTTTATGTCCAGTACTCTTTTCATCAGAACATACTGTATTTCAGGAAAATGTATAAAAGATCTAGCATGAAATCATTGAGGACAGATTTTGTCTTGTTGTTGCTGCTACTGTATCCCTACTGCTTTACACAGTATGTGGCCCATAGCAGGTGCTTACTATATGTTTATTCACTGACTGATTGAAGGGATGATAATGTGGGGGTGAGAAGACCTATAAATGGGCTATTGCGGTCATCTAAGGAGACAGAAGTGAGGGCCTAAAATAGTGTGGTTAAAGTAGCAATAAAAAAGGATGAGGCAGATGTATGAGATACTGATGGAGAAGAATGGTACAGTGGAAAGAGCAGAAATTCCAGAGTTAGTGGATTTAGGTTCAAATCCTGCCTCTTATGCTTATTTCTGTGTAATCTTGAGTAAGTCACTTTATCTCTATAGGCCTCAGTTTTATTTTCTGTAAAATGAGGGTAGGGGAGTCTAGATAGTCTTTGAGGTTCCTCCCTCATTTAGATCTATAATCCTCTGCTCCAGACACATAAGTTTTAGCTTTGTATCCAACAATCAAGTGACTCTTGTCAGCTATTGTCAGCGAGAGATTCATAAACAAATGACAAGATTTAGTAGCTGAATGTATGTGAGCAACACAGGATAGAAGAAAGTGAAAGATATCTCCAAGGTTTTGAACATGGAGGAACCAGTGAATGGTGCTCCCACTGATGGAAAAGGTGAGATAAGTGAGACGAATACCTTCAGGGGAAAATTGATGAGCTCCATTATTGACATGATGAGTGTCAGTTATTGCTGAGACATCTAGGTGAAGATGTACTGATGGTAAACTAAGATGTGTATCTAGGGCTGGAGCCCTAGAGGTCGTCTGTCTTTCTTTCACTATTCTTACACATCCATTTAGTTACAAAAGAATTCACTACTCATAAATTAATATAAAAATCATCCCTGTGGGTAATTTTACAATCTTTAGCAACTAAAACCATATTTCTCTAATCTTCTGTTATTTATATTGTCCACCAAACTATGGGGAAGAGTTAAAAAGCTATACAGCCTTTATTCTTCCCTCCCTAAACAATTGTTAGTAGCCCCTGGGCAAGGGGAGCATAAGGGTACTCCCCTTGAAATACATGAATATCCTGTTCCAATGCCTACAGCTCTAATGAGGGCAGGCAGATGGAGTCACAGCAACATTGCTTGTGACTGACTCAAGTACAAAAGAGACAGCAGTGTGCCAAGAGGCTGGCTTATTCTTTCTCCATATCTCTTATCCACAGCTAGCCAATAGTTCCTGGTTCCAACACCATATGCCCTCTCCAGTGGCTGGGGAATGTCAGATGGGTCTGAACACAGCCACAAGGAAGCCTGTGGTTCTCTAATTAGCTTTGTCTCATTCTATAATCTGTGTATTCAGTATGGCTGATGCCTGGCTATCCTTTGCTAGATTTCTGACACAAAAAGTGGTGAGTAATTTAATGGGGTGGGGGAATTCATTGAAAGAAAGGAATTATAGTTTTGCATCTGATATTTACCATCTGTGTGACCTTGGACAGGTCTCTTATATTCCCTACTTATCCTAATGAGGAGATTAGAATAAATATCTCCAACATCTAAATCTTTTAGTCTCAGTGAATGTTTTAGCAATAGAAAGAGACAGTTGTGTTCTAGGAAACCAGTTGAACTTTAGGAAAAAAGTTCACTGACTACTGATTAGATTAGAAAAAAACTTCTGTCAAGCCCCTGCTAGGTACCAGATAGTGCTAAGATAAGGTCTGGGAATACAAGTACAAGCAAAAAATAAAGATAGTCCCTGCACACAAGGAGCTTAATGGAAGAATATATATAAATGTGTGTGTGTGCATACATAAATGTGTGTGTATGTGCATATATATGCTTGTGTGTATATATATATATGTGTGTGTGTGTACATATATATATATATATATATATAATAAAATATAGTGGAGGAATATATCACTGGAAACTGGAGAGGGTGAATAAGATACCTGTGTGAGGGCAAGGTTAGGCGGGCATTCTTCTTTAAGTAGAGGTTTTAAGGAGCTAAGAATTCTAGGGTATTACTTTCTGCTGACCATGTGCAACAACTTTTTTTTTTTCCAAAGTAAACCTATTCAGCAGTAATAGGCATTGTAAAAATAAAAGAGGTATGACTGGATGGGTCCATGTAATCTAAACAGTTTTTTAGACAAAGCTCTTGTTTTTCTTTATATATTAAAATGTTTGTATATTGCTGATGATGGTTAAGTTACAATTTTTTTAAAAAAAGGAAAAATTAATAAAGAATTTTCTATGGGCCTGATAATCCTGGATGTCTTTGGTTATTCTTTGGAGTAAGCTTAAGGAGTTCTGTTTTTTTTTTCTCCAGTGATTTTGGATTTCATCTTCCAAGGACACTAAAAGTTTTGTTGGCATACTATAAAATCCGTCTGCTGTTTTCTGCCCTATTTACTTTAGCATTTTAAGAACCCTCTGGAGCTTGAGCTGAAAGATGCCATACAATCTTGCAAATCTCTTTGTTCCCACTTGCTTGTGTTTAAGAAGTAACAGGAACTCCATACTACAATTTTGGACCATTAACAAAATTAAATAGCAAAAAAAAAATGTTAAGTAGTAGATCAGCAAGTCATCTGTTCCTCCCCCAGAAAACAAGAAACTCAGTACATATTTGCAAACAGGTTGTGATTTTCAGAGGGATTATTCCTGCTGAATCCTTGAAAAATAACAGGATTCTTTTGTAGGATTATCTTTTATAGGCACTTAAAGGAAAGAAAATTCTTAAATCTTTGAGGGAAAGCTGCTCTTATGCAGACTTAGGAAGGTTAGGGATACTAAGATCCCCTGTTAGAAAATATGGAGTCACAACAAGAAAGTAAAGCAAGCCAGCTTTATTTAGGGGCATAGTTATAATGTGAAGGATAATCAGAGAGACTGGAAGAAATAGGTCAAGTTTACTGAAGACCCAGGTGGAATGTGGTTCACCCCTCTAGAGCCATACAGGAAATGGAGCAACCCTCTCCCAAATCAGTAGTTTAGAGGGGGTTTCAAAGGTTCTTATCTGGTCCTAGCAGGACCATGAATTTGGGGAAGGGATCCCAGGATGTTGGGACCTTACAACTGGTGCTGATTCATGTTAGAGGGGTGAAAGAAGACTCCTGGGGACTTGGTGACTATTTGATATTCACACTCTCAGTTGGTCTTACTCTGATAAGGCAAGTCAGGGTTATGAACTTTGCTAGGGCTTCTTTGTTTAGAAAAGTAAGGAAGGCCACTAAAGTCATTAAAGATGGAAGAAAAAAAATCTTGATAGACTTTCTTATTAGCTCCAGGTACTTTCCCTACATTACAGCTTATAGACTTGTCACTTTTAGGCCCTTAAACATCTCAGGGCTTGGGATGTCGAGAGGCATTGTGATTGATTGGTTCTTGTCCTTCATTCTAGAAGAGGTCCAAAATGACATCACTATGCTAGAGTCAAGTTACAGTGTGTCTGACTGTGGCTGATCAGACCAATAGGAGCTTAGAATGTTCTACTACAGGTTACACACAAATAGTCCATGTGAACATTTGGGGTGGATTCTCTAAATCTGTGCATCTCTTGCTTCTTTTGAGCTATTTCAATTCTGCTTTGCTCATAGAGCATAGCACCTTCTCTGATGTGGGCATGCCATGCTGAGCAGTCCTGTGCTACTGTGCCCCATGTCATACAATCAATTCCAAAGTTCTTAAGAGAGACATTGAGAGTGTCCTTGTATCACTTCTTCTGGCCACCATGTGAACACTGGCCCAGTATGAGTTCTCCATAAAAAGGTCTTTTTGGTTTAACCAAGTTTCTTTTTATCATCTTTACTGTAAATGAAATCTTACCATTTAGGAAAACAAAGTGGAACATTCAACATTATAATTACGAGAGTATACCTCTGTCATGTAAATTCTGGTAATATGGTTTACCTAACATTTGGTCTTTCTAGACTTCATTTATTTTGTATGCCATGTATCCATTTCTAATTGCCTTGCAGTTTATGCTAGGAGTTGACATGTATAGAAGTATATGGCTAGGGTATGTGAAGAGAAAGATATTTTTATAAGCACAAATATATATATATATATATATACACACATATGCCATACTATTTAGGATATTAGTAACAATGTCCTAGTGTTGAAAGTTTTACTTCTTTTTTTCTTTCTTCCTTTTTTCTTTTTTTTTTTTGCTTTCATTTATGGCATGGAAGAGACAGTAGGTAATGAAAAGAAATTAATTAATCAACAAGAAATTATAAGAATGAAGGTACAAATCACAACGTAAGGTTGTAGTTACAAGTCACAAGAGTAGAATCTTGACTAGTGACCTGAGGTTATCTGAGTGAATTTGCAAGAACTATTTAGGTAAATTAGTAGCTAATTCAAAATAGATTGTAAAAGATCAGAAATAAAAGGATAATCCTAAAAATCAAAGGAGAGATTAATAAAATTAAAAGAAAACTATTGAATATTGAACTAATAAATATAACTAAGAGCTGGTTTTATGAGAAAAACAATAAAATAGATAAACCTTTGGTTAATTTGATTTTAAAAAGAAGGAAGAAAACCAAATTAGTGGTATCAAAAATGAAAAGGGTGAATTCACCAAAAATGAAGAGGAAATTAAAACAACAAATAGGAGCTATTTTGCCCAATTGTATGTCAATAACTCTGATAATCTAAGTGAAATGGATGAATAATTACAAAATATAAATTGCCTAGGTTAACAGAAGAGGAAATAAAGTAGTTAAGTAACCACATTTTAGAAAAAAGAAATTGAACTAGCCATCAATGAACTCCTTAAGAAAAAATTCTCCAGGGCCAGATGGATTTACAAGTGAATTCTACCAAACATTTAAAGAACAAGTAATTCCAATACCATATAAACTATTTGGAAAATTAGGTGAAGGAGTCCTACCAAGTTCCTTTTATGATACAAATATGGTGCTGATACCTAAACCACAAAAAAAAAAACAAAAAAAAAACAGAAAAAGAAAATTATAGACCAATTTACCTAATGAATATTTGTTCAAAAATTTTAAATAAAATATTAGCAAAGAGATTACAGCAATTTATCATGAGGATAATACACTATGACCAGGTGGGATTTATACCAAGAATGCAGGGCTGGTTCAATGTTAGGAAAACTATCAGCATAATTGACCATATCAGTTGCTCATGGGTAGGCTGAGCAATAATAATAAATTGACAATAATAAAAATGACAATTCAACCTAAATTAATTTACTTATTCAGTTCCATACCATTCAAACTAACAAAATATTACCTTATAGAGCTAGAAAAAATAATAGCAAAATTCATCTGGAAGAACAGAAGATCAATAATATGAAGGGAACTAATGAAAAAAAAATGCAAAGGAAGGTGGCCTAGCCTTACCAGATCTAAAACTATATCATGCAGTGGCAATCATTAAAACTATTTAGTGCTGGCTAAGAAATACAGGTGGATCAGCGGAATAGATTAGGTACACAAAACACAGTAGCAAATCACTATAGTAATCTACTGCTTGATAAACCCAAAGACTCCAGCTTATTGGATAAGAACTCACTATTTGACAAGATCTGATGGGAAAACTGGAAAATAGTATGGCAACAACTAGGCATAAACCAACCTCTCATGCCTCATACCAAGATAAAGTCAAAATGTGTACATGATTTAGATAGACATAAGGGATGATACCATAAGCAAATTCGGAGAGCAAGGAATAGTTTCCCTATCAGATCTATGGAAAAGGGAATAATTTATGACCAAACAAGAGACAGAAAATATTATAAAATGCAAAATGGATTATTTAGTTCTATTAAATTAAAAAAAAGGTTTTGCACAAACAAAAACAATACAACCAAGATTAGAAGGAAAGTAGAAAGCTGGGAAAATTTTTTACAGCACATGTCTCTGATAAAGGCCTTATTTCTCAAACATATAGAGAACTGAGTCTGATAAAGGCCTCATATCTCAAATATATAGAGAAATGAGTCAAATTTATAGGAATACAAGGCATTCCCCAATTTATTTATGATCAAAAAATATGAACAGGCAGTTTTCAGATGAAACTATCTATAATCCTATGAAAAAATTCTCTAAATCACTACTGATTAGAGAAATGCAAAAACAGCTCTGAGGTACTACATCACACCTATTAGATTGGCTAACATGACAAAAAAAGAAAATGATAAATGTTAGAGAAGATGGGGGAAAATAGGAACACTAATGCATTGTTAGTGAGTTGTGAACTGGTCCAACTATTCTGGAGAACAATTCAGAACTATGTCCACAGGGCTATAAAGCTGTGCATACCCTTTGATCTAGAAATGACACTGCTAGGTCTGTATCCCACTACTAGGTCTGTATACAAAAATATATATAGCAGCACTTTTTGTGGTGGCCAAGAATTGGAAATCAAGGGGATGCCTATCAAATGGGGAATGTCTGAACAAGTTGTGATACATGAATGTAATGGAATACTATTGTTCTATAAGAAGTGATGAGCAGGCAGATATCAGAAAATCCTGGAAAGATTTACATGAATTGATGTGGAGAGCAGAATCAAAAGAACATTGTACATTTCAGCAGCAATTCAGCTCTTCTCAGTAATAGAATGATTCATGATAATCTCAAAAGACTCGTAATGGAAAATGCTAACCACATTCTGAGAAAGAACTATGAAATCTGAATGCAGATCGAAGTATACCATTTTCACTTTTGTTCTTGTTTTTTTCTTTCTCAGTTTCCTTTTTGTTCAGATTCTTCTTTCACAATATGACTAATGTGGAAATATATTTAATATGATTGTACATGCATAATCTATATCAGATTACTTCCTGTCTTGGGGGTGGGGGAGGGAAAAAAAGGAGGGAAAAAATTGAAACTCAAAATCTTACAAAAATGAATATTGGAAACTATCTTTACATTTAATTAGAAAAATATTATTAAGTTTTAAAATGAAATAAAAGAATAGAAATTAATTAATATTATATAAAGAAATCTCTACAGGAGTGTCTCAGTGAAATGGCAGACTAGAATATGATTGGGGAATAAGATGAGAAAGTTGTGAAGGTTAAAAGAAGTGAGGACTCAGAATGCTTATAGGCTTTAATAAAAGTCCACTGGAAGGGGGGAAATTGTAAGAGAGAAGTTTTCAATAAGTAGGGAAGAGGAGAATGGGTAGGAAAAGGTTTGAGAGGATTTTTATTCCATTGAGATATGAAGGATTTGAAAAACTTTTTAGGAAGTGCTTGTTACTAATTTCAGATCGACAGTATTCTAGCAAGTTATAACATTTACCAAATAAAAACCATAGAAATAAATTTGTGGTATAGCATACTAAAATTATGTCCTTGAAGGATTATTAAAAGGGCCTCACTGGGCTGAAAAAAGAGGAGGATGGTAATGTGAGACTGCCACCATGTGCCTTTGAAAGTGATTTAAATGAAAGTAGTGGGTTCTAAAATTTGGTGCTGGAAGCTTTCCCTTCAAAATTTTCCAAGGTAAACAATACCTTGGAAGCACTACAGAAGTTCTTAAGGGGAAGCCCTCATCAAAGTTCAACTTACTGCCTGCCAAATACAAGTTTCCCGCAGTAATCTAGGGTCATCCTATGTGAATGAATGGAGAACGAATGCCCACGTTCACCAATGTAGCAATTTAATCCTACACATGTTGCTTCACTTCTCTGGGCTTTATTTTCTTCATTTGCAAAAAGAAGGTAAAGGGATTTTGACAAATGCCAAGATCACCTAAGGTAGAGGTACCCATGTGGGAGATACCAGGACCCTGATTCTGGGAGAAGACTTTCTGCACTGGCCCACCAAATGTTTGGGAACTGGTTTTTTGATTGTATTGTCAGAAAGCCCTGTATCTTTGAATTTACCTGAGGCACAATTGATATCTCACATGGAATCCAGGGATGAAAGTCTTGTTCACCCATTGCAGGATGACCTTGCAGCAATATGGGTAGGGAAGGGTCTCTCGCTTCCTCTCACATTGGACCCTGTGGCTCCACGAAATGGACCAGAGGTGTTGAGCCTGTTTCTTTTATTCTCTCCCATTCTAAGTGTAGGGATTGGAGTCCCCATTAAGAGCACTCATAGAGACTTTGGAGTCCATTGTTCTAAGCTGGATTTTGCTGCCAGCCCAGCAAGAAAGCCCTGAAAAGCCAGGATCCCTGGAGGCAAGGACAGAGGGTGCTTAGACTCAGAATTTGGTGTAACTAATGCTTTGTAGGAATTTAGCTAACTGTGAACCTAATCTCCCTTCCAGAGACCAAAGGGGTACAGGAGGGATTATGCCCTTGAAGTGTTGGGGAAAACACTTATAGGTGTGTTTTGTCTATACCTTTGAACTAAATATTCCTTTGTAAAATTCTAATCTTGTTTTTATATGGTTAAGAGGAACTGTGGTGTTTGAACCCCTAAAATTAGGACAATCAGGGGAGTCTTGAACCAATGACAAAGATGAGAGACCTCCACCCCACCAAAACCCTCCAGGTTTTGAAGAACCCTAGGGGAAGAGTAAAATGTAACGTACCTGGCCTTAAGACAGTGGGTACCAGAGAAACATCATTAGATGAGCATTATGGCCGATTATAGCAGTAACTGATATCTTTTATGACTTCTAGCTCTAATAGTCTATACCTGATAACATTTCATATTTATATTATACTTTAAGGTTTACAAAGTACTTTTATCTTTATACATCATCTTATGTGAATTTAAGCCATGTTGTAAAGTAAACATCATTAGCATTGCCCATTTTATATATGAAGAAAGTAAGCCTCAGAGAGGTTACATGAGCTATGCAGGATAGCTTATGCAGTATGTGTCTGAGGCAGAATTCTGATGCAGATCATCCTGACTTGGAGTCCACCATTCTATGCTATATTACTTTGATTTTTCAAATGCTTTGCAATAGTTTAAGCCTCTAATAGCATCCTGGAATATTATAATTCTAACAACGTCTTCATATATTTATGTGCTTTTGGTAAGCCTATGCAATAAATAATATCTGAATTTATTCAATTCTTTATAATACATTTTACTAAATTCACTAATTTAGTATCATAACAGTACTTTTAATATCTGCATTCCTTTTAAAAAACATTTTGGCCATGTGTAATATTTGATTTTTAGTTTTATAATTGTGTACTTTGTTTGAATACTACATGCCAATTTCCTCTGTTCCCACTTTCTAAATTTTGATGAACAGTAAATTATAAACAGCTTGTTTCACAAAAAACAGTATACATAATAGCAAGTCTGTAATAGTTTCTGTAGAGTACTTGAAGTGACTAGTATGATAATTTAATTATTTTTGATACCAAGTACTAAAGGGATAGTTTTTTTTTCAGATGTCCCTTGCAAGCAAGACTCTGCTTAATTTTTCAGTAGACCCATTTCTACATGTGGAGCATTCTTTTGTGAATTATTATCACACACACACACACATATATATATATATGTATATATACATATAATCAGAAAACATTTGGGGTTATGTTTGTCCCCTGCCCTGATATTCCTTCCATTATGCCTTTACAGCCATAGGGGAAAGCCCAGTCTATTTTGGAAATAGAAAAGCGTCAGGGCCCCTAGGACTTCCCATCAGAACACTGGCTCTTGGGAGTCCTGGAAATAAAGTCATTTTAACTTCAGGGTCCATGATGCAATTTTGTCCTTTGGAATGATGCCATTCTATTTGCAAAATTTATATTCATACACTCAATATTTCCATCAAATGTAGATTTGCAGCAAGGAAGTAATTGTGGTTTCTTTATTTCTAGTCTAAAGATATGAAAAAAAATTTCTGATGAAATTCTATAGGCCATTTACACTTGCAATTTAAAAAAAAAAACATAAAATATAACAGCCAAATCTCTGAGTTTGACACCATGCCAGTTCCTGGGCAGCTACAGTGCAGGAGCAATCAATGAGTCCATTTTAGTTTGGAACCCTTGGTTTTGTTATGCAAGAGGACCAATGACATCAGGAGGGTGATGTATTGACCTGCAGGTGAATTGGATTTAAGTGAGACAGAGCTGTGCAGAGTCATCAGCCTCACACTCTCCTCCAAGGTCACCCGAGTCCAGTGGCAAGACATAGATCAGGATGACTAGAGATGACCCCAGGTGCCATGAGAGACTTGGCTTTTTTAAGTTAAGATCTTTCCCAGGTCTCAGTTGTCTGAAGCAATATGTTGGGAAAGACACTTACTAGCTATGTGACCCTGGGCAAGTCATTTAATCTTGTGTGCCTCAGTTTCCTCATTTGTAAAATGAGTTGGAGAAGGAAATGGCAAACCACTTCAGTCTCTTTGCCAAGAAAACCCCAATTTGTGTCACAAAGAGTCAGATATGACTGAAAAATGACTAAAAAGGCAACAGAAACCTTTTGTACAGTTTAGTGGCCCATTTCTATTTGTACTTGAAACCACTTGTATAAAGGACGTTATCAAGAAATATATGATTAAAAAAGATGGGTTTTTCTAGTGGTAAAATCAAAGAAGAACCAATAATCATGGCTCATGTGCACTTCCTCAACATTTTCATGGTGTAAAGAGAAAGTGAGGAAGAGCCCTAGTTGATTAGGGGTCCCTCTCTGATGACCTTATGGGAGGATATAGATAAGAATTATACAATATGCATGGGCATTGATGTATGGCAAACATAATTTAAGAGAATACTCCCAATTAAACCATTAGATATTCATTGGAGCATGTGAGTGACAGATTAGATGCTCAATAAATGCCTTTTTAGTTGAACTGACCTTTTAAAACCAAAAAGGTTTTGGACCGTTTAATAAAGAATCAAAAAGCCTTACCTCAGTTAGCCCTTGGGTGTGTTATTATGTTAAGTTGCCATGAAGTAACCAGGGTAATACTGGAGAAGGAAATGACAAACCAGTCCACTATCCTTGCCAAGAAAACCCCAAGGACAATATGGTTCATAGAATCACAAAGAGTCAGATACTACTGAATGACTGAACAACAATAACAACCAACGTAATAAGTGGATTTATAGGTGATCATATATGGAATAGACCTTACATATCATTGAGTAGAGACTTCTCATTTGTACAAATGCAGGAAATAAGGCCTTGGATAAAAGAAATAACTTTATTAATGTCCCAGAGAGCCAGTAGTTGAGCCTAGTGCCCCTCAGGTACCTAGTCCAGTGCTCTCTCTCTATGGTCCAGGGGTGGGGAAACTGGAGCTTCGAGGCCACATGTGGCCCTCTAGGTCCCCAGGTGTGGTCCTTTGACTTCATCCAAACTTCACAACAAATTTGTTCTGTTCTCAGGTTGGTTCTCCACCCCTGCTCTACACTATAACATCATTAACATAACATTGAGGTTACCAGATGATATAAATGATGATTCAGCTATATAGCTAAGTGTGAATGTTTTTTTTTCTAAAATTGGATACAAGTGATATTTGAATCTAGTTTGTAGGATATGTTACCTGATATATTTGGTAATTACATAAAAAGATAAATATAATAGAAAGGAAATAAAAACTTAATGATATGATTAGATGTCTATACTATGTGGTTATAGCGGATAGAGTGTTGGATATGGAGCTGGGAAGAAATTAGTTGGAATTCTGCCTCAGTCATTGAATAGCTATGTGACTCTGGGAAAGTCATATAAATTTTCTGAGCCTTATTTTTTCTTATCTCTAATATTAAAGGCTTGGATTTCATAACCTCTAAGTTAAGTTTCAGCTTTTAATCTATGAGAAATAAGGTCATGTAGATTGTAGACTAAATGGTAGATCATTACTGTTGAGCTACTAAAAGAGCAAGGAATAAAGGGGAGAACTTTATTATGTAGGATAAGTCTTCTTATAGGAGAATATGGCAAGAACTACAAGAGATAACATATAGAGTGGTTATGAGAGAATATTCACAACAGATGTGCATTCCACCTCCAGGTTCATCACCTCATAGAGCTGGTGCTCCACTAGGACAGCTTTTGAGGAGGAAGGTTTACCTTTATGTCATAACAAGATCATTAATCAATTTATTAAAGCACAGATTAAATTCTAACCATGTGCTAGCCACTGTTCTAGGTATTGGAATTTGAATATAATTGTTTGCTTGCAAGGAGCTTTCATTCTAATGGGAAAAATAACTACAAATAAAATATATATACAGAATAAAAATAAAGATAATAAATACAAAGTAGCTAAATGTGTCAATTTTGGAGGATAGTAGTAGTTTGGGGAATCAGAAAGATAACACTGTTGAACTTCTTCATTTTGCAAATAAAAATTCTACCATGTATAAAAATTAAATGACTTGCCCAAGTTCACATAGATAACAAGTGGAAAAGATAGAATTTTAACCTAGATCTTTAGACTATGAATTCAGTGCTTTTACTAATGGACCACAAATAATTCCAGCCCATCTTTCTGTGGTAAATCAGTTGGTTTCAAACTAAATTTACTAAAAGTATAAGTAAACTTGAATTTCAGAGCCTAGTTCATTCATATACTTATGTATAGAAGAAACCATTCTTATTTCACAAAGTCCAGCATTTCTTCATCTCTTGAGGTTACTCATCTCCAATTGTGATATCTTGTATCGGTGTTTGAATGCTTGTCATATGCAAAGATGAAGATATAATCAAAAAGTTCAGAATTCCCTTTGAAAGATGAACCACAAATACATAGGATCAAGGGGAATAATTGAAGAACATCTAAGGAAAGAAAAGGCATTTTATCATTTAAATGTGATATTTAAAAATTAGTCTTTAAATTCCCAGGGCAGAGATAAGTTTACCAACAGAAAATGTTTTTATTACAATCTGGCCAGATAAGAACTAATTGTATCTCCCAATCTCAGTGTATCCTAGTATAACAGTGTGGAATTACCTGAGAAAAGTTGGAAGACTATGTTATCACAATCCTAAATCAGAGATATATTGTTTTTACAGGTATATTGTGCTATTCTAAATTATCCAGGGCATTTATTATTTGTCTTGGAAAATTAATTAATAAATGACTACATATAGGAGAGAACACACAGGAACTGGAGATGATATAACTTCACATAATTGTATTTTCTAGAGATTTTTTTTCACAGAGTATCTTTACCAAAAAGAATTGTAATATTTAATATCAAAGACATTCTGTGTAGTAAATTGATAGCTGGAATGTGGGTCAGAAGACCTAGGTCCTAGATCAGCCTGTGCCACTCACTAATAGCAGAACTAGGGTAAAGTCATTTAACAAATATAAACTCCATTTAGCTTATCTAGGAAGTGAAGTGGTTTGATTGCATGATCTATGAGATTCTATTTGGTCTAAAATTGCATTAATCTATTAAATCATCTCACATCACATTTAGAAGGACCAGAATTTAAGAATACCTCAAAAGACCAAATTTTGTCAATCTATACAATGCTTATATATATGTATACATATATATATATATATGTGTATATATATATATACAAGGCAAAGAAAATAGAATATTATATTTCAAAGTAAAATTATATACATTATATATATATATATATATATATTTGCATTAGTTAATGTGTTTGGTCATTTCTATGAAAGGTTAACATCAGTAAACTTTCATTAAATTCCCACTACTTGCCAAGCACTGTAACAGGTATTGGTGACATAAAGACAAAAATCATACATTTCCTGCTCTCAAGGAACTTACATTCTATGAGAAGAAATGCCATTTATACAGGCAAATAAATGCAAAAAGACATAGTAAATGCAAAATAATTTCTAGTTTAGTAGGGATAACATTAGCAAATGAGAGGGAGGGGATTGATCCAGTAGGAAGTGGTGATTGAGTATTTCCTTGAAGGAAGCTAAGTATTCTGCATGGTAGAAATGAGAAAGGTAGGTATTCTAGGTATAAAAGACATAATGAGCGAAGTCCTAGAACAAGAGGTACAGGGTCTTGCACCTGGTATAGCAACTAGGTATATTGGTCTGGATTGTAGAAGGTATAAAGGACAGAAAGTGCAGTAAACCCAGAGAGGCTGGTTAGAACCAGATTGTGAAAGAGTTTGTATTTTATTTTACAGATAAGGTGGGGCCTCTGGGAGTTTTTAATTAGGAATATGACATGGTCAGATCTATCATCCTGGCAGTTCTGTGGAGGATGGATTGAGGAAGGAAGTAGCTAGAACTAGTGAGACCAATTAGGAGGCTTTTCAATAGCCTAATGGTCTGTTCTCAGTTGTCCCCCTTGTCCTTTCTGTTGTATTTACTCATGTTTCGCTCCAAAATAGATTTAGATTTCTGTGACTTTGTTCATTCTTCATTCTCTTCATGTCTACAGTATCTGTCCCTGTCAGTTTCCTTTGATGACTCATGATTCATATTTCTTCTCCTAACTATAGGTGTACCCCTAAGAATCTCTCTCAAGCCTCCTCTTCTTTTTGTACTCTGAGGGATCTTTTCTGCTTCCATTGGTTCATTAATCATTTCCATGAAGATGAGTTTCAGAATTATATATCCAGACATCATGTCTTTTCTGGGATTCAGTACCCAATCTGCAATTGCCTATTGAACATTTTCACATAGATGTCTTATAGACATCTGTATACAAATGTGTCCCAGAGTTACATATATCAAGCCTAGTTTGTTTGTTTTTCCCCCTGAATCCAGTGCCTCATTACCAAGTGCCTACTGGACATTTTAAAATAGTTGCCATATAGACATATCACACACACACACACACACACACACACACACACACACACACACACCCCCACCCCAACATTTGTAAGAAAGAGTATTGATTTTTGTTCTATCCCAAACTCCTTAAACTTCCCTATTTTTATTGATAGAACCAACATCCTTCCAGTCACACAGGTTTGCAATCTTGAACTATTTCTTGATCTCTCACCCCACACAGCTCAGGTCATCATCATCTCTCAACTAGACTATAGCAATATTATCCTAATTGATATTTGCACCTCAGGTTTCTACTCTTTCCAATGTACCCTTCAAATGTTCAAATAAAGCACAAGTCTGACTTGCCATTCCCCAACTCAATAAAATATAAAAAGTTCCCTATTACCTATAGGGTCAAACAAATTCCTTTGCTTAAAATCTTAAGTTTTTTATAACCTGGCTCCAGCCTAGTTTTCTAGCCATTTTATACATTATTCCCCTTAGATACTCTTTGGTCCAGCCAAACTGGTCTTATTTCTATTCCTCACACATGACATTCAATTTCCCATTTTTACTACTTCACCCAATTTATTTCACTTGCCTAGAGTATAGCCTTTCTTCACCTCCACCTCTTGGAATACCTAGGTGTTTTCAAACTTCAGAGCAAATGCAACCTCTTTGGGGCAGCTAAGTGGTGCAGTGGATAGAGCACCAGCCCTGAAGTCAGGAGGACCTGAGTTTAGACCAAACACTTGACACTTACTAGCTGTGTGACCCTAGGCAAGTCACTTAACCCCAATTGCCTTAAAAAAATGCAACCTCTTTTGTGAGGGCTTCCCTCATCCTCCTTTGCTGTCAATATCCCTCCAGACTATAATTTAACTTAGAGAAGAACATTTTTCATTTTTGTCAATGTATCTCTGATGCATAGAACACTGTGTGGCACAATGCAAGTATGCTTGCTTGCTCTGTTAATTAGTATAGGTGAAGGATTGATGAGGGCCTGGACTTGAGTGGTAATCACATGAATGGAGAAAAATGGATAGAAAGGAGAGATATTATGAAAGAAAAATCAACAAGATTTGGCAATGGATTTGGATATAGGGGTAAAGGAGAGGAAAGGGTTGAAGGTAATCTGGAGGTGATGAATTTTGGTGACTAAAAGGATGGTGGTGCCGTCAAAAGAAATAGGGAAGTTAAGAAGAGGATTTTGGGGAAAACATAATGAATGCTGATTGGGAAAAATGATTTTGAGATGCCTACTGAACGTATAATTGAAAATGATCAATAGGTAATTACTGATGTGGGACTGGAGTTCAGGAGGGTCTAGGGCTGGGTGTATGGCTCTGGCAGTCAGCTACTTAGAAAAGATAATTGAACCCATAAGGTCATAAAGAGAGAGAATAGGTTCCAAGATAGCACTACAGGGTAAACAAACCCACAGGAGGTGGGACAATAGTGATTATCCTTCAAAAGAAACAAACAAACAAACAAGAGAGGCCACATAAATAGGAAGAAAATAAAGAAAGGATCAGTGTCATGAATACCTAGGGAGGTTTTCATTTAGGATGAGAATGTTCTCAATGGAGGTAAATGCTTTAGAGAGCTCAAAATTAATGATAGCTGAGGAAAAATCATCATCAAGTTTTGCAATTAAGAGAGCCTCACTGATCTTGTATAAAACCATTTCAGTTGAATGATGAAGTAGGAAGCCAGAATTCAAAGCATTGAGGCCTGAGAGGTGAAAGAAAGTAGAACCCAGAGTACTGTATAGTCAGCTTTTTTTCTGTTAAAGAAGTATGGCTTATGGCATCATAAGATTAAGAGAAGAATTTTGGTTTTGTGTTTAAGATTAGGGGAGATCTGGGCATGTTTTCAAAGAAGCAACTAGTAAAGGGCAAGACACTGAACATTAAGGAGAGAATGGGGGTGATTATATCCAAGAAGCAGGCTCCAGAGGGAAAGAGAAAGAGCAGAGTAGTGATAGAACATGGGCAGAAATAGAGGTATTGGCTTCAACAAGGAGGTCTGCTTCTTATTCTCAGCCTAGAGCAAAAGAAAAGGTGAGGATAAGGTGCATGATGTTGTAGAAGCAATTTGAAGTGTAAAACTGTGTAGAAAAGGGAGGTTGTGACATTACTTCAAGTGACATAATATTTGTAAAGTACTTAACACAGTAATTGGAATATATAAGTGCTATATAAATGGCAGGCATTTTTTTTTCAGTGAAGCATGAATTAATCCTCTGCTGAGAAGGAAGGAATAAGGTTAGTATAGGTGGCTTGAAGAGATTAGAGAAAATTTGAATCAAGGAATAGTAGGAAAAGTGGAATACAGCAGACAAGGATATAAACTTTTATAATAAACAATCAACACAATTGTATGACTTTCTCCATTAGTATTCAGCAGTAAGTAAGAAGAAGAAAAGAAGTGGGAGTATTCAAGAGTTGGAATTTGGAAAGAGATGAGCAGTGATTGGACAAGAGGCCAAAGGACTCAAGGGTAGGAGACTGTGTAAGTTGTGCTGGTCAAATATTGGAACAAGATTTTGAAGGATGGGGATTGATACCATAAGAGAGGTGATGATCTTAGAAAATCGTGGTAAGTAATGAGGAGATGGAGGTGAGAATAGACAATAAATTTCAGAAAGGTGAAGCACAGAAAGAGGATGGAAGGATAGATCTATTTCTATACAAACTAATTATAAATTAAGATTAGCTACAATAATAACCAATTTAGATTGTAAATGTTTGCAATTCTCATGAAATCTATACATATTTGCTCAATTCACTCAGAAGTAAATAATATTCTCCTTCAGAGGTAGCAATAGAGAGTTCATTTCAAAACCTTGGAAATGTTATTTAAACTATGTTGGAAATAGGGAATCCTGCCCCATTTAAATGATAGTATAGGATACTGCTAATGAGTGATTTTCAGTCATCACTTGTGGGACTAAGTTGAGGAGTTGCAACTGATTTTGAATGTACAATATTGATTAATTTTAGTTCCTTGATGAAAAGTAATCATTATACAATTGATTCATCTTCTTGGCTCTGAACTGAAGGGTTTACTCTTTAGCCCATAATACATAAAAACTAACAAAAGGCAATATATAGCTAATCTTATCCTAGGGTTTTACGAATCTGGAATTTATTTTCCCAGGAAGATTACCCACATAACTACTAGCAATGAAAAACATTAGAAATGTTGTGATCAGGTGGGAAATGTTAAATTAGGAAAATGCTTCTGCTATTTCTGCCATACCTAGAGGCACAACTAAGATAGCAAACATAACGACATTTCTTCAAAATTTTCAAAAGCAGGGCAAATTTTATCTTACCCTAGAAGGAAGTAAAAAGGGATGGGGAAAATAGAAGGAGAAGGGACTGATAAAATGGAGGGTATATTGATGAAGGCACTGATCACAAATAAAACACTTGTGAGGAAGGAAAGGCTGGGGTGTAAGAGAGGGGGAATAAATAAGCAAAAATAGATGAAGGGAAATAGTTATCATAACTATAAATGTGAATGGGATAAACTCATCCATAAAATGGAAGCAGATAGCAGAATGGACTAAAAACCAGAATCCTACAATATGTATTGTAAACAGTTACAAGAAACACATGTGAAGCAGAGAGATACACACAGGGTAAAGATAAGGGACTGGAGTAGAAACTATGATGCTTCAGTTGAAGCAAAGAAAGCAAGGGTAGCAATCCAGACCTCAGATAAAGCAAAAGCAAAAAAAAAAAAGATCTAATTAAAAGAGATAAAGAAGGAAACTGTATCTTGCTGAAAGTGCACCATAGACAATGAAGTCATATTAATACTAAACATATGCATCAGATGGTATAGCATGTAAATTTTTGAAGAAGTTGAATGAGTCACAAGAGGAAATAAATAATAAAACTGCAGTAGTCGGGGATCTCAACTTTCCCCTCTTAGAACTAGATAAATCTAACAAAAAAAAAAAAAACAAGACTTTAGGGAGGTGAATAAAATTCTGGAAAAATTAGATATGATAAATATCTGGAGAAAATTGAATGGGAGTAGAAAGGAATATATATTTTCTCAGCAGTACATGGTACCTACACAAAAACTGACCATGTTTTAGAACATAAAAACCTCACAACCAAATGCAAAAAAGCAAAAATAGTAAATGCACCCTTTTCCAGATCATAAAGCAATAAAAATACATTCAATAATGGACAATGAAAAGGGAGATTAAAAATTAGTTGGAAATTAAATAATCTAATCCTATAAAAACAAGTGGATCAAAGAACAAGTCATAGAAACAATCAATAATTTCATTAAAGAAAATTGCAACAATGAGATAACATACCAAAATTTATGGGATTCAACAAAGTGGTATTTTGGGGACAATTTATATCTCTAATTGCTTACATTACTAAAATAGAAAGAAAGCTGATCAATGAATTGGTCATGAACCTAAAAAAAAAAACTAGAAAAAGAAGAAATTAAAAATCCCCAATTAAACATCAAATTGGAAATCTTGAAAATCAAAGGAGAAATCAATAAAACTGTAAATAAGAAAACTATTGAACTAATAAGTAAAACTATAAGCTGGTTTTATGAAAAAACCCAATAAAATAAACAATTGGTTAACTTGATTTAAAAAAGGAAAGAAGAAAACCAAATTACTAGCATCAAAAATTAAAGGGGCAAATTCACCACCAATGAAGAGGAAATTAAAGCATTAATTAGGAGCTATTTTGCCCAATTATATGCCAATAAATTTGACAATCTGAATGAAATGGATGAATATCTACAAAAATTACCTAGATTAGCAAAAGAAATAAAATATTTAAATAATCCAATCTTAGAAAAATAAATTGAACAAGCCATCAACGAATTTCTTAAGAAAAAATCCTCAGGACCAGATGGATTCACAAGCAAATTCTACCAAACATTTAAAGAACAATTAATCACAATGCTACATAAACTATTTGGAAAAAATAGGTAGAGTCCTACCAAATTCCTTTTACAACACAAATATGATACTCATACCCAAGCCAAAGAGAGCCAAAACAGAGAAAGAAAATTATAGACCAATTTCCCTAATGAATGTTGATGCAAATAATTTAAATAAAATCCTGCCAAAGAGATTACAGCAATATATCATAAGGATCATACACTATGACCAGATGGGATTCACAAATGCAGGATTGGTGTGGTATTAGGAAAACTATCAAGAAAACTGACCATATCAATAACAAAACCAACAGAAATCATATGATTATCTCAATAGATGCAGAAAACTCTTTGACAAAATACAGGACCCATTCCTATTAAAAACACAAGAAAGCATAGAAATAGATGGAGCTTACCTTGAAATGATAAGTAATATTTACCTAAAACCATCAGCAAGTGTTATATGTAATGGGGAAAAGCTATAAGCCTTCCCAATACAATCAGGGGTAAAACAAGGATACTTATTATCACCTCTATTATTCAATATTGTACTGGAAATTTTAGCAATAGTAGTAAGAGAAGACAAAGAAATTAAAGGAATTAAAATAACAATGAGGAAGCAAAACTATCACTCTTTGCAGCTATCATGTTTTACTTAGAAAATCCTAGAGAATCAACTAAAAAACTACTTGAAATTATTAATAACTTTAGCAAAGTTGCAAGATACAAAATAAACCCTTATAAATCATCAGCATTTCTGTATATTACCAACAAAGTCCAGTAGCAAGAGATAGAGAAATTCCATTTAAAATAACTGTAGACAATATAAAATATGTGGGAATCTACCTGCCAAGACAAACCCAGGAACTACATGAACACAACTATAAAACACTTTTCACACAAATAAAGTCATATCTAAACAATTAGAAAAACATTAATTGCTTATGGGTAGTACAAGCCAATATAATAAAAATGACAATTCTACCTAAATCAATTTATTCAGTGCCATACCAATCAAGCTATGAAAAATTATTTTTTAGAGCTAGAAAAAAATAATAAAATTTGTCTGGAAGAACAAAACTCAAGGACATCAAGGGAAAACAAACAAACAAAAGTAATCCAGGCATACTAGATCACAAATTGTATTATAAAGCAGTAATTATTAAAACAATCTGGAACTGGCTAAGAAATAGAGCAGTGGATCAGTGGAATAGATTAAGTACAAATTATATTATAGTAAGTGAGCATAGTAATCTAGTATATGATAAACCCAAAGATCCAAGCTTTTGGAGCAAAAACTCATTATTTGACCAAAAAAAATGCTGGGCAAACTAGAAAACAATATTGCAGAAAGTAGGTATAGACCAGCGTCTCACACCCTGTACTAAGATAAGGTAAAAATAGATACATGATTTACACACGGAGAGTGATACCATAAGCAAATTAAAAGAGCATGGAAAAATTTGTAAATCAGATTTATGAATAAGGGAAGAATTTAGGATCATAGAAGATATAGAGAGTATCACAAAATGTAAAATAGATAATTTTGATTATATAAATTTAAAGATTTTTGCACGAACAAAACCAATGCAACCAAAATTATAAAGAAAGCAGAAAACTGTGGGAAATTTTGCAACAAGTATCTCTGATAAAGGCTTCATTTCTCAAATATATAGGGAACTGAGTCAAATTTTTTAAAAAAATATGTCATTCCCCAATTGATAAACAATCAAGTGATATGAACAGTTTTCAGACAAAGAAATCAAAGCTATCTATAGTAATATTAAAAATGTTCTAAATCACTATTGATTAGAGAAATGCACATTAAAATAACTCTGAGGTACCACCTCACACCTATCAGATTGGCTAATATGACAAAAAAGAAAAATGTTAGAAAATGTATGTTAGAGGGGTTGGGAGAAAACTGGGACATTAAGGTACTGTTGGTAAAGTTGTGAACTGATCCAACCATTTTGGAGGGCAATTTGGAACTATGTCCCAAGTGTTATAAAGCCATAGCTCTGAGCCAGCAATACCACTACTAGGTCTATACCCCAAAGACATTGAAAAATGAAGAGGACCCATTTGTACAAAAATATTTACAGCAGCAATTTTTGTGGTAGTTAAGAATTGAAAATTAAAGGGATGCCCATCAATTGGAGAATGGCTAAACAAGATGTTTGTAATGGAATGATTGTAATGGAATATTTTTGTTCTATAAGAAATGACAAGCAGTGTGATTTCAGAAAAACCTGGAAAGACATACATGAACTGAAGTATAGTGAAGTGAATAGAACAAGGAGAACCATTGTACACAGTAATAGCACAGTAATATTGTTTGATGAAGAACTATGAGTGATTTAAATATTGTCAGCAATGCAATGATTCAAGACAATCCCAAAGAACTAAGGGTGAAGCATATTATCCACCTTCAGAGAAAGAACTGATATTATATTGATTCAATACAGACTGAAGCATGTTATTTTTCCACTTTCTTTCATTTTTTTCTTTTATTTGAGTTTTCTTGTACAAAATGACTAATATGGAAATGTTTTACATAATTACACATGTATAATCTATATCAACCTATATCTGATTGTTACTGTTTGAAGGAGTGGTGAGGGGAAAGAAGGAGGTGGGGATAGAAATTGGAACTCAAAACTTCAAATAAGAAATTTAAAAATTGGGAAAAACAGGGCATGTTGCTTTTACCTCAATTTCCACAAAATTAATTAATTCTTTTCCTACAAAGTTGTAGTCTTTTTTTTGCATGCATCATTTATTTAACATTTGTATATCTTATTTATGATGGATGCAATGCAGTAATAAAGTTTGATAAAACCATTTAACTTGTATCATAAAATAATTTCCACTACTAGATGTTTTTAGTGTCTTAGATTTAAATCTAACTTGAAAAAAAAATCCCAAACAGCACAAACATCTTCATAAAGGTAGTTTTTATGACTTGCCTCATATACAAGAAGTGAAGGTATGTCTTATAACCACAAAAACAATAATTAATATTTTCAGGAAGATTCAAGAGAATTTTCTAGTTGATTTTCTTAGCAGACCTGAAACATTATACAAATAAGCTACTGCATCAGAGCAACTAATGCCTATAAAGTCAAAAGGTTTTTTTAAAGATATGTTTTTTTAAAAAAACACAATATTCCATGTGCACATATGAAAAACACAAGCTTATTTTAGGACATGGTTTGAAATAGTTAGAGAATTTATCACTGTTATTGTAGGTTGGATTCAGGTTTAATCAAACTGATCCTGCTGTTTGTGACTGATCAGTTTCACTTTTAAAATAGTGACTAAAAAATCTTACAGGTTACCTATTTTCTGATATACTACAATGTTAAAAACAGATCAACATGCTTTTGTTAAACCTTTATGATGTTCTAGGCAATTTACTAAGTACTGGGAATAAATAAATAACAGAAAGACAACCCTTGCCATGAAGGAATTTACATTTGAATGGGGGAACACATAAAAGGGAGCTAACAAGCAACATAGGTAGATGGGGTGGGGGGGTGGAGGAAGGGAGTGGATTGGCATAGAAAATCATGTAGAGATAAGTCAACAGTATATTCTAGAGAAGAATGAAGACATAGTTGCCTGAGCCTTCTTAAAATAAAGATGCTGGCAAAAGTGTGGTGCTGGAAGGAGCCAACCAAGAGAGACCACAAGGATGGATACCAATTCCAAGGAGAGAAGCAGAGATAGCAAATGAAGTTGGAAAGGGAATTTCCAGTATTTATAAGTCTCCGTGGCATAGTAGAGAATGTTCTATGGGGATGAATTAGCAATGCAGCCTAGAGAAGAAAATTAGAGATTTGTGATGGGATTATATTAATTCTTATGGCATTTTCAGCATTTTTTACTTGTGAAGGCAAAAGCCACTACAATCCAGGGGCTTTGGGTCTCCCAGACAATTCATCCATCATCTCGCTGTCAGATTAACATTTGTTACTTATAGATTTGGTCATGCCTTTCTGTTGTTCAACAATCATTATTGGTTCTTCACTGTCTCCTGAGGAAAATTTAAATTCCTTTGTACACTAGAAGTTTCACCTCTCCATAACAACTCCCACATTAGCTTACCACAGTACCTGCAATTCCCACTTTTAAAACTATTTCTTTGGTTTCCTCCTAGCTATCAGGGCCCTTCCAACAATGTTTCATGCACAGATACTTTGCAAAACACTGCACCTGCCAAAATGAATCTTTATTTGACTTTATGCCTTTCCTCCATGATGATTATAAAGGCACAAGATGCATAGTTTCTGGGTAATTGAATCATTTTATTAACAAGGTCATCATGTTCTGGGTAAAAGGATGGTTACTTAACCGAATCTCTCTCTTATGCCAAAGACAATTATGGTGGCAGCTTATAGTTTATATACCCTTCAAAGAGTAGGTATTCAATGAGGAGCTGAGAGTAACATCATGTGACCCTTGGGCAGAGAGACTTATCTCTATATCCAGACCACCCCCAGCCTTGGGTAATCTATTCAAAGAATGTATGCCCTACCCAAGCCTGAGAAAAACCCACTTGTGTGGGTTCTGAACAAGAAAGTTAGCTCAGTCTCTATATCAGTAATGTCCTTTAAAAGACTGAACTTTTTAAAACTAAGACTTTAGAAAAAATACTCTGGAAAACTCTGGATATCCCTAAATCATTGGTTATTAATAATAATTTCTCTCACCCCTAAAGTTTCTTGTTGCTGACTGAAAATTAATCCATGATAATGTATGTCTTTTCTCTGTTATATTTATACTTTGTCATTTTCCTTCACTGCTTGAAAGAAACTGAGATAATAGTAATAAGACAAGTTTACATATAATTTTAAAGTTTAAAAAATGATTTCATCATAGTGATCCTTTGAAGGATTTTAAATATTATGTTGAGAGAAAAAGAAGAAATAGTCCATGTAACAAGATCATAGAGATGATAAGAAAAGAAAGGATACAAGTGGAAGGGTTAGTCATGTGGCAGAAAATGGCTACTTCATCTCCTAGCACTGTGGATGAGAGACTGAGCAATTCTATGAAATGGTACCTCTCTGAACCACAGGATTGCAGAAGCTTTAAATGTTCTAAGGGCAGAAGGGAGAACAATCCAGAGGGCATAGTAGAGTGTTTCTTTGGTTTCACTCATGATAATAATGCATATGCATATAGTTATGTCTATAAGCATTAACATCCTTGAGTTTTCATTGGTAAAACATAGCGTATATGTTGACACTCAATAACTCAAACCATTGATCTCTCAACAACTGATAATGCTATGTTTAAACAGATCTTCAAGTTGTCACAAATGAACCCCAAAATCAATCATTCTGCTTCAGCTAATATAAGTAACAGTTTTCTTCTTTGTCCTAAAATATTGTAGGAAATATAGAGTCTTATTTTATTAGGTGACTGGAGAACTACGGTGAGGCATTTTTAAAAATGTATCTATCAAGAATTGATAGTTTATTGTAATGACTTCATAAGATTTCAAGTAAATTGTTCATTAAACAATTGGCATAGTGTAGATGTCTTGTAAGTTAACTAAACCAACTGGCTCTTGAAATTTATACTATTAAAAAATAAGTCAGCCTGCCAGTAATGTCATCTATTGCACTTTTTTTAAGAGGGAGGAAACTGAAACATCAATATAGAAAAAGTAGTAATATTTATAGATTTCTCCTAGGCATCTATGGAAAGACTATTCAGAAAAGTTAGTCATAGAAGACTCAAGATATTATAACTATCTTCTCAATTTTGTGTCTACAATTTCATATGATCAAGTTCTACTTATGATTTAGTTGATAAATGGAATGAAATTACTATGATATATACTGCATCTGCATTCCATATGGAAGGGGGTTTTTTGTTTGTTTTGTTTTGTTTTGTTTTTTTACTTAAGAAAATCTTACTACCCCTTAGGGAATAAGAGATATGCTTTATTAAAGTTGCTTTGAATTTAAAAAAAAAAGATGTTATATTGTCTATTTCTCTTTAGTCTTGTCTCACAGAACATGACTTTTGATTAAATGTACTGGTCTTTTTTCTCCAGCTTTTTTGGCACAAATGTTGATCCACTTGAAATACTCATGAATTGGGAAAAAAATTGACTACCCTTCATCTGTTTATACAGGGTGGAGTATTTATACTGGTTCCACTCCATTTATATTGAAATAGTTAATGAAGCCACATGGTCTCTTCTCTGCTTTATCAGTTCTTTGAGCAATTGAATCATTGTCAAATGGTAGAAAATTATATTTCTCTAGTCTGCAATGAAAGAGGAAAAACAGTTATCAAATATTACTAGGGGACAGAGGAGTATGACATTTTCATTTTTTTCTAGTTGTTAAAAACATGAAATTTTTAAAACAAAAAAAAAGAGTAATGGAAGTTTTCAGGGACATTTTAAGCATGTTAGAGTTGTTAATACATGAATGTTATAAAGCATAATATTACAATGAAAAATAAGTCTAGGTTTGGAATCAGTGGTATCTCAGTTTCCTAATCTTTAAAAGGAGGAAGTTAGGAAGAAGATTTCTTCTAAGTGCAAACTTATAAGACTATGGATGATCTGCCCTTCCATAGTTAGAAAATATAAGGAGTCTATGTTTTGATGACACCAAATTATAGCTCATCTCGAGCCTAAAACTGTAAAAACTTATTTTAAAAAAAATTTCTTGTGAATGTATTAAAAGTTTTGAATAAGGAAGCATTTTGTTTATGGTAGCAGATATGGAAGTTTTTGAAGCCTGATGACATAGAAAAGTAGAAAATGTCAAGTCAGGAAGTAGTCTAAATGCTAAGACTACAATAGTATTAATGAATATGTGAAAGATATTTTTCCCCACATAGAGACATACATTTGAACATTAAAGTAACTGTTTTAATGGAGGAGAAAAAGGTTTTTATACAGAGAGGAAAAGGTATTCAGCTGACTGGGAAAGCTGATTAGTATTGTCTTATTCAACAATAAAAAATGGATTTGGGACATTCTAAATAACACTTTGCCAATTAGTGTATATACAAGTTTATAAGGATTAGGAGGAGATTGGAGGAAGGGTTTGGGGTATAGAACACGTGAAAAAATGCAAAAATTATTCGGGCATCTGCAGAAGCCTGAATATAGTCCCTTTTTCTTTCTTTCTTTCTTTTCTTTTTGTTGGGGGAGGGAATCAAAGTAAATATGGTACTGCTTAAAAACCAGGTCAGATAAATTATTGAGAAAACTTTGGAGTATAGGAGCTACCTGCAAAGAAATGTAAAATTCATCAGTAAACAAAGTATAACAATAATGATAATAATAATTGTTATTGTTATTATTATGTTATAATTACTTATTCTGTTTCTGCTGTTTCATTGGTGTAAGATTTCCCTTTGTATTTGAAAATTATAACCTCTCTGTGACTTGACAATTTTATGAGTTGCTGTAAACAAAATAATAAGGCACTAGTTGTCATAGTGCTTATATTGCTGGACTTGGAGTCAGGAAGACCTGAGTTTAAATCCTTGTTCATACCCTTACTAGCTCATGCCCCTGGACAAGTCCCTTCTCTAAGCCTCAGTTTCTTCATCTGGTAAAATGAAGGACTCAATATTTAATTGGATTTGATATTTAATGTCCTTTCTAGCCCTAAATCTATGATTTCTCCCAAAAAATTGCCAGCCTTCTGTAGATAAATTGACTTAGGTTGACTTCAGAAGGATAATTGGTCACTTCAATGGTATATAAACATCATTTCAGCTTGTAGGACCTGCCACAGATCCTTGTATTTTCTTAAAAGACCTTTAGGAACCCAGTGTCACTTCTAGGATGATATTGAATTAGGGATTTGTAGAAGATATGAGTAATTATATAATCAACTGATACAATAATAACCATAATACCTCATGTTTATATAGTACTTTAAAGATTAAGAACCACTTTTCCTCAAAACAACAAATTGAGGGAGGTAATTTATATCACCATTTTATAGGTGAGAAACGCAACTACTTTGTAATTGTCCTAATAGTTCACAGATTCATTGTTCTAGAAATGGAAGGGACTTTAGAATTTACCTAATCCAAATCCTTCATTTTACCAATAAGGAAATTGAGTCTCATACAGGTTCAATGATCTTCCCAAGGTCATATAGTTCTATTTCCTTTATTTTATTCTGGATGATAGTGGAAAGATTAGTTAGATGACCCTTATTGAAACCTGGCTTCTTTGACATTGGTCATTTAACCATCTGGGGCTTCAGTTTCCTCACCTGAAAAATTATGTGGTTGGGCTAGCTGGTCCCTGAGTTTCCTTCCAGATCTAGATCTATGATTCTCCAAAGTAAGTAGCCACTTAGTTTTTAAAGTTGGTGTAGAACAAAAAAAAGTGCTTTCGATGATTCACTTCTCAAGTACATTTATCTATCTCAAATGAAACTGATTTCTTTTAGAATAATTCAATGTCACTTTAAACTATTTCTCTTTCCCCCTACCATATCCAGGCTGGAGCCAATGTGCTGTTGCAGGATGTCAATGAGAACATACCACTAGATTATGCTGTGGAAGGAACTGAGTCAAGTTGTATCCTTTTGACCTATCTTGATGAAAATGGTAAGTTTACTTTTCCCCTTATATAATATATTGGTACTTTTTATCTCTGTAAGAGTATTTTCACTATGGATACTTTTTTGGGGCCATCTTACTTGATTAGGCAAATAAGAGAACCCTTCTTAATCTGTGCCTTTTTTGCTCTCACTGTTATTCATTATGAGTTTGTTCATGTGGAAAGACACCCAAGGTGGGCAAAGCAGTAGCAACCCAGAAGATCAACAATGGAAAGACATTTTAACAAGCATTTACAGGCCGTGATTGTTGGGACTGGATTTGTAGATATAATGCTTTTCCACTAGGAGGGAAAAGGGCAAAGGAGGGCAAAGTGAGCAAGGACAATTGGATTTGGAGCTAATAAGAGAATGGCTGCCCAATGGAGATCCCCTTAGGAAGTGCATAGGCTTAATATGAATTGCCTTATGTTAGGGTAAATTGTACTGCTAGCAGTCAATAAATCTCTATTTTCTGATATCCTGGGATTCAGTTCAAAAGACTTGACCAGGCACGTTATGACTCAGTCCAATCCAATAAACATTTATTAAGTGCCTACTATGTGCCAAGCACTGTGCTAAGCACTAGGGATATGATTAATAAAAAAATAAAGACAGTTTCTGCCCTCCTGGAGCTTATATCCTAAAGGGGGATAACAAGCAAAAGGAGGTAGAAAAGCAAGTGAGGGGATGCCAAAGGATATTTGACATTTTGTACCATGGAGGTGAAACCAGGCAAAGCAGCAGATGCAAAGTAGAGTGAGTCTAGTTTCTGCCTCTATAAAAGAAAGTATTGGGAGGAATGCCCTCCAGCTATACAATTAAATTGGAGAGGTAGCTGATAAAGGTGGTGTCAATCAAACCTTGAGTTAACAGAATGGTAGTGAGTGAAGAAGTGATAAACTTATCCTGGGAGGGGCATCTTGTTCTATGAAAACAAAACCAGGCAGAACAATAGATGCAAAGTAGAATCATTGACAGGACAATTCCTGACCCTCTAAATTTAGCAGCTTACAAAAAAATCAGATTTTCATACACTGAAATATGTACATAATATTTCAAAAATAGCTAAATTTTGAAAGTTGGAGTAGTATGAAGTCCAGATGCTTTATATGGCACCAGATTTGGATTCGACAGAACTAGTTTTCATGGTACAGACATTTAGTATGTATGACCTTGAGCAACCAATCAATCAAGAAGAATTTCTTTAGGACTTACTATGTGCCAAGCACTATGCTAGGAAGTAAGAATGGAAAATCAAAAACCAAAAAAGTCCCTGTTTTCAAAGACCTGCCATTGGGCAAGTTACTGAAATTCTTTGGATCTTGTCAAATTTGTGGATTGACTTGACCTTCTTTAGTTTTCTAAACTGTAAAATGGGAGAGGAAGTATAGATGGACTTAATGACATTAAGTCTAGGAATCATGGTACTTTTTGTGTGTTACTGTTTACATCTCTTCCTTCCTCCCCAGCCACCTCACCTCCATCATTTGGAAGAGAGATAAAGATTTTTAATAATTGTGTATCTCTCATGAGCATATAGGGTCCATGAAGCCTAGCACTTAGAAACAAAACAACACATCCACCTCATTACTTGCTTGTATTTTTCCCCTCCTACACATTTTTTTTAAAAAGCTTTATTCTGAGCTTTGCTTAGGATAATAAAAATCTGTACTTAGAATGCTTTAAAAATATAGCCCAATTTAAGTATAAGAGGAAGGTAAGTATTATTACTTTCATTAAAAAATGAGAAATCAGATTGACTAAATGTCTCTTTTGAAGGTCATTCAGTCAACTATTAAAAGAACAAGAAGTAAGCAAGTAGTTAAGATTCTTTGGCCAAACCTTGCACTCAATTCACTTTTTTCCTCTTTCGGTAATTCGTTAATTTTTTTCTTGCTATGTGATTAAAAAAAAATTGCTCTCTCTGAAAACCTCCTTATATACTACCTTGTTGCAGATATATTACATTAATCAGAATGGGAATGAAGCTTGAAATTATGCAAATTTTGCTGTTTAGAATCTTGAAATTTGGCAGTTTGCACATTTTTTTCATGCATTTTATAATGGTAAACTTGCAGAAAGTATTTTGGCACTTTTAATTTTACAGTGCTAGTTCCATAGCTTTCTCCTCAACCTTCCCTTCTGTCTTTTTAGAAGCTACTGTTAATTACTCTTTAAAAAAAGAGTCTTCACTTTTCAGTGGATTATAGTAATTCATTAACATGGCTATTTAATCTCACTTTGGGTTTAATCATACAGACATCTTTGTTTCCTAGTTATTTAGAAGGTTATATTTGATAGGACAGCATAGTATTTTACTGTAATAAAGTCAATATTATATATTTACTCAATATATATTACCCAATAATAAAAATTAAGTGGTATTACATTTTTAGTTTAGTTTTTTTTGGGGGGGGTAGGAAGGATTAATGAAGGTAAAAATGAGAAGGAGGTGCTGAAAATTAATGATTAGGAAAAAATCAGTCACAACTCTAGCTGTCACAATCAATTTGTAAAATAAACATTTGCCAGAATAAATTCAGCCTCATATATCTTTAATTTTTAATTTTGTTTATACCATTTGTCATTATTGTTGTAATGGTCTCTGCTGATACCATCCATCTGTTTCTTTCTTCCACCTAATTCACAATCTGTGCTTTGTTTATGTCAGCTCCCCTCCCACTTATCTGCATCATCTGGAGTTACTCCTTGCAAATTTTGTGTAATTCAATTTACGTTCTGGCCTTCTCATTGGTGCTCTTTTAATGGATGACTGTTTAGGCCATGGGGTTGAGGGCTCTTAGAACTTATGACCCTAGAGAAGATTTTTGTTTTGTTTTATACTTTGCTTTCATATTTCATTGTTGTATAATTGTATCATCATTCCTTTATTTTAATCTTAAAATTTTGCATACTCCTCTTATATTTCTGGGCTAAATTATTGTTGTAGGGTCAGAGATAAATGTGGCAGGAGCCCAGTGAAAAGGTTGGTTACATGGAAAATCAGTGGTCACAAGTTCTAATTGCCCTGTTACAACTGGTTGACTGAATGAACATGGAATAATCAATCAACCCTAGTTCATTACCTGGGTGTCCTGATCTGTAATATGAGACAACCAGGGAGGCCTGGTTGAACATTTGATGAATATTGCATTTCAAATGCAAGACAAACCACCAGGCCTCTGAGGAAAACAATTGGTCAATAATGTTGTCAGAAATAGAAAGGATAGTCCTGAATAATAAAGAGGGCACAGGAAAAAAAATAGGACTATCCATGTCTGAGTTCTACAGACTAAAGGTTAAGTGTTCTTTTAAGCAGAAAATAACACTAAAACTTGGATTTCTTCAAAGTAGGATTAAATAAATATATCCTATTAAGAATTTGGTTCTGACATCTCAATTAAAAAAAACTAAATGCTGTATAACATTCAAAAAATTTTTCAAAAGACTTTTGTTTAGGACTTTGCAATTAACTAGGAGAAAAAAAAAGATAACCACAGATGAAAACATTAAGAGAAGAAATGGGGGTTGTATTTCAATTTTGATGTGATTCATACAAACAATAAGAGCTATAGTTGTTGGAGGAGGCTGAAATCAGTGTGGCCTAGAGTACTTGGGGAAGCTTTCATATAGGAGGGCATAACTGAACCCTAAAGTTATGCTTAGTCAAGTGATGTATTCCAGGTACAGAGATAGGATTGAGCATGACAAGCTCTGGTGAAAAAAAATGAAAAAAATGACCTGGTTAGAGTAGTACAGTGAAAAATGCATTGGATCTGTACTCAGAGGATGTAGATTTCAATCCTACCTGTGACACTAGGTATCTATGTGATCTTGCCAAGTCACTTAATTTCCTTGGGCCTCAGTTTGCTCAACTGTAAAATGAGGGATTTGGGATATATGAATTCCGTGGTCCTTCTCAATTCTAAATCTTGTATCCTGTGAATGCAGTTTATGTTGCAGAGTATGTTTATCAGAACGAGTAGTAGGAGATAAAGTTTAGTAAGGAAGATGGAACGAGAATGTTAAGGGCTTTAAAGATATAAAAAGTTTCAATTTAATGTAGAAAGGAGTTGGAAATATTTTGAAATAGGTAAGTGAATGTTGGAATTGTTATTTGAAAAAGAATAATTTGGTGGAGATCTACAGGATGGATTAATGAGCAAAAAAAACAGCAAAAAAAACTTAAGAAAAGAAAATTAATTTAGACAATATTTCAATAATCCAAAGTGATAAAGGTATAACCTGTAGTGATAATATTGGGAATGGAGATGAATGTGTATAATCTAGAAATATTTCAAAGGGAAAAAGTACAAGAAAATGATTGGTTATGATTGAGGTTCAAAGGAGAAAAATTAATTAAGGATGACTAGAAAGTCTCAATTCTGGAAGACTGGGAAAATGATGGTGTCATTCACAGAAATAGGGAAGTTGTGAGAAGATCTTGTTTGTTAGGTATCCTTATCATTTCAGCTTTAAACAACTTTTTTTAATTTGTGAAAAAAAGAGTTGTATATGTGTAAAGCTATTTTAGTCCCTAAACACATGAAGGTATTGCATATCTGCTTTTATTTATGAGAGGAAAAATAGAAGCAACGTATGCAATAATCTACATTCAATGCCAAATAATGTTACTGTTTTTAACCTGTTACCTTAAGAAATTATTGTAACCTATGAATTCTGCCATTGGCTTGAGCTCCCCCTTGCTATGTATGCACCATTTGTTCGGGTCAGTGATTAGCACTCCCAGTTCCATTTAATCACTCAACACCAATTAATTGGTGATTTGGGGGGGGGGTTGGCTTTTTTTTTATAGAAAGATATTTACTGCAAAGACATAGCCAAAATAAACATATAAATATTTCCCCCAATACTTCTTAGGCATAATGTCTTCTATACTTATAGTGGCCTCTGAAAGTGTAGTCTTAAAATTTATCTTGGTTCCTATTGGTGTTGGCCCTACCAATTTCATGTCCAGATGTGGCCCATCTGCTAGATATACCCTTTCTCTGACAAGGAGTGCAGTTAACACTTGTTCTCCAGGACATCAATGCTCCTCCAGCTGCAACAGCTGGTCTTAATCCTGATTCCTGGTTTCCTAAGTCTTCCTTTGCCAAGAGTTGCCAAGATTGTAGTCTCTATTTCCTACAGTCAACATAATGAGCTAAATCATCACCACAATCTCACAGGAGCAAATGAGTTAAAATGACAATACTTTTTGAATGCTTCCACAATCAGCAAAAAAAGCCTCTTCTTCAACATGTGACTAGTGGGGCAGCTAGATAGTGCAGTGGATAGAGCATTGGCCTGGAGGCAGGAGCACCTGGGTTCAAATCAGGCCTCAGACAGTTGACTAGCTGTGTGACACTGAGCAAGTCACTTAACCCTGATTGTCTTGCCAAGAAAAAAAAATTGTGATTAGTTGACCAGAAACAGTTGCATGATCCACAGTCTTCCTCTTTAAGAAATGTTTCCTTTATACATAATTGCAATTCTCCCAGAAGGCACCTCCTGGTGTACTCCACATGGAGATACCATTGGAGGTACTTGGGCATACATCAAATTTCCATTACATTATCATTCTGGAGAGGTAGCATCTCACAGTGGATAGAGAGCTGCTCTCAGGTTCAGAACAAATCTAGATTTTAGTCCTACGTCTGACACATAATGTCTGGGTGACCTTGGACAAGTCACTTAACCTAGTAACTCTCAAAGACTACAAACTACAAAACAGATGTCAATTTACATTCAGAGAGGTGGTCTCTACACTGGAAATCCCTTATATCAACTAAATCATATATCTAGTTTTTTGTTTTTTAATCTATTATATTAAATGTAAAAAAAAAAGTAAATTAGTTTAATCTAGAAAAAAATGGCAAGGACTTAGTATTTACCTAGTAACCTTTATAATGAGGGATTTACACTTTGCTAACTTGCTTAGTTGATTTGACCAAAGAATGAAATATTTCAATCCTCACAACTTCATTGCTACTAGAGATAGCTAGCTGGAGCAATGGATAGAGCACTTGGCTTAGAGTCAGAAAACCTAGTTTCAAATCTGGCCTCACATATTTACTAGCTGCATGACCCTTGCAAATCACTTAATCTCTGTCTTCTTTGGTTTCTTCAATTGTACATGAAGATAATAATAGCATCTACCTCTCCGGATGGTTGTGAGGATCAAATGAGGTAATATTTGTAAAGGACTTAACGCAGTGCCTAGTAGGTACATTAGTTCATGTAATAGAGTACATGGAACCCCAAATGAGATACCCTTGGATGGAAGGAGCAAATAAAGGACCGCTAACTATGTGGGCAATTGAAGACATAGTTGAGTTGGGGGGTGCGGAAGCAATTAAGGTTATAATCAGGAAGGTCACGAGAATAAACATGTCCAAATATGAATGCATCTTTCCCCCATACCCTCCCTACTTCCAAATTTCCCTATTTCTGCTGAAAGTATCACCCTCCTTTCATGATCTCAGGTTTATAATCTTAGCACCATCTTTGGTTTCTCAATATCCCTCACTCTACATATCCAAATTGGGTTATTCCTCCTCCACATCTTTCCCATTTGACTCCTTGTCTCGACATTCACAGTTACCACTGTGATTCAGGTCCTTGTCACATCTCTTCTAGGTTATTGCAACAACCTCCTAATTGGTCTTCCTGTCTCAAATCTCTTCCCATTCCATTCCAGCCTATTTTAATGCTACCAAAGTAAAATTCCTTAAATGAAGATCTAACTATGAGACTATGTTATTCAACTAAATCCAGTGGTTTTGTATTACTTCTAGGATGAAAAAAAGCTATTTAGCTATTAAAGTCCTATCCAACCTGGCCCTAACCTATCTTTCCAACCTCATTAAGATACCATTGTCTTCCTACACTTTGCTCCCTAACCAAAATTACTTTGTCTCTGTTCCTTCGATGTGAGACTCCATTCTTCATTTCCATTCCCTCTCCACTGATACCTGGATATTTATAGAGGAAAAACAGCCTAATATGGGCCTCAAATATATGCAAAAAACAGGAGATTTTTTTTTTTGTATTACCTCATGTATTCAGTTCTGCAAATAGAGGAATTCCATTTTCTATTTATACTTTTCTTAAGATTTATTTTTCCTTGTCAATCTGTTTTTTTTAAATGACTAAGTTTTAAACACATTTTAAAATGATGTCCCAGGTGGTAAATAAGAGTTATTTTCTTGACAACCCTATGAGCTACTGCATAATGTATTTTGCAACATTAGAAAGATTACAAAAATGATCAAACTTCGGAATGGAGAATACTTTACATTCATCTACTTAGAATCAGTTTAAGATATGTGAGAAAAATCTGCATGACTCAAGAAGAAGAAATATGCATCAAAACTTTAGACCACTGTTCAAACTCATGAATTTTAAAATGAGGACATAGTTATGTTTTTTTTACCTTAATAGATTTCATAAATGTCCATTAAGGAATCTATTTTTTTTGAAATGGCAAATGATAATTGTCCTGCCCTCATATATGTAAAGAAGTTTTATATTCTTTTATTCCCTCCAAAAGAGATGACTTTAAAGTAGACTATATTCAATAAGTGAAACCATTCAAATACCCATTTTTATCTTTTATTCTGTTTTATCACTTCCTCTCCCCTTATTGCTAAAAGGAAAGGAGGTTAAAACACTTCAGTGTGGTGTACACATCTATTTTTTTTAAGACTGATTACTTGAATGAAGTATGAAGATTTTCCTTTATGTGTAACTTTGATGAATGGTTTTCTTGCCATTCTTTCTTGTCCAGCATGTTCAGTGTGTAGTTGTACATACTGTAAACAAGTATGCCTTTTTTAAAGTTTACTTCTTATGTCCTTGATAGCAGGACTCTTTTATAAGTTTGTAGCAAACAGATATTGTATCTTTATACTATGTTCTACACAGGTGTTTTAACGAAATTGTTTTGTCATTTGATTTTTGCTATAATTTAAAATGGGCATAGGGCATGTGTGTGTGTTTGTGTGTATACATACATACACATACATATGTGTATATGTATAAGTATGTAAGTATATGTATGTTTATATGTGTGTATGTATATATATACACATACATATACATATACATATACATGTATATGTATATATATATGTGTGTGTGTGTGTATATATATATATAAAATATATATGTCTTAGGAGCTTTTATTTCAATGGTATAAACTCCTCCCAGGTGAGGAAACTCTCCCTACCAATGCAGGTAAATAGCTTCTCTGCAATTTATAGTCTTAGAGAATTATCTAACTCAGGGAAAGATTAAGTCATCAGCATAGTGTTACACAGCCTGTCAGAGGTGGAAATTGAACACAAGTCTTTCTCCTTTTAAGGACAGTCCTCTATTCACTGCATTGTCCTACTCAGTCAATTTAAAATAAAATCAACAAATATTTATTAAGCATCTACTAGACATAACACCATGCTAAGTGCCAAAAAGACTACAAAGATGACAGTCTATTTCACAAGAACATACAGTGTAGTGGGGAAATTATAGCACATTTAACAATATTTTAAAGAACTATAGGCAACATCAACAACTGTAAGACAACAATAGCAGGTAATGCCTCAGTAGAATGTATTTTGGTAACCAGTGGTCTGAGAAATCTGTATGTGTGTATGTGTGTTTTTTTGTTTTGTTTTGTTTTTCCGGCTGCTTGAAACATCTTCTTGTCTGTCTCTTAACAGGGGTGGATCTGACCTCACTTCGCCAGATAAAGCTTCAGAGACCAATGAGTATGTTGAATGATATAAAACAACTCTTATCATCAGGAGGAAATGTAAATGAGAAAAATGATGACGGTGTTACCCTTGTAAGTTGAAATATTTTACTCAGATGTATTACTTAAAGAACAATTGAATTCAACAGGCATTAATCAGATCCCTCCTACACCCAGAGCACTAGACTAGGCACCGTGAATACAAAAACAAAGGAACAAAAACATAGTCTCTGTGTTAAGGGAACTTATGGTTTAATAGAGTGTGTAAGAGAAGCAAACATCTAGGAATAATACAAGATAGAATAACATAGAGTCAAAAGAGAGGTTAGAAAAAGTGCTAGGAAAATTAGAAAGGGTAGAGATAAATTTCAAAACAGAAAACTAGAGAAAGCTTCATGAGAGAGGTAGTATCCAATCTGGGATAAGATAAATTTCAACATGACAGAAAGTATTTCGGGCTGATGTATGGACTATATAATTCATGAAGCTGAGAGAATATGGGACAAAATCAGGGAATAGCTTATATAAATACAGTTAGCTGGAATATGAATATGTTAAAGGCAGGGTAAAATAAGAATGCACAATTAAGTTGGGGTCAGATTGTGGAGGACCTAAAATGCCAATGTAATGAGTTTGACTTTTATCCTATAGCAAAGAGAAGTTATGGAATGCTTTTGCTCAGGAGAGTGGTATGATCAGATCTTTTTGAATTGAAGTACATAATCATTACTACAGAATTACTAAATTAGGTGTTAGTTAATAATATTAAGGCTTTCTCTGCACTTTGTAGTATGATATTTGTAGAGGCCAAAGCCAGAAATATTGTAGAGGCCAAAGCCAGAAAATGGGAAAACAAATGTTCATTGTGCGTGTTATTCTTTTGACTTGTAAATACTTTGAAATCCTTAGTTCTCATTCAAGACAGCCTCTCATGTTAATTGCTACTCCTTGGTCTTCAGAGTTCTAAATTTGCAATTTTTCTCTGTACTTGGTTCAATAAGCTGAGAAACCGTGGGCAATTAATGCCCAGTTTTATTGAATGTTACAGAATATTTTATATCAAATTTTGGGCATGGTAAGATATTTTATCTTGTTTATGTTCAAAATAGATTATATACTAAATTGCCATATCATTTGACAGAAGGATTCCTTTCAGAAATGTATAATGTAAATGATGAGGAATTGGTGCCCTGTTTTGGGGCTTGCAGCTGAAACTTCTTATATGTGTTGTCTCCCCCTAGTGGCAGGTGAACTCTAAGAGAGCCAGACTTTTCTTGGTTTTCTATTTTTAATGTCAGTACTTACTTAGTACAGTACTTGGTGTACAATAAGGGCTTAATATATACTTTTTTACTTGTTTATTAAATCATTTAATAGTGGCTTGACTTTTCAGGGTAATGTCTTGAGTCTTTGCTCTTGGTGGTTTGTAGGTCCTTATATTTCTAATTCATGATACTTTCCTGCCTCGTATACCTTACTTTGTAGTAGGACGATGAAGTTTCATTCATTCATTCAGCAAATTATGATCCAATATGGCATATGCTCTTTGTTATAAAGTCTCCGAAGAACTTAACAAAGGAATATAAAAGAGGAACCAATGTCTCCACTAAACATGTTATAGAGTCATGTATGATTCCATATTATAAAATGGTCAGTAAGACTGGGGTATAGGACTTTTGGCACCTGCTTGGGCATTCTGAACACTGGGAGGTGATTTTTATCTTATACTTTGTCAAGGTATAAGTACAATACCGAGGCATATGCACCTAGATGTTACATACCCATCATCCCTCCCTCTTTCATCAATGAGTACTGACAAAGGATGAGACTTAGAAGTACACAACACAATTATAAAAAAGAAAGAGAAAGTATGGAAGGGACTGATTTTATTGAGAGAGAGAGAGACTGCTGACTTTGAACACCTCTGCCTCACTCAAATCCAATTTATGTGCAAGTTAAGACATCACACCTGTGATGTCATTGGTCCTCTTTGAGAATGAAGGATGAAGAACAGTTTAGCTAGGTAATCTTTAGTCCCTTCCAGTACTAGCCACCTACATTTCTCTGTGGATTCTCTAAGAATTTATAAGGGCTGCATACCACTGCATGCTACTATAAAATCCTCTTTGATTTATACTGTATAAATCAAAATGATTTATGATCATACATCATTTTGCATGAGAATAAATTACAGAATTAGATAGCTGAGAAAGAACTCAAGAGTCATTGATTATAGCCCATACATTAGAAGAATATCTATTATAACATACCCAACAAGTTTTCATTGAACTTTTGCCCAAATACCTCCAAAGAGAAGGAAGCCCATCAACTCTTGAGGCAGCCCATTCCCTTTTTGGACAGTTCTAATGATTAGGTTAGTTTTTTTTTTTTCCATCCCTCCCCTCCCAGTAAAATCAAGCCTAAATGCACTTTCAATTCATTATTCTTGGTTTCAAATTTTTGGACCAAACAGAACAAGTCTAATTTGTCTTCTAATACAGCTCTTTAATTATTTGAAGACAGCTGTGATACTCCACTCCTTTCCCCAGGCCCTATCCTTCTCTTCTCCAGACTAACATGTCCAGTTGCTGCAACTAATTTTCATAAAAATTGGACTCAAGGTTTTTCATCATCCCAATTGCCTACATATGGACACTCTCTAGCTTATCAATGTCTTTCTTAATGTGTGGTGCTGATAACTAAAAACAGTACTCCAGATGAGGTCTGATGTTGACAGTGGTCAATGAAATTTATCATCCCACTATTCTTGGAATCTCTGTTTCTCATCTTGCACCCCAAATCACATTACTTTACTAATCCATATTAAGTTTGTGGTCTACTGAAAGCCCCAGATGATGTTGATAACTTCTTTCCTTCCATACCTCTCCATCATATCTATATCTACATCTATATCTATATCTATAAGTGACATTGATTCTTATGTACCTACGTGCAAAACTTAACATTTATCTTTCACGAATTTCATCTTATTAGGTTCAACCCAGTGCTCCAGCCTATTGAGTGTTATTTTGATTCTGGTCATCGTGTCTCTTGTTAGTTTTCCCTCCCAACTTTGAATTATCTAGAAATTTGATGAACATACCCTGTATTACTTTATATAAGTCACTGGTAAAATCTGTCTCTCCTTGTATAAAAAGTTAGTAAGATCCTCTTCCTAGCAGAGAGATGATAGGCTCATAGTGAAAGTTGAGACATATATACCTAAATGTAGTTACAGTTAAATAGCATTTGAACTGATTGAATGACAGAACTCAAGGATTATTAATTGATTAACTTGGAGGGAAGTCTGAAAAATAATGTCATTAGGTTATGTATTTGGCCCTGAATCATCTAACATTTACCTGAATGCTTTAGATAAAGGGGCTATGTTGTTAATTATAAAATTAGTTGGGATAACTAAGAAGTTATATTACAGATTTGAGGGTCCAAAAAAGGCCTCAAGAGACTATAATAATGATCTGAATCTAATGAAATTAATATAAAATCCTAATTTGGTTTAAAAAAAGTCAACTACATAAGTATGGAATGATGAAGACATGTTTAGAAAACCATTCTTGTAAAAAAAATCTGGAAGTTTTAGTGGTGTGTAACTAGTACCCGAACAACAATGTGTATGACATGACAGAGAAAAAGATATTGCTATCTGGATACTTCAAGGCAAGTGAATAAAAGGATAGTCCTGGCATACTCTGCTCTGATCAGAATACATATGTAATACTGTATTCAGCTCTGGACTTTTTAGGAAGGTCATTGAGAAATAGGAGAATACACGTAAGAGTCATTAGGATAGAAACAAGATTAGAAATCATGCCAAGGATCAGTTGAGGTAACAGAGAATGTTTAACCTTGAAAATAGAAGTCTTATGTGAAAGACTATCATGTGGAAAAGGTATTAGGCCTTTTTACTTCACTCAAGAAGATAGAACTATGAACAAAAGTTAAAAATCTTACAGATATGTATTTGTACTTAATGTAATAATGTAATAATCAAAGTTCAGAAGTGGAATTGGATGATTTTGGAGGTAGTAGGTACAACCATCTTACCATCATTCAAGTGGAGGCTGAATGGTCACTTGCCAGGAATTTAATTAAACATATGTCACGGTGCATGTTGGGTTCTGAGGTCCCTAACAATCCTGTGATTCTGTGTTTAGGAGAAGAGGAAACATTCCTGTCCTGGAGAACAACATGAACAAAGTTACTGAAGTGAAGTGTGCTTCTAGAAGTCAGGGGGCAGTCTAATTTGACATGTGAAAAGAGTACAGCGAACAATACTTGCTAATTTTGGAAGGGTGTGCTGGTGCCAACATAGCAGAAGCCTTTGAGTTTTAGACAAAAAAACTTCAGATTTTACTGAGTAGATAATAAAGAGCCATTGTCAATTATTTAAGAGAGAAGTAATATGAACATATCTATAAGACAGGTCAATCTGGCAGCAATATGAAAGATAGTTTAAAATAAAGAGAGAGGTAGAGACATGAAGACCTGTTGAGAGGCAATGGTAAAAGATCAGGCAAGTGGTAATGAGGGTCATGACTAGAGGGGTGACAGTAGAAACTGAGAAAGAATTTGAATGCAAGAGATGGAATTTACAAGCCTATTTGATTGATTGTATATATGACATAGTAAAGTAAAAATCAAGTTCAGAGTTCCAAATATGATAGGTCTTGTAAATGTTTGTGCCAGAGGCAGAAAGAGTAAGTATTTTGAACATGTAGACTTAAGATAGAATCACAACTTGTCATTGCCAGGTAGAAATGCATACGTCCAGATAAAAATATCTTATAGGTTGTAGAAGATGCACACCTGGAACTATAGATTTGGGAATCACGTGCTTTGGAGGGGTCATCAAAGTCATCAAAGTGAACCAGCTTGCCAAGGAAAATAGACTAAAGAAAGAATGAGGACCTAGACAGAGCCCTGAGAAACAGCCACTTTAATGCGTCAAGAAGAAGAGAGGGAAACAGAAAAAAATACAGCAAAGCAACAGTTGGAGAAGCAGAAAGAGACTAGTGACAGCATACTGATTCAGAAACCAAAGAAGATAGCCAGTAGTGAGGAGCTGACAAAAGCATATATTGGTGTGCTGGTAATGCTTAACGATGGTTTGGAGGATGGGGGAAGAAGTTGGGGGAAGAGATATGACACGCTTTTAAGTTTAATCTGCATATTAACATTTTCTCTATCACTTTCTTAAGTCTAGGAAATAAAAAAAAAGTGACTCAAGTCCCAACTTCTTAATATAAAGTATATATATATGTATACATGCGTATTATAAATCTTTATGCTGAAAAACAATCAATTTTCCAGATATGATTTAAGCTAGCTCCCACACACTTCTCACAGTATCCCAGGCTGCCAAAAATTGCAAAAAGGCACTGACACAGTTTGAGAAAGAAGTTTCAATAAAATCAAAATGGTTAATGAAACAGCAAGAAAGTAGAATGTTCAGGTATAGTCATCAACAAGCATTTATTATTCACTTACTATATGCCAAGGAACCACAACTGGGGTTGTTCGTAACCTAATTTTTAAGGAATTATTTTCTTCAGTTAGCTTTTGTACCTCTTTTTCATTTGGCAAATTCTACTTTTAAAGGAATTCTTTCCTTCAATGGATTTTTGTTTCCATTTGGCCAGTTCTATTTCTTAAGTTGTTTTCTTCAGTCAATTTTTGCATTTTCTTTTCCAAGCTGTTGACTCTTTTTTTTTCATAATTCTCTTGCATAACTCTCATTTCTTTCCCCAGTTTTTCTTCTACCTCTCTTACTTGCTTTTTAAAATCCTTTTTGAGCTCTTCTAAGAGGACTTTTTGGGCTTGAGACCAATTCATGTTCCCCTTTGAGGTTTCACATGTTCACATTTTGTCATTGTTGTACTCTCCTGAGTTTGTGGTTTGATCTTCCCTGTTGCTATAGTAGCTTTTTATGGTCAGGGTTCTTTTTTGGGTTTTGATTATTTTTTTAAAATTTGAACTCTGCTCGTGGGGTAAAAGGGGCACTGTCTCAAACTTCTTGCACTGATTTCCAGGGGTCTGGTCACTAGTTTTCTGCTGGGGCCTCTGGGGCTAGTGGCTTGCCCACTGTGCTAGGGTGGCCCAACCTAGTCATGCTCATTGTGTCCTGGGGTCTGGAGCTGGCAGTTTGCCTGCTGTGCCACTGGCCTGCTGAGCCAGGACTGAGAGCCCTCAGCTGCCAATCTGTGCTGTGACTGAGAGCCTCTTGCTGGCTTGCCTGGACACCACCTATGCAAGGTTCCGCTCCTCTTTTACCTAAGTGAGACAGATCCTTCCTGAAGTCCTTCTAAATTATCTTGGACTGGAAAGTTGTTTCACTCCACATTTTTGTGAATTCTGTCACTGCAGAAGTCTTTTAAAGGCTTGATTTAATATTGTTTCCAAGGGAAACTGAGGAGATCTCAGGCAACTTCCTGGCTTCTCTCTACCATTTTGGCTCCACCATTCAGCTTTTTATTTTCTAGAGCTAAACATATTATAATCCTTTAGTGGAAAAGTAAACTATTTTTAAAGGAAAGAAAAATAAATGCTTCAGTTTCCCAACCTTTTTGTATTCCTTGTGACCAAGCATCCATTGAACAGACAACATAAATGTTGCAGATAATTATACAGTAATACCTAATACTTATGTTAGATATCATCTTGAGTACTCTTTACAGTAATAGTTAGAAGGAATTGATGGCTGAGGAGGTGGAGGGGAAAAAAACACTTTTCCCACTTAAAGATCATTGCATTTATAAAGCAGTAGTTTATTTTCATTTTCATTTTAGAACTGGTAAGTCTATTTATTGTAACGACCACCATCATCCCACTACTTCTTGTTCTATGTAAGGATCAGAGGGTATTTTGTAGTCCTTCACTTCATTATAGAGAATGCTAAAAATATCAATGGTATCCACTGAATAATCTGTATCATAGTTTACAATGTCTTTTAAAGTTGAAAATTATTCACAGATTCCCTAATCTGATAAATCAAATGCTCAAGAGAGATAAATCCACCAGAATGACAGTCTGCAGTAAACTAATTTTCAGTTTGTTTTTAGAATGCTAACAATGTGACATTTCTTAGGTCTGTTGGTTGACACTAAACATCTTCATGCACATGAGAACTCCAGAAAATCCTACCCAGTCCCCAAGGTCACACTCGACTGCAGCATATTAAGATGCATTTCTCTAATAAGTTGTACAAATCAGTTTGTCTTTGAATATGTTTTACATTTGATAGAATCTGTAATAGTGGGTCTGAATCAGTACTGTATTTGAGGAAGATGAACTAAAGGTACTTAGCATAAGGCATAGTCATCAAATAACTTCTAAAAAACCAAAAAGCATGAAAAAAGCAAAATTGGAGGATGAGGGGAGAACAGATAATATATTTAAAAAATTATGTGCATGTGTATATTGCTTTATAGAATAGATATTAGCCCGATTTTTACAGATGGGAAAAATGAAGCTAAGTGACTTGTCCAAAGTCACATAGTTAAGTGGCAGATTTTGGACTTGAACATGAACCTTCTGGTACCACCAAACTTGTTGCTTTTTTCACTAATATCATCACTTCCTCATTAGGAAAGAGATTCCCAAAAGATCCTCCCCCTAGCTTCACTAGTATGATCATTTCCAAGATCATTTTTTAAGTCTTAATCCATATACCTGATATAACTCCTAATTCTCTAAGTCCCAATCTAGTCACAGTGAAAGGTGAAGTTAGAACTTCACAGATCAGTGATATACAGTGGTTCTTCTCAGGCCTAAAGGCATAGAATGACATAGAAATGGCTGGTTTATGTTAAATGGAGGCTCATAACCCACCTGCGCGCAGTAATGATTTTTACTTTAATCAATCAACAAGAATGTATTAGCACATATTTTGTCTGGTACTGTGATAGATACTATGAACACAAATACAAAATATGAAATAGTAGCTACTCTCAGAATGTTACATTTTATCAAATGAGTCAACATGTATATAAAAAAATATAGAGAGAAAATGTAAAATAAATACAAGGTAGCAAGAGAGGGATGACATCCCATGAAAGAAAGTAGGAAAAGTGTTGTATTGAAGATGGTGATTGGCGTGTGTCTTGAAGGCAAAGGACTCTATGAGACTGAACTAGGGAGAAGAGTGCATTTTGGGTATGGTGGCTATACAGTACAAAGACCACAGAGATATGAGATGGAGTGTTATATGAGTGCTAGAAAGAATGTCAGCTTGACTGGACCATAGAGTAGGGCAAGGGAAGCAATGTATGATAAGACTAGAAAGATAGCTTACACCTAGGTTGTAAAGGCATTAATTTTTTTAAAGGATTTTTGCTGTATCCTTGAGGTAATAAAGGAACCACTGGTATTTGAGTAGAAAGGAGACATATTTAGAACTAAATTTAAGGGAAATTACTTGGGTAGTTACATGGACGGTGGAGTGGAGAGAGGCTTATGGATGAGAGAACAATTCAGAATTTGATTTTCTTCAGGAAGTTATTCCTGATCTCACATAATTCAGGTGCCTTTCCTCTATTAATTATTTCAAATTTATCCTGTATTTTGCTTGTTTATACATAGTTATTTGAACATTGTCTCTCTTCATTAGACAGCTCGTTAAGAACAGGGATTATCTTTTACATTTCTTTGTATCCCCAATGCTCAGCACAGTGTTTGGCATATAGTAGGCACTTATTAATTCTTTTGATAGACTGACTGAAGATAATGTAATAGTCTAGACAAGAGTTGAGGAGGGCTTGGACTAAGGCAATAGCTATGCGAATAGAGAGAAGGGGTTGGATGAGGGAGATGTTGTAGAAATGTTAAGATTTGGCAACTGATTAGATTTATAGAGTGAGGGAGAGTGAGGAGTGAAGAATGTAACAAAGAAGTTATGATCATGAGAGAATGGAAGAGTACTTGTGTCTTCTACAGAAATAGTGAAATTCGAAACAGGGCCATGTTTGGGGAAAAAGATAATCAGTTCTGCTTTGAACATGTTGATTTTGACATGTCTGAAGGATGTCAAGTTTGAAATGTCCAAGAGTCAGTTTGGTATGTGGGGCTAAAGCTCAGGAAAGGGACTGGATCTGATTATATAGATACATGGATCTGCACGGAGATTAAAATTAATGCCATAGGAATTCATAAGGTTCCAAAAGAGAATGAAGAGGAGGGGGAAAGAACAATGCTCAAATAAAATCTTGGGGGAATATGTGCAGTTAAGGGTGGGACAGGATATTGATAATAAGCCAGCAAGGAAGACTGAGAAGGAGCCGGCATATATCGAAGAAGAGAGCAAGAAGAGAGAGTAGTTCCACAAAAACAAAGTGAGAGAGCACAATATCAGGAGGACAGGCTGGTCAACAGTGTCAAATACTGAAGAGGCTGAGGAACATTAGGGATGAGAAAAGATTATCTGTTTACATAATTTAGCACCAAACTGACTCATCACTTATACTTCTGACTCCTAACATTGGGATCCTGGGCTCTGATTAGCGATATCTCAGACTATCTTGCCTGGTGCTAGGCCTGCCATTGCATCTCCTGGCTACCTCAAAGCCATGCCACACTTTCTGTCTCTAGTTTCCCTATATGTGTTGTTTTTTCCTATTAGAATATAAACTATCTGCATCCAGAGAAAGAATTATAAATAGATATATGTATATAATAATAAAGTGTATGTGTATGTATATATTACTATATTATTATTATACTACATATTATTATAAATATGTATATTTTTTCTCTAATGGTAGCTATCTCTAATGTGGGGGAAAGGAAGAAAAAATTTACATGAGAACTTTATTATATATTTAAAAGGAATAGCAAGTTGTACGTAATAGATTTGCAGTTTCATGTGCAATTATCTTTTTTATTATACTATGTTATGGAATTGCTTGTTTTATCCATAAATTAAAGATACATAAATATTTTTTTAAAATAATGCAAGTTTCTTTAATACAGAGATTACCCTGCATAATGTTTGCATCCCTAGAGCTTAGCAAAATTTCTGACACACAGAAAACAATAAATACTTTCATTCATCCATTCACTCTTTCATTCATTGGGTAATCACACTGTTATTATATAGCTATGCTGGAACTGCAAATATTTGGGGATAGCAGTTCCTCATAGGCTTTTGTGTGAGTTCTGAAATTACTGACAGAGAAACTCCTGAATCTATGACTACAGCTTCTTCTGCCGAGTCTTAGAAAACCACACAGAACTGGCAGGGAAAGTCTGGCAAGATGGCTGGAAGACTGAAGTAATGGATGCATTAGAGTTATGGAATCTATCTCACACCATCCCTTTGGGCACATTATTTTGGATCTGGAAATGTGGTAGGAAGTGTTCATGCATTTTTAACAACCAGCTTTTATATCATTGCATTCAGCTAAATTCAACAACTATAGAACAGATACTGTGCCAAGACACTGTTCTAAGCAGTACTTCTTAAATTGTGGATAGTGACCCCATTTGGGGCTGTGAAAAATTTGGCAACAGCAAAAGATTTCTGAATACGCAACAACCAAAAATTAATTCAAAATCAAAAGTGTAATGAGTCTGAGGTATTTCTGGCAGTGCTTGCCCATGTTGCATTGTACAGCTTCACTGCAGCCTTGGTTCTGAACACAAAGCATGTGCATTTTGCACTGTGCATGCCCTCAGGCCGTGTAATTCCAACAAATGCTGCCAAAATGCATAAAGGGGTAGCCAATGGAAAAAGTTTAAGAAACCCTGGTGCTAAATATGGGGAATTATAGACAATCCTCTGAGTAATTTATATTCTATTCTAGCTGAGAGGTAACAAGACAAGTGCACAAATTGCTATAAAATAAAGCAGAATATATGTGCCTGAAGAGAAATCCAAGTTCACTGGGAGTTCAGAGGAGGGAAGATAATATACAGGGTGTCCTAAAAGTCCTAGCGTACTTTTAAGCTTGAATAGCTTCAAGAGTTGTTAGAACTTTAATAGCTTACGTACCAGTTAAAGCTAAAAACGGCACTAGGATTTTTAGGACACCCTAAATAATTGATAAATCAGGAAAGGAGGGAGATGACCTTTGACGAGGGCCTTGAAGGTTGGGTAAGATTTTAAGGGAAGATATTGTCAGGAAGGATGGAGATGTTGCATGTGAGTTAGATAAAACAGCATGAGTTAGGCACCAGGGATTGTGTAGTTTGACCTCTCCACATCATGCAGTTGAGAAGACTGTGCTACAAGATATTTAAAAGGGATTCTCCCCAAGTTTAAAAAACAACTGGCAGCAGAGAGGAGGTGGACTGTTAGTTCTTCCATTTCAAGTATAGTCAAAACAATTTCTTTTCAATTCATGATTTTCTAGCAATAAAAGGTTTACAAAGAAAATGCTAGAATTCTTGAAATTTTAATGTGTGGGCTTTTCCTTTTTTTCTTTTGGCTTGGACCTGTTTAAGTAACTTCTTCTCATTGACAGAATCCCCTCTATGAATGAATGGAGGTGGATCTGCTTCTTCAGAGTTGTAGGTACTATGATGGCCTGCTTTGAATTCAGTTTACAGTAAATGATGATAGATAGCCCTGTACTAAGTCAATCAGTCACCCTCTTTCCCTGTCCCTTGTGAAATAATGTGAGAAGATGCCTGACTAGGGTTATTGGTTCAGTTTGTCAATTGTGGAACTGGTTTGTGGGTCTTTTTTTTTTTTCTTTTCTTTCTTTTTTTTTTTTTTTTCCTATGAAGCTAACTAGCCCATATAGGAATTTGCCCCATGACCTCATTAGGACTTTGCCCTAACAAATTGTGCTAATAGGCCTATTACTGGTGCACATGTCTCTCTAAAATAAATGTTCTCCTAGATCTCTACCTTTTGACTTCTATTTTTAGCATGTACTGTATAGATTCACCTGCCAATCATTCCAGTCATTTTTGGTATTCATTTAGAAATGATGGGAAAGATTTTTCTGGGGTAACTAATTTTTAAACATTAAATTCAGTAAACCGTCTCTAGATGATAAAGGCCTTCCAAAGAGCTCTTGGCTTGTGCGATAATGAGATGAATTTTACATGGGAGAAAGCCTTTGGTGGAGACAATAGAATTTCACTGGCCGTTAAGATCTATGTTATACCTTATACAGCTATGGTCTCCCTAGTTAATTGAAATGGAACAGATAGATATATAGACAGACAGATGTATGCATGTCTATATATTTGTGCACATGTGTGTATGTGTATTTGTGTAGTATTGGAGTATTATAGATCAAAGAGCATAACTACCTTCTACTAAGTGAACCAGGAAATGAAATGACTGTCAACATCACAAGTTAAAATAGTAGTTTGAGAAATCCTGATTGTTTGGTAACTTTTTCTCTGATTGTTTGTTCCTCTGCTCATTTCTGTTTTTATTATCTTCTACATGCAACCTGATGTTGCTTTGTCAAGAATGAGTGTCATTACTATTCATAAACAACACTATTTCTCTCCCTTGCCAAGTTCCTATGGCTCATTCCCTGTAACTCTCCCTTAGTCTCCTTTTTTCCCTTATGTTCTCATTTCATTCTCTCTCTCTCTCTCTCTCTCTCTCTCTCTCTCTCTCTCTCTCTCTCTGTCTCTATCTCTGTTTCTGTCTCTGTCTTTGTCTCTGTCTTTGTCTCTCTCTCTCACACACACACACACACAACAGAGCTTAATCACATGTTTTAAGTGAGATACACTCATTTAGATCAGTGCTCTTAGACAAGCAAGAAATCACCCTAGAAGCAGGAATAAATGATAGCTTCATAGTTTGCAGAACACCTTCACATAGATTATGTCATTTATTCCCAACAACAATCTGTTAAAGTAATTACCTTATTTTTATATAATTATGATTATTATATTTACCTTATATTAAATTATAATTTGAAAGGATTTTTTTCCTCAACTCAACTTTCCTCATATTTCACCTGAAGCTTATTTCATTTATACCTAGCACAAAGTTAGTACTTCATAAATTTTTAACCATTTGATTGATGTTTCATGTTTCATTTTACTAAAGCAATCGAACTAGAAAAATATGCCAAAGGAGCAGTAATTATCAAATTGTTTAAAGTGTGAAAAGGTAATAGGATCATAAAGAGAATAATATTGAAATGCTATATCTAATGCTTATAGTAGGTACATCATCATCATCATCATGATCATCAGCAACATTTATAGAGCACTTACTATGTGCTAGGCACTATGCTATCCTTCCTTCCATCCATCCATCCATCTATCTATCTATCTATCTATCTATCTATCTATCTATCTATCTATCTATCTATC